>NC_041217.1:60346781-60361122 GCF_002837175.3 Physeter macrocephalus
GATGGAGAGATATACCATGTTCTTGGATTGGAAGAATCAATATTGTGAAAATGACTATATTACCCAAAGCAATCTACAGATTCAATGCAATCCCTATCAAATTACCAATGGCATTTTTTATGGAACTAGAACAAAAAAAATCTTAAAATTTGTATGGAGACACAAGAGACCTGGAATAGCCAAAGCAATCTTGAGGGAAAAAAATGGAGCTGGAGGAATCAGACTCCCTCACCTCAAACTACACTACAAAGCTACAGTAATCAAGACAATATGGTACTGGCACAAAAACAGAAATATAGATCAATGGAACAGGATAGAATGCCCAGCGATAAACTCATGCACCTATAGTCAACTAATCTAAGAGAAAGGAGGCAAGGATATACAACGGAGAAAAGACAGTCTCTTCAATACGTGGTGCTGGGAAAACTGGACAGCTATATGGAAAAGAATGAAATTAGAACACTACCTCACACCATACACAAAAATAAATTCCAAATCAATTAAAGACCTAAATGTAAGACTGGACACTATAAAGCTCTTAGAGGAAAATATAGGAAGAATACTCTTTGACATAAATCACAGAAAGATCTTTTTTGATCCACCTCCTAGATTAATGGAAATAAAAACAAAAATAAACAAATGGGGCCTCATGAAACTTGAAAGCTTTTGCAGTCCACCTGCCGATGCAGGGGACGCAGGTTCGTGCCCCGGTCCGGGAGGATCTCACATGCCGTGGAGCGGCTGGGCCCTTGAGCCATGGCCACTGGGCCTGTGCATCCGGAGCCTGTGCTCTGCAACGGAAGAGGCCACAATGGTGAGAGGCCCACGTACCATAAAAAACAAACAAAAAAAACAAACGGGACCTAATGAAACTTCAAAGCTTTTGCACAGCAAAGGAAAGTAGAAACAAGACGAAAAGACAACCCTCAGGATGGGAGAAAATATTTGCAAATGAATCAATGGACAAAGGATTAACCTCCAAAATATATAAACAGTTCATGCAGCTCAACATTTAAAAAAACAAACAACCCAATCAAAAAATGGGCAGAAGACCTAAATAGACATTTCTCCAAAGGAGACATACAGATGGCCAAGAGGCACATGAAATGCTGCTCAACATCACTAATTATTAGAGAAATGCAAATCAAAACTACAATGAGGTATCACGTCACACCAGTTAGAATGGGCATCATCAAACAGCAATCTCACTACTGGGCATATAGCCAGAGAAAACCATAATTCAAAAAGACACATGCACCCCAATGGCCATTGCAGCACTATTTACACTAATCAGTCATGAAGCAACCTAAATGCCCATTGACAGATGAATGGATAAAGAAGATGTGGTACATATATACAATGGAATATTACTCAGCCATAAAAAGGAACGAAATTGGGTCATTTGTAGAGACATGGATGGACCTAGAGACTGTCATACAGAGTGAAGTAAGTCAGAAAGAAAAAAACAAATATCATATATTAATGAATACATGTGGAATCTAGAAAAATGGCACAGATGAACTGGTTTGCAAGGCAGAAATAGAGACACAGATGTAGAGGACAAATGTATGGACACCAAGGGGGGAAAGCAGCAGGAGGGATGAATTGGGAGATTGGGATTGACATATATGCACTAATATGTATAAAATAGATAACTAATAAGAACCTGCTGTATAAAGAAAAATAAAATAAAAAAAAAACTTCCCATTTTCTGAAATTTTCTATGCTTTATTTAACACCCGTCATGCACCAGGCACTGTGTTAAAACATTACCTCGATTATCTTGACAACAATCCTATGAAGTAAGTACTATTATTTTCCCCATTTTACTCTTGAAAATACTAAAGCTCAGAAACAAACATTAACAAGGTCTCACAGTTAATATGTGGCAGAGTTGGGTTGAAACACAGGCCTATCAGACCTGGCCTTGAGAAAATGTACCTAATGAAGCGATCAATAAGGATTTGTTAGAAAATTTTGATATAGAATTAAACTCAACTAGACTGAGTGATTTTTACAACTGTGAAAGCTTCTTTTATGAAGTTTAGTAGCTACATTGATAGTAACGACTTCTGGTATACAGTTGCTTCTTTCTAAGTTTTTGAGAGTAGTTATGAAACTGATCACTGGCAGCGAGAGTTTTCGATTAGATACATATTAGAATTTTTAATTTTTAAGATTTAATAGTGGGATGGATGAAAGTTTTTGGGCAGAAAGGAAGCATGAGACAGTCTGTCGACGGAGCTTCTGAGAATCAAAAGGATTGTCTGTGATTGCATCTAAATGCTACAATTAATTTGACTGACAAGTGGGGCTTAGGAGAACCCATATAGGAAAGAGCAGGTTTTAATGAAAAGGAAGTGAAATACCAATTCAACACACACATTTTCATAAACTTTTTTGTATCTGTGCCATATTTCAAAGTATATGTTTTTCTTAAATGCTTAACCCTAGAAAATACGTACACATGTGTGCATTCACATGCCAAACAAAGTTAACAGTGTGGCCTGAAAAGAGAAAGCAGTAATAATTTGACGCTTGAGGACCTCTTCACTTTTGCCTGTGTCAAATTTTCTAATCCTTCCTCTTCAAAGATGGACAGTGCTTTAATCAACTATACTCCAATATAAAATAAAAAGATTAAAAAACCCCCCAAAAACTAGACCATGGCAGAAGTGATGGGATATAACTTATGAGATTAGGTTATAAAAAGACTGCAGCTTCTGTCTTAGGAACTCTCTCTCATCCTCTCTCCCTCTCGGATATTTTCACTCTGGGGAAAGCGGCCCTTTTGGTGAAGAACTGATGTCTCTGGCCAAGAGCCAGAGAGGATGTGAGACTGGGCAATATCCATATGAGAGAGCTCGTAGGCAGATCTCCCCCGAGGTGAGCCTGAGGTGACTGCAGCCCTGGCTGGCCACGTGACTGCATCCTGTGATACCCTGAGCCAGAGGCACAAGCCAGAGGCATTCATATGAGCTGCTCCAGGATTCTTGACCCACAGAAACTATGAGATAATAAACATTTGTGGTTTTCAGTTAAAATCACTATAATTTTATTGGTTAAGAAAAACAAAACAAAGATGGACAATGCTGAAGGGTTAAAAGATAAAGTGCAAGGTTTTCAATTGCTAATTGCCAAATTTTGATTACAGTAGATTATTACTCAAAAAGTTCTTTTTGTCACTTGCTTCTTCAAACTTAGAAATAACTGGCTTTGCTGATTCCTCTGACTACAGTTCTAACCAGGATTGGTTTTACTAGGATTTTCAGAAGAAAGGTCAGTACTCCAAATGGGAATTCAAATCAAATATGAATCCTCATAATGGGGACAAAGGTCACAAACATTTACAGAAAGCTGACTTATGTCCCAGGCACTCTGCTGGACACTTTCTTTCTTTTTTTTTTTCACACACACACACACACACACACACACACACACAGTATTTTATTGGACACTTTCTTAACTTGCCCAAAGTCAGAGATTATAAGTCACACAGCTGGGATTCAAATTCAGGTCTGCCTGACTCTAGAGCTTTTCTATTCACATCACATCAGTTATTGCATATATTTCAAAAATTTACAAATCCTTTGTTACTCTGTAGCTGTAAAAGACTTTCATACAATATACAAAAAATAATATTCTTCACAAGATTCTTCATTTCAAGTTAAAATATCTTAAAACAGTTTGAGGTGTCATGTTGCCGGCCATTCCACAACCCATTTCTCACTCTCTTTAGCTCTATTTCCTTTCACTTTTAGCTACTTCATCATCCTTCACTGTACACAGATTATTTAACTTTCCGACTATCTTTTGACTCACTGGAATATGTGTGCTCTTATACGCACACACTTTGGTTGACTAGAACAGAAGGAGGCCAGTGGTATGTATGAGCAGTATGATTTATTATGGACAAATAGTAAAAAAAAAATGTTACTAATATCCATAGATAAATTCCTTAAGTAATATGTAAAGAGACAATATTATTAAAAGTTTGCTTTATTTTTCTGTTGAATCAAGTACTATCTCCCAATTACAGTTAGATTTTATGCCTTACAAATGTTAGCACAGTTAGCATCACCTCATTGACAGCTGAATAATAAATCAAACTAGGTCCCAGTGGTTACATTGACAACTGAATAATAAATCAAACTAGGTCCCAGTGGTTATGTCCACATCTAGGTTGTTAGGGTGATCAAGAACTCTTATTTGTTTGCTTTAGCTTTTAGTCCTTGGTTATATCTATAAAGAAAACAGAAAGAAAAAAATCATGAATCACAATAGATACATTTATATAATAGGAAGGGAATGGGAAGCATATTCCATCTCTTCTTTCTCTCTAGTCAAGAGGCTATACAGTTGTAAATACAATCTTCCCAGAGGCTTATAGGAAGAAACAGGCAGATGGGAGAGTAATCCAAGGACTTTATTTGAATCTGGTTTCCAACTGTCAAAACGTCTTAACTGACATATAGTTCCCTGTACAAAAATATTATTTTAATGTAAGAATATTTTCATTCCGGAGCTATACAAGAGTATGACAAACATGTGAATATATGTATAAAGTTTACCAAAACGTGGTCATCTAGAACTTTTAATTTTACACTCACAAAGCATCTTTCCTGAGAATAAAATCAATTGGGAATGGGCCTGTCTAATCACTAAAAATAAAATATAATTCTGTGATGCAGGCAGGCTACTGGGGTAGGAGGTTGTAACACTTAAAGTTTATTGAAACTAAGAACAATTTCTTCAATTCTCATTAATTCAAAGAAGAATTAACCACAAAGCTACAGAGTCTTTCCCTTTTACATCACCCTGGGCTTCATTTACTATTCTTCTCAGCTGAAAATAAAGTGGAAAACTGAATAAGCACAAGAAGGAACTTATTCCATGAAGCCTACCATACCTCCTAGATTTCTCAAAAGGTCCTGATTTCAAATATTCAACAGTATTTTCCTAAGTCCTCCAGAGAGTCCAACATTTATATTTCTAACTAAATCTAATCTGCTATTGTAACTGAAAGGCCAAAAATCCTTTCGTCAAACTAAACCTGAATTTCTGATATTAGAAATAATATTTCTGAATGTGGCACTAGTGTTCTCATAGTTCTACTATCATGAGTTAATATAAGGTCAAAATGAGATGGTGCATGAGAAATGTACTCTGTGAATAAAATCTCTGTACTAATTGAAGCTTATATTGATATAAGTAAGCCCTAAAAATGGTTGTCAGGCATTGTGTAGAATGAGCAAGTTTATTCATCTATGCTTATGTGCTAGAATATTATAAAAAGATTACAGAATTAAGCTACTAGTAAAGCTAGGGATGGTACAGATGAATGAAATTAAAATGTACTATACTATGCAGAATAGAATGCCTTCTTTATTTTATTTATTTATTTATTTTTTTGTGGTACACGGGACTCTCACTGTTGTGGTCTCTCCCGTTGCGGAGCACAGGCTCCGCGGCCATGGCTCACGGGCCCAGCCGCTCCGTGGCATGTGGGGATCTTCCCGGACCGGGGCACGAACCCATTTCCCCTGCATCGGCAGGTGGATTCTCAACCACTGCGCCACCAGGGAAGCCCCTAGAATGCCTTCTGAAAGGAAGGTAAATTATATAGCTCAATGTTTTCTATTTCTCTTCTGAAATCATTTAATTTTTTTTTTTTTTTTTTGCAGTACGCAGGCCTCTCACTGTCGTGGCCTCTCCCGTTGCAGAGCACAGGCTCCAGACGTGCAGGCTCAGCGGCCATGGCTCACGGGCCTAGCCGCTCCGTGGCATGTGGGATCTTCCCGGACTGGGGCACGAACCCGTGTCCCCTGCATTGGCAGGCGGACTCTCAACCACTGTGCCACCAGGGAAGCCCCATTCAATTTTTTTAGTTAGAAAGTTGTTATTCATAACATTATTTTGTAATTTAGGAAGGTTCTATGGTTCAAATCAAGACAGAGCCTTCATCTAAGCTCACTGCAGACTGTTAACCAGTCACTGACAAATAATATTAATCACTGAATTTAAAAAATTTCCAATGCTCACGGAATACATACTTTCCAATGAAACTAGCAGCCTCACTTTAAACATCATTTCCAGTACTATATAACTATACATTTAAGTCTCACTTTATTATATATAATTGAAAGTGATAAAAAGTTCATGCAGAAAATTACCTAATATATCCTAAATTATATATGTTATCTTATCTTAATAAAAGAGACTCTATCAAAGGGCTGTACATCTAGGTAACACACAGATTTAAAACCTAGGTAACATACTGCCTAACACTTTTAACTCAAACCCCCAGGCTTTCTAGAAATGTTTAATGTCTGCTTCAGGCACATCCTGTCTTAGCATTATATATGAATCTTAAAAAAAAAAGTATTGCCAGCCAGATGGCTTCTGAGGCAGATTTTTTTTTACATCTGTGGTAAGCTTACCTCCAAATACGAAAGAGCTGAGAGGCTCCGGCTGTCCCGACAAAGAAATTAACAGCAAACAGACTCCAGTTTTTGGGAATAATTACAAGCGAGTATCTTGACCAAATAAACCCTGTTGAAATAAAAATTTTTTTTAAAAAAGCATAGGTACTGCTGCAATCTTATTTGAACATTTAATATTAGAGTAAAATAATTATAAATAAGACTATGACAACACAAAGTAGGACAAAGAAATGCTATAATTTGAGACTTTAATGAAGTTGCTATAATTCAGCATGACACAAAACACTCAGTTCTTACATCAAAGGGAAATTTTTATAACCCTCCTCTGCCTTCTTTGGCTATAGTCTAATAACTTCCTAGAGTTAACACTGTTAAATTTCTTTCTGTGTAAGTGTGTGTATATGTATTTCAAACATGAAACAGTTAAGTACATTGATATAAAACAAAATTATTGAACGCCCTGTATGGAAAATATTCATTTAATTTACCTGTAGCCATCAAAACAGCAGATTGGGCTGTGCTGAGTTTTTCCGCAGGTCTGGCCATGTCAGCCAATCCAGCACACACCAACCCCTGGAAATACACATTAACACATAAGAAAGAAAAAAAGCATCATGAGTATGTAGTAATGGTTCTCAATTTTAACTAAAACACAAACTATTTCAGAGATTTTCAGACTGTAGCTATGATTTGAGTATCCATGCATTAAGAAAAAATGTATCATGACAAAAAGTTACAATGAATTCAGAAATGCTTTTTGAATTAAGTTGTATTTTGTTAATCACATTAAACAGCTTCATATATTTGAAAATCAGTAGTGTGTGTATATATTTTTTCTATAAGTATATTTGTATTTTTGTTCTACAAATGATACTTCTTTCACATAAGAATTTATATATTCTTTATGCATGTTGGGAACCACTGGTGTGGAAGATGCCTGAAAGCTATTTGTATAAATTCCTCCTTTCATGTTTTTTGCAATGTTATTCTTTTTTTAAAAGTGGAAGTGTCAGAAAAACTCTGCTATAATTTTAGTTTCTTGGTTAGATAATTTTTCTTTAATGTCAAAGTATACCTGGTCATTTCTTCTCTGGTATGTTTTTAACACTGTTTTTTATAGAATCATACCCTACCATCAGCAACACTCAGAAAGTTTAGTAATGAGTCTTCACTAGAATATTAGTTATGCTACTCTATTGCAGAGATTAGAATACATAACAGAATGATTTTTATTGATGAAAAATTCACACTTATGTAAAATAAGAGAGACTAGTACAAAGAACCCCTACATACCCATCACCCAGTCAACAATTATTGACATTCTGCCATATTTACATCACCTCTCCTCTTCCCTTTCTCCAATTTTAAAATCAAATCCTAAATATGTCATTAGAAAATATGGTTTTAAGAAATTCATTTTCAGGTTGAGTTTCTAAAAGATGCTCTTATATGAAAAATATAAATCAGCACAGGGTTTTTTTTCTCCTAAATAGAACATATGCATACTTGTGAATTTTTACAAATTTAAAACAAATCCAAATGGTTTTGATTTAATAAAGTCAGTAGATCAAGGAAGCAATGATTCTGGCTTGAAAAAGGGGCAAATAGTTAAATACTGAAGTATAAGTAGAGGTAAATCATGACCAGTACTACTTTTCTTGTTAATTTTCACCCATAGTCCTGTGATTTTCTTCCCAAATGGCTCCTAATCATCACTCTTACATTCTTCTTCCAGGTCCCAATGTACATTTTCTCCGTTGCATATCTGTTCCACTTTGGCAGGGTGGAATACTGCCGTTGTAGAGGGGAAGAAAGGGACTGATTTCTAGCATTATTCTACTCAGTCCACGTATTACTACACTGTAATAGATCTATGATGACTATAGGCTATATTCTAGCATTGTCTTTTGGAGGAAGGTAGCAGCCATGATTTTGTTTATGCTCAGAGTATACATTTTATTTTTCTGGGACATGTTAGTAATTGTGCTCTCCCACAGAGGTCTTGAGGCCCCTCTCCCACTTTTTTTTCTCTCTCTCTTTTTTTTTTTTGAAATATTTGCTTTATTATCCTCTTTCTTTATATGTATATATAGTTTTTCTGACCCATTTACAAAGAAGTTGTAGACATCATGCCCTTTGACTTCCTAGTATTTTAGTGTACATTTGCTAAGAACAAGACTATCTTCCCATTCTCTTATATACCCACAATCTAATCACAAAATTTAACATGGAAAAGACACTGTTGTCTAATACACACTGCATAGTTAAATTTTGACAACTGCCCCCAGATGTCTTTTAAAACATTATTTTTCTTGTCCAGAGTAGTTAGGTCAGGATAATACACTGCATTTGGATGTTATGCCTCTTTAGTCTTCTTCTTTTTAAATTAAAGTATAGTTGATTTATAATACTATATTAGTTTCCTTTCCTGCATTTCTAAAAAAAAAAAAAAAATCCCTTTCTAGGGGATTTCCCTGGTGGTCCAGTGGTAAAGAATCCGCCTTCCAATGCAGGGGACCTGGCTTTGATCCCTGGTTGGAAAACTAAGATCCCACATGCCACGGGGCAACTAAGCCTGCGCACCATAACTACTGAGCCGGCGCGCCTCAACTAGAGAGGCTGCGTGTCACAACTACTGAGCCCATGCACCCTGGAGCCTGCACACCACGACTAGAGAGAAGCCCACGCGCCGCGAAGGCACGACGAAGAGCCTGTGCCGCAATGAAAGATACCATGTGCCTCAACGAAGATTCCGAGTGCCGCAACTAAGACCGATGCAGCCAAAAAAAAACACCAAAACCCTTTCTACTTCTATACCACTCTAACCTCATGTAAATTACCTTATAAAATCTTACTGTGAATCTAATCTCTGCCATTTACTAGCTGGGTGACTTTGGTCAAGTTACATAACACATTGTCTTAAATTCCTCATGTATAAAATGAGAATATGAATAGCTACCCTTGCAAAAGAGATATATGATTAAATGAGATAATATGCTTCAAAAATATTTACCATAGTGCCTGGAAAATATTATTATTATCAACAACAAATAGTAGCTTACATCTTTAGAGAAGCAGAGATAAGGGAATATTAGTCTCTGTACCTTTTCCTGTATTTCTAGCCTCAGGGGCAGAAGGTCTGTGTTCCTATTCTTCTTTGTTACGAACTTTATTCAAATAATAGAACTGTAGAGTCAGAGAGTGTGTGGAGTATATCGCAAGATTATGTAAAATACTCCCTAATATGGGGAGAAAGTACCAATTATAGAAAGACCCACAGTGACTTTTAAAGGGGGTCCTGTAAGTGTTTAAGAGCCTAGGCTTTGAAGTCAAATTAGAACTGAGGGTTCAAATCCTGACTCTGTCACTTACAACAGTTCTAGTTCTTTGAACCTCAGTACCTTTACACCTTTTTTCTGGTGAAGATTAAATATTAGATAATGTATTAAATAACCCAATACAGAGAGTTTGGCATCTAGTAGATTCAAGTTAGTTCTCTGTGTTTCCATCAATTAAAAACTGGTTTTCAAATGTGTGATTCTTTCTGGCACCTGGTTATCTCCACTGGGTGGAGTAAATACTCATCAGATAGTATAAAACATTTTTTCCTTCCTTTCTTCCTCCCTTTCTTCCTTCCTTCCTTCCAATATTTTCTCCTTTAGTAAAAAAAAGTCATATGACACTTCTAGAGGAGGGCTAAAAATGAAATACCACTATAGAATATTCCAATTCCAAAATGCTTAGGGATAATAAAGTTCTCAAGATTTTAAACTGTGAATTAGTCTATATAAGTAGTTCCAGCTGGAAAAGCAAGTAGATAGACATTAAAAATCTGCAGAGATAATCTTGAAATATAGTTTGACTTATTCCTAAGGAGAACAGAGAAAAATTAGCCACACAAAATGGTATACTGTTCAAGAGTTAAATATAACCCAATCGGGAATTCCCTGGTGGTCCAGTGGTTAGGACTCTGCACTTCCACTGGAGGGGGCCTGGGTTTGATCTCTGGTCGGGGGACTAAGATCCCACATGCCATGAAGAGCAGCCAAAAAAAAAAAAAAAATATATATATATATATATATACATACACACACATATAACCCAGTCCGTACAAACAGACTATGAACAAAAAGCTCCCTCAACTGACCTTCACATAATAGTTTCCCCAGATTAGCCAATGATATCCATTCCTTCTGTAAACAAGCTAAGGATGCCCATGGCTGAATACTCATGACTAGGGGCTATTTATTCTGTATTGCACTCATGCATTTTTGCTCTAACCAGTTGAGTTATATTTTTATCAAGTCACTGTCTTTGCCTTCAAACCTGTTTATACCAGTTTTACTTGTTACTGTAATTTACTTAATTTAATGAACTAGGTAAACAGGTGAAACACAGAAAGAGGGTTGTTATTTCTATGAAAACTAAGTGACTGTTTTGGAAAGATTGAATAAAGGCAAGTTAAACTTGCTGTCAAATTTGGTGTGAACAAGACAGATATAAAAAGATGGGGTGAGGGGCTTCCCTGGTGGTGCAGTGGTTAAGAATACGCCTGCCAACGCAGGGGACATGGGTTTGAGCCCTGGTCCGGGAAGATCCCACACGCCACGGAGCAACTAAGCCCGTGAGCCACAACTACTGAAGCCCATGTGCCTAGAGCCTGTGCTCCGCAACAAGAGAAGCCACTGCAATGAGAAGCCCGCACACGGTAAGGAAGAGCAGCCCCTGCTCGCGGCAACTAGAGAAAGCCTGCGCGAAGCAACAAAGACCCAATGCAGCCAAAAATAAATAAAATAAAATAAATTTTAAAAGATGGTGGGGAGACATAAAAATCTAGCAGGTTTCTGTTATCATGAAAGTGTCTATAAACTTGCTCTGCTTTAAAGAAAACTAAACTGAAATCATGTAGGATGCACTATGGTATAATTCATCCAAGACAGGTGATGTGGAACTCAAAACCAGTGGATCCATACACAAATCAAAGCTCTGGCCTTATAGTAAATGATTGATAAATGAATATATATTTATAGTCTTTAAGTTAAAATAAAATATTTAAGGGTATGTAGTATTGCTCTTTAGAATTATCTACTTTGACCTTTATAATTAATTATTTGGCTTCAACTAAAGTGGCTAAGAAGGATTCGACCACAGTTAAATCTCGAAAGAAGTATAGTCTAAAATTCTTAATGTAGAACTTAGGTGGCTTGCAGCAGCAACTGCTACGTGTCATGTATAGGTTACCATAGATTAATTATTATCAAGTGCTCTGGGAAAGGAAAGCATAAACTAAATATCAAAAAAAGTTTCCCCACCAGAGAACAAAACACAGAAATTTCCACTGCTATGCTGTCATCAGGAGACTATGTATGATGTCAACATGAACTTAAAATAGATATTTTAAAAGGAGACAGTAGAGAAAGCACTTACGAGTATATAATACTGTCAATGTTTCAAAACACTGACGGACCAGATCAAAGAAACATCAAAGCTATTGGTAAAAATCAATAAACTTCTAAACTGTGGTAAATTTGGGGTCAGGGGTGCCCCCAATTTATTGTAAATACATTAAGTCATTCTTATTTTTTATTAATTAATTATTATTATTTTTTTTTTGCGGTACGTGGGCCTCTCACTGTTGTGGCCTCTCCCGTAGCGGAGCACAGGCTCCGGACGCGCAGGCTCAGCGGCCATGGCTCACGGGCCCAGCCGCTCCATGGCATGTGGGATCTTCCCGGACCGGGGCACGAACCCGCGTCCCCTGCATCGGCAGGCGGACTCTCAACCACTGCGCCACCAGGGAAGCCCAATTTTTTAAAATTAATTTTTATTGGACTATAGTTGAATTATAATGCTGTATTAGTTTCTGCTGTACAGCAAAGTTAATCAGTTATACATATACATATATCCACTCTTTTTTAGATTCTTTTCCCATATAGGTCATTACAGGGTATTAAGCAGAGTTCCTTTTGCTATACAGTAGGTCCTTATGAGTTATCTATTTTATCGTTCTTACTTTTTAAATAATGGTGCTAGAAACAATATTTCAGCAATTAATTCCACTTTGCAGATGTATAATTTTAAGCGTTGGTAGGGAGCGAAGAGAAAGGAAACAGTAATATATATTTCTTAATTTTTTTTTAATATCACTCTTTTAAATGCTTAGAGTATGAGAAGAATCATTAAAGATGATATATTGAAACTTCTTTTTTAAACTGATGGAAACTTTTCTCAACTTATAAATCTAAAAGGAGAACTGCTCCCTAGTTCTCTGTAAAATATAGCTCCCAACCACTAATTTACTCCAATCTTGTTGTTTTTATAGATGAGACAAAAGGGCGGAGACTGAACTTGCCTAAGGCCATAAAATTGAGGGACAGGTAATTCCAGTTCTAACATTCTCAACTACTTAGATTTACAGCTGAGTTTCTGAATTGTCTAACAATTTAAAACAGTACATTTAAGAGAATTAAAATAGCCTACAACCCAAACAAAAAACAACTTTATTAAAACTTGGGCAAAGGGTTTAAATAGATACTTTTCCAAAGAAAATGTAAAAATGGTCAATAAGCACATGAAAAGATGCTCAGCATAACTAATCATATTAGGTAAATGCACATCAAAACCACAATGAGACACCACTTCACACCCATTAGAATGGTTATTATAAAGCAACAACAACAACAAAAGTAACAAGTGTTGGCAGGGATATGGAGAAATTGATTGGAACCCCCGTAAATTGCTGGTGGAAATGTAAAATAGTGCACCTGCTGTGGAATATAGTACAGCAGTTCATCAAAAGATTAAATATATTGAATTACCATATGATTCAGCAATTCCACATGTAGGTATATACCCAAAAGAACTGAAAGCAGGTCTGGAACAGATATTGTATACCATTGTTCATAGAGGCATTATTCACACTAGCCAAAAGGTGAAGCAACCCAAGTGTCCATTAACAGATGACTGAATAAACAAAATGTGATATATACATACAATGAAATATTCAGACTTAAAAAGGAAGGAAATTCTGACACATACTACAGCATAGATGAACCTTCAGGACATTATGCTAAGTGAAATATGCCAGGCACAAAAAGACAAATACTGTATGATTTCACTTATATAAGGTACCTACAGTAGTCAAATTCACAGATAGAAAGTAGAATGGTGGTTTCCAGGGGCTGGGGAAGAGGGAAATGAGCTATTGTTTAATGGGTTCAGAGTTTTAGTTATGCAAGATAAAAAGAGTCCTAGAGATTGGTTGTACACTGATGTGAATGTACTCAACACGAAAAAAATGGTTAAAATGATAATTTTATGTGTATTTTTTTTACAGTTAAAAAAAAGCCTGCAGACGAGTAGTTTTCAAACTTTAGAAGTCATCAGAATCACCTGGAGGGCTTATTAAAACACAAATTACTGGGCTCCAACCTTATAGTTTCAGATTTAGTAAATCTGTGATGTGGCCTGAAAATCTGCATGTCTAACATATTCCTAGGTGATGCCAATGCTGCAGGTCCAGGGATGACGCTTCGAGAAGCACTGCATTAAGCTAAAACTGGCCTTTCCAACATAAAATCAATGATTTGTTATTAACAGCCATTGCAATTATTTTTCAGCTAAATGAGAGTTTTAGAAATGGAAACTCTGGCAGAGTGTAAAAGCATTGGTCTTGGAGTCATAAGTCCCATATTCTATCATTTCCCAAATGTTAATACATATACCCTTGGATAAATTCTTCTACTTTTTTTTTTTTTTTTTTTTTCAGTACGCGGGCTTCTCACTGTTGTGGCCTCTCCTGCTGCAGAGCACAGGCTCCGGATGCGCAGGCTCAGCGGCCATGGCTCACGGGCCCAGCCGCTCCGCGGCATGTGGGATCTTCCCGGACCGGGGCACGA
>NC_041217.1:60361185-60371450 GCF_002837175.3 Physeter macrocephalus
TCCCCTGCATCGGCAGGCGGACTCTCAACCACTGCGCCACCAGGGAAGCCCTCTTCTACTTTTTGAGAATAACTTTCCTTGCCTCTATTTTGGTGTTAGTATCTGAAGTTCTCATACTAAATTAATAACAAAAGTTAATTTGGGGCTATTCTAACTAATTTAATGTTTTACATAGTCACAAAATTTTAGAATGAAGTTTCATGTTCCTAGGGCCCATAATTATAAGCTTTTTGATAACAGTACGTTCCCCAAAGGGCTCTTACCTATCTAAGGAGTTCAGAAAAACTAAAGTAGGTAGTATGCTTTATGCAGTAAAAATGACACATCTGAGAGCATTTGTATAAAATTACTTCAAGACGTACCATGAACATTTAAAAGTACATCCTTCAGAAAAGTTACTTCAAATTAATAAGCTCCTTTAAAGAATATCTTTTTCAGTAGTTTCTGCAAAAATTCAAGACTTACCCATTTCATAATTGGAGCCCAGAAAAATACTGTTTTGGGACCTGAAAAAAAAAAATGAAAAATTTAGCAATAAAACAACTATTTTCAATATGTCTTTTAATAGCCATCACCACATTTCAAAAACTCAAAGGTTTATCAGTCTATTTCTAATAATCTTTACTATGCTTTCTGCATACTTTGTATTTAAGTTAAAATTTAGAGAGTCACCACACTAGCAATCTTTCATACAAGTTGTTTTGATTTCCTTGTCAATTATTTGTATTTTTGTGAACTACTAAAATTAGCTAAAGTATAATGGAGATGGTTTCGGAAACCATTCCTAACGTTTTGCCTTGAACATGGAACTTAAGGTTATTTCACTTAAGGATAATCTTCAAGTTGAGGAAATGACAAATTATGGAATTTTTGTGATACGAGCCACAGTAGATATTTTTTACTAGTTTTTGGCTGCAGTGGGTCTTCATTGCTGCGCACAAGCTTTCTCTACTTGCAGCGAGCCGGGGGGTTACTCTTCATTGCGGTGCGTGGGCTTCTCACTAAGGTGGCTTCTCTTGTTGTGGAGCACTGGCTCTAGGTGCGCGGGCTTTAGTAGCTGCAGCACGCGGGCTCGGTAGCTATGGCACGTGGGCCCTAGAGCACGTGGGCTTCAGTAGTTGCGGCTTGTGGGCTCAGTAGTTGAGGCGCGCGGGCTCTAGAGCGCAGGCTCAGTAGTTGTGGTGCACGGCCTTAGTTGCTCTGCAGCATGTGGGAGCTTCCTTGACCAGGGATCGAACCCAGGTCCCCTGCATGGCAGGCAGATTCTCAACCACTGCGCCACCAGGGAAGTCCCAGATATTTATATATTCACTAATTCTATTAATATTTATTATCATAAATGACATGTCACCACATGTATTCTAGTAAAACTTCTTATAAAAATTCTATATATTCTAGTAAAAAATTAATGAACCTAACTTTAAAGGGTACATGAGAAAGCGGAAAGCTTAGATTTGTAAGCTCCTTAAGAGCAGGGTCCTTGTTTTAGTTATCCTGGTACTCATCTGCCTTGTGCAAAATGTTCAATAAATGTTGACAGTATTGAAAACGACTATGGTTTCTTAGATAACCTAGAATTTGAGAAGCATGATGTTTCAGAGCTGGAAGGAAACTCAGAGATCATCTAATCTAAATCCTTCATTTTACTGATAAGGCTCAGCGAAGTTCCATAACCTACTCAAGTCAGGCGGCTAGTAAGCCCAGAATTATAACTAGAACCTAAGTCTTCTAACTCTTAAACTTGTGCTCTTTAACCACATAACATAACTGTGCCCACCTGTAACTCTTCCAAATTATATGTCTCTTTTAACCTTCCAGGGGATACAGTGACAGGAGAGAAACAGACTTTGTCCATGGTAATTTAAAAGCTAAATCCAATACAAATTAATATGGTATGTATGCTCTCAACACACTGGATCAACAAAAGACATTTATTTCTTAACACAAAAATTAATCAATTTCACATAAGACTACAGTGATTTTAAGCAAATTCGAAATTAAAAAAAATCTAGTTATAATTTATATTCTAATTATATAATTATAAATCTAATTGTATTATTTCTGCCTTAATATTCCACTTTACTTTGTAAAAATAAATAGTTTTTATGGATCACAAAAATCACATCTAAGGGGCTTCCCTGGTGGCGCAGTGGTTGGGGATCCGCCTGCCGATGCAGGGGACACGGGTTCATGCCCCGGTCCGGGAAGATCCCACATGCCGCGGAGCGGCTGGGCCCGTGAGCCATGGCTGCTGAGCCTGCGTGTCCGGAGCCTGTGCTCCGCAACGGGAGAGGCCACAGCAGTGAGAGGCCCGCGTACCGCAAAAAAAAAAAAAAATCACATCTAAAATGGCATCATCTTCCAAATGTAACACATTTATTTCTCTTCATCTACTCCCAGTAATATTTCTCAAATAGCACCAGCAGGTAAAGATGGATTTATCCAATTTCCCCCCAGTGGGTGAGCATTCACTGTCATTAATAATCAAGGAATGTTTCTGTTCACATACACATAAATAACATTTAAAAGATAGAATTGACTCAAACCTATTATGTAGGAACAAAACACAAGATAGTGAAATTGAAAAAGCATGGAGCTAAAAAAAAAGAAAAAGCACATAGCTAAGTTAAGATCCAGTCATAGTTGTAGGTTTAATTTGTTGCAGAGAAGACCACTCATTCATTCACCCATAATAATTACTGCATGCTTTACAGTGTCGTAGGCTCTGGGGATGCACTGGTAAATAAAACACAGTGCTGGCTTTAAAGGACCTAAGCACAGTGCTGGCTTTAAAGGACCTAAGCACAAGCTACTAGTCCCCTTATTTGGCCTTGTCTTCATCTGGCTAACTCCTAATATCCTTCAAAAACTCATTGAAGGTCTCATCTCCTCAAGGAAGCCTTCTTTAACATCTCCAGGTTAGATTAAATGCTCCTTCTCTGAACTCCCAAAGCAGCCTGTCTATTCTTCTAGTTTTCTGCACTTAACAATTAAACTGATTTACGCATCTGTCACTTTAATTAGGCAAGGTCTAGAAATCAAAGCCTGTTTCTTAGTTTTTCTTGACAAATAATATTTTTGAACAGAATTGAATTGGATTAACCATATCCAGGAGAGATGCTAATCAAAGATACTCAAATTTTAGGTTTGACCCAGATTTGTCTTGACACCGCTTCATCCTCAAGGCTGGGATTTCAGGGACATCAGGTTCCCTTTACATCAGGGAACTGGTACTAGACTTTCACTCATTAGCTACTCTACTCTTAGACCACGATACTTCCCTTTTTGCCTCCTGAAAATTCTTCCCATGAGTCTGATGCCATAATGCACTAATCCTATAAGTCAATCTTTTCAAACTCTGGTTATTTTATTTAGTTTGAGTTTCTGAGATTCCTATCATCACACCTGGTTTATTTTTCTTTGTCATATACCAAGTCTCAGGGTCATATGCAGTATCAATTACCAAGTTTATTTTTTATCCCCGCATGAAGCTTGGCTTCATCACTCAATGGTAAGCCAATACATTGTTTTCGTCTCTGGCTTTGGATTTCCCAACAGACTCCTCTGTTCATATTTCAAAACTGATGCTTCCTCTTCTGCCACCCCAAAAACTGTTTCCTGAGCAATGCCTCGAAGGTTCTGGTTTCTTTAGGAGCTGAAATGGTTGACCCTTCAGGGTTAATGAACAGTCAAGCTTTTCAGTATGTTTGCCTGGTAACTAATTTACTCAACTGCCCTGAGCTAGGTGATCATTTTAAAATAAAAACTGCCCTTCTCCCACACAACTGAACCAAACAAAAACTTCGAACATGAAATTATGGTTGCTAGAACGTGGGCCAAAGAGAAGTTTAAATATTTTATTTAGTGCATAATTTTAAACTATAAAACAAAGCCTAAATTAGTTTAACAACTGGTAAGCACTGAATTTAAAAACAACAGTAGCAAATATATATTAATGAGACATTCTAAATTTCTAATTTTTCTGAAATATCAGAGGATGCTGACACCTGACACAAATAATTAGTGTTGGAGATCTGTAAGTGCAAACAAGCAGTGTTTTCTTCATTGTTAAAAAAATGAAAAAATAGCTAGTAATACCCATGATCATATAATAGGTTAACAAAAAATTTTAAAGAAAACTTATTTTAGTTCACCCTTCCATTTTATCTTAGCTAATCATTTTCTACCTTAAAAGTAAAGAAGTCAAATAAATATAGACGTGTATGAATTCAGGAACAGAGGCTATCTTCTTGAAAACAGCAGTCAATAATGGAAATAGTAATAAGGAAACATCCCAACTGATTTTGACATTTAAAATGTAAAGTTTAGGGCTTCCCTGGTGGCGCAGAGGTTGCGCGTCCGCCTGCCGATGCAGGGGAACCGGGTTGGCGCCCCGGTCTGGGAGGATCCCACGTGCCGCGGAGCAGCTGGGCCCGCGAGCCATGGCCGCTGAGCCTGCGCGTCCGGAGCCTGTGCCCCTTAACGGGAGAGGCCACAGCAGAAGGAGGCCCGCACACCACAAAAAAAAAAAAAAAAAAAAAAAAAGTAAAGTTTAAAAAATTTGTTTATTTAAGTATAGTTGATTTATTATGTGTTAGTTTCAGGTGTACAGAAAAGTGATTCAGTTATACATATATAACTATATTCTTTTTCAGATTCTTTTCCATTTTCAGGTTATTACAAGGTATTGAATATAGTTCCCTGTGCTGTACAGTAGGTCCTTGTTATTTACCTAAAACAAAAAGTTTTGACAAAAACATATTTGGAAACAGGTATCACATAAACAGTGAGAATATAATGTCACACTGTCTTTCTAGACCTGGGAAAAATAGGTTTATGTTCTACAATGACATAGCTATTCTCACTGGAGAGCATTAAAAAAATGAAGTCATTAAATAATCATGATACCTGAAGTGATTACAACATCTTAAAATCAAGGTAAGCATAAGTATAAATAGAGTAGTTAACATTCATTATGATGAATGAAAAAACTTGCTTAGGCAGAAATTTTAAATTGCTGAAAATATATTGAATAAAAAGCAGCTCTTAAGAAATTTAATTTGAAGTCCAAGATAAGGGAAGTGTGTCCCCACCAGATATAAATATACATTCCTTTAGACAAAGAATTAACAATTAACACATTTTCATCTTGTTTCTTATAAGTCCACTCTTGGAAGTTGGAAAAGGCCTCAAATGCTGACTATTTATAACTATGAACTATACAGCAAAACAAACATATGGTTACAAAAGGGGAGAGGAAGGCGGGGAGGGACAAATTAGGAGTATGGGATTAACAGATACAAACTACTATACATAAAATAGATGAGCAACAAGGATTGACTGTAAAACTATGAACTATTTTCAAGCATAACAAAAAATACAAAGAATAATATAATGGTCATTTTCTTTTGTGTTGTTATATGTTTTTCTGATTTTTAAAGTGAAACTGATGTTTTCTAAAGTTCAAACTTTCATGGAAGAATTTGAAAAATTCTGCAAGGGAATATCACAACCAAATATGTAAGAGACATAAGAGACCTACATTTTCAAGCAAATTAACAAATCTAGTTGCCTTGATGAACTTTGATGAACCTATTAATAAAACAATGACAGAATTTTACTTCCTAATTTCCTTACCTGAGAGGAATGACTGCTAATGAAATACTTTATAGATTTTACCCAGAAAGTGTGTCATTTATTGTACATATGATTCTTTTCCTAGGGAAAGGCTTCCTTCCTGCAACAGAATAAGTAACTTTTACACACATGCAAACGTACACATACACAAATATTGAATTGAGGTGCTCTCAATGTTGAAAATAAAGTTCTTACTGAATGCTGTCCACGACTCCACCGAATCCCTTTCATACTATTTCTCCACGGTTTACTGCTTTCAACATCCCTCAACTTTCCTCTAACGTTCCTTGTATTAAGCAAGTCCATCTGTTTGCTATCATGTAGCCAGCTACGTACAAATTCACACAGATACTGACAGTCAAAGATTACTCTTTTTTTTTTGTACTAAAGCTAGTTCTGATTTCATACCGAGAACATGACGGGGCTACCATTTTAGAGCCAAGCAGTCTTTATATCTTTTGGAAGGCCTTGGAAAGAGCTCACTCAAATAGCACCCAGAACGTCATAGGTGTATAATGATTTTTAAAATGTTGATTGAAAACAGGCTTTGGTGAAAATGCCAAAGAAAAATAACAAGTGAAGTGACTACCTATGATAGCCAATATGCATTTTAGGGTTGATACAGTTTAAATTTATACATTTCTTCAGTAACAAAGAATCAATGACTTCTAGATTTAGAAAGACTGTTGAAATCATATAGTTCAGGCATTCATTTTATAAACCAGGTAAATGAGGCCCAGAGAGGTAAAGTTACTTATATAAAATACATAGCACAACAAGGATAAAAACTTAGATCCCTAAAACCTAATCTAACAATAATTATATAGTCTTCCCTGATGAAATCTGAGTTTCTTGAAGCCTCTGAAACTAAGAAAAGTCCTAGCAGAAACACCAAATTGTAGACTATTACAGCTGGAAAGAAACTTAAAAGAAAATCCAAATTCTTCTACTTTTATACATGAAAAAGAAAAGGCACTTAAAAGTTAAGTAATTTGTCTCATATTCAGATAGTTCCAGATAGAGCAAGGACCAGAATACAGGCCTCTGATCCTAGTCCTCTTTCTGCTATGCCATACCACACTTTAAATGTATTTCACACTCTCTCATAGACAAAATTAATGTTATTACATGACTTGGAAATGACAGACTATTTTTTTTTAAACTGAAGTACAGTTGATTTACAATGTTGTGTCAGTTTCAGGTGTACAGCAAAATGATTCAGTTTCATATATATATAAAACTGAATATATATATATATTCTTTTTCAGATTCTTTTTGCTTAAGATTATTACAAAATATTGAGTATAGTTCCCTGTGCTATACAGTAGGTCCTTGTTGGTTATCTATTTTACATATAGCAGAGTGTATATAACAAACTATTTATAGCTTCTCTTAGGGCTTGCTTCTCCTTTAGTACATCTAATGAATCAAATTAGATGAGGCATGAACAGTCTTAATTTCTTAAAATTAGTTTAAAATCAGGTTAGTGGGCAAAAGTTATGTTAAGTGTCAAACTAACAACTACAACAAGGATTGTATTACTTTTATGATCTCTTCTGAGAATACAAAATCTCTGTGGCCAGGGATTTTAATTTTATTCACTAAAATATCTCAAATGCCAAAACAGTATCTAATATACAGCAGGCCCTCAAAAAATATTAAATAATTCAACTTTCTTGGAGCTAACTACTTTAAAGATATTCTATTTTTCATCAATATCTTACAATTGTATTTGAAATCCCAACTTTCCATTTTGGTTCTTATTCCTTAATTTTAACGTAACAGAGGTTATAACTGGAAAAAATAATATATGTATATTTACATATTTAGTGTATATATTTAAACATAATATACATTAACAATATGTTTAAGAATATATTTATATAGAGAGATGTATTATACATGGTATATAATACAGATATATTTAATATGATAAAGATATCTAGATGTCTATCCTAGACTGACATTAAAATTCTTCAGATAATCTCTGTAGGAAGAAAATAAATTGTTCTAACAGAGACGCTAAATAACCATGTTAATACATAACTGTGTGGGTTTCTACACTGGTTATTTATTTGATTCCCATTTGGCTTTATTTACATAAAATAAAACAATATATTCTCTGAACTAAGTTGTATTAAACTATCTAGTATAACATCAATTCCCTTAGCATTTAATTTTGAATTTTTTTGATAAAGATATTCCCTTATGAACACTGCTAATAATGGTTCATTTAGTATGTTTTTATTTTAAAAAATATTCTCTAGGTCTGTAAGACAAAAAGGAAAAACCAATTCTCTTACCTAGGAAAAATGAAAATATTCCTGTTATGAAGACCTTAAAGTAACTTTTCCCATGAGCCTTCCCAGAGAGAACGCCATGCAATGTAGAGAATATTCTCAGCAACAGCAAACTAAACACTGCAACCCGTTTCATAGAAGTATTTTTTCAACGGTTCTTCCACTTAAGCCAAAATGTAATTCAATATAAGCAAAGCTATGGTAAGCAAAAATTATATGGCTCAGATAGCTGTTTTCTGGGCTGACTTAATTGAAGGATAGTTTTTATTTATTTTTATTATTTATTTCTTATTTAATTCTATTTTTTCCCCCCGTTCTATTGAGATATCTCTTTTTTTTTTTTTTTTTTTTTTTTTGCTGCACCACGCGGCTTGTGGGATCTTAGTTCCCCAACCAGGGATTGAACCCGGGCCATGGCAGTGAAAGCACCACGTCCCAACCACTGGACCTCCAGGGGATTCCCGAGATATAACTCTTTAGAGACTCTTTGGACTCTTTAGAGCTGAGGTCTCCTAACTTCTTTGAACACATTGCCCATCAGTTAAAAAAAAATTTTTTTGAGCATACATCTCCTATATACAGTCCATATATATACATATATATAAATTAACACATATAGACTCCATAGAATTTAGTTGTGTACAGATTTTCCTTGATTTATGATGGGGTTACATCCCAATAAATCCATTGAAGGTTGAAAATATCATAAATTGAAAATTTATTTAATATACCTAACTTACTGAAGTATCATAGCTTAGCCTAGCCTACCTTTAACATGCTCAGGACACTTAACATTAGCTTACAGTTGGGCAAAATCATCTAACACAAAGCCTACTTTATAATAAATTGTTGACTATCTCATGTAATTTGGCTATATGGCTATATATATGCACCCATATATGGCTATATGGGTGCAGAATGGACGTACTGATTGTTTACCACATGATTGACTGTGAGTTGTGGCTTGTTGCTGCCGCTCAGCATCATGAGAGCATCGTACTACATATCACTAGCCCAGGAAAAGATCAAAATTCAAACTTCAAAGTACAGTTTCTACTGAATTTGTATTGCTTTTGAACCATCTTGTAAAGTTGAAAAATCTTAAGTCCAACCATCGTAATAAAGGGACCATTTACACATATATATGTGTACTAATTTATTTTTATATTGTAAAACATATACAAAATGGAAACTTTAAAAAGATAAAGTAATAATAAGTATTAATAGAAGTCCTCTTGTTTTCTGCCTACATTCCAACGTTTCATTTTGTGCAAGCTTTGGGATGATTCACCCCATTTTGGAGCTCATAAATACAAAGGAATGACACTCCACTAATAATTTTTTTTTTCCAACTAAGCTTTTAAGTAAACACTGGGCAGCATGACCTCAAGGTTATTTCTTTGAACAAATATCTAGAGGGTAGCTATGCAGCTGGTTAGTGTGCAGTCACATACTTTTATAGTCAGGAGATGGAGGGGGGAGTGACATGTCTTATGAGAACTGAACTTGCTCGGACACACATTTGGTTAGAACTCTATTTTTTTTTTAACATCTTTATTGGAGTATAATTGCTTTACAATGTTGTGTTAGTTTCTGCTGTATAACAAAGTGAATCAGCTATACATATACATATATCCCCATATCCCCTCCCTCTTGCGTCTCTCTCCCACCCTCCCTATCCCACCCCTCTAGGTGGTCACAAAGCACCGAGCTGATCTTCCTGTGCTATGCTGCTGCTTCCCACTAGCTATCTATTTTACATTTGGTAGTGTATATATGTCAATGCTACTCTCTCACTTCATCCCAGCTTACCCTTCCCCCTCCCCGTGTCCTCACATCTGCGTCTTTATTCCTGTCCTGCCCCTAGGTTCGTCAGGACCAATTTTTTTTTTTTTAGCTTCCATATATATGTGTTAGCATACGGTATTTGATTTCTCTTTCTGACTTACTTCACTCTATATGACAGACTCTAGGTCCATCCACCTCACTACAAATAACTCAATTTCATTTCTTTTTATGGCTGAGTAATATTCCATTGTATATAGGTGCCACATCTTCTTTATCCATTCATCTGCTGATGGACACTTATGTTGCTTCCATGTCCTGGCTGTTGTAAATACTGCAGCAATGAACATTGTGGTACATGTCTCTTTTTGAATTACGGTTTTCTCAGGGTATACGCCCAGTAGTGGGATTGCTGGGTCATATGGGAGTTCTATTTTTAGTTTTTTAAGGAACCTCCATACTGTTCTCCATAGTGGCTGTATCAATTTACATTCCCACCAACAGTGCAAGAGTGTTCCCTTTTCTCCACACCCTCTCCAGCAT
>NC_041217.1:60371804-60372448 GCF_002837175.3 Physeter macrocephalus
ATGTGTATATCTTCTTTGGAGAAATGTTTATTTAGGTCTTCTGCCCATTTTTTGATTGGGTTGTTTGTTTTTTTGATATTGAGCTGCATGAGCTGCTTGTATATTTTAGAGGTTAATCCTTGGTCAGTTGCTTCATTTGCAAATATTTTCTCCCATTCTGAGGGCTGTCTTTTCGTCTTGTTTATGGCTTCCTTTGCCATGCAAAAGCTTTTAAGTTTCATTAGGTCCCATTTGTTTATTTTTGTTTTTATTTCCATTTCTCTAGGAGGTGGGTCAAAAAGGATCTTGCTGTGATCTATTTATTTATTATTATTTTTATAAACATCTTTATTGGAGTATAATTGCTTTAAAAATATGGAATGCTTCACGAACTTGCATGTCATCCTTGCGCAGGGGCCATGCTTATCTTCTGTGTATCGTTCCAATATTAGTATATGTGCTGCCGAAGCGAGCGCTGCTGTGATTTATGTCATAGAGTGTTCTGCCTATGTTTTCCTCTAAGAGTTTTGTAGTGTTAGGCCTTACATTTAGGTCTTTAATCCATTTTGAGTTTATTTTTGTGTATGGTGTTAGGGAGTGTTCTAATTTCATTCTTTTACATGTAGCTGTCCAGTTTTCCCAGCACCACTTATTGAAGAGGCTGT
>NC_041217.1:60372465-60419879 GCF_002837175.3 Physeter macrocephalus
ACTGTGAAATTTTTTGTTCTAGTTCTGTGAAATATGCCATTGGTAGTTTTATAAGGATTGCACTGAATCTGTAGACTGCTTTGGGTAGTATAGTCATTTTCACAATGTTCTCTTTCTGATTTTTCATTGTTAGTGTATAGGAATGCAAGAGATTTCTGTGCATTAATTTTGTATACTGTTACTTTACCTAATTCATTGATTAGCTCTAGTAGTGTTCTGGTAGCATCTTTAGGATTCTCTATGCATAGAGAACACTATTCTTACTCTACAGAAGTAGATCATTCTGTGCCAGAGACAATATGTAGATAAATGGATGATGAAGACCACAGGTCTAACTCTATATATAATGCAATATTCTACTCTAATATATATTTATATAAAGACATATTCTTTTAACCTGTCTCGATGTACTTGTCAATGATACAATGAAATCTCAAAAATTTAGCCTTGCATATTACTGTAAAAACCTCCAGTATGTGAATCTACTCTAATGTTTAATATAATGATTCAATAACATACTATTACGCAAAATAGTATGCAAAAATCTTGAATATTCATTCTGATAACTCTTGGAACAATAATCAGTGTTTCCTCAGATTTTATTGAATACTTATGAATCAATCAACAGTTATATTTTTCATGTTTCTTCATTTCTACAATGGTGTGCCTACCCTACAACATTTTAATCACAAACAATTTTGCAGTGATAGGTATTCTTACTCTGCATATTGGTGAAAAGCTTAATAAGAGGGAACTAACACTAACATTTGTTGAGAGTCTATGTGCAAACACTGCTACATATTTTACAGACAATACATCACTTAACTTTCACAACAATCCTTAAATGGTGATAATTATTATCCCCATTTCATAGATTAGAACTAAAGGTTGGGGTCAAGGTCACACAGCCAAGATTCAAATCCAGTTCAGTCTGGCTTCAAAGCCTACTCCTTCCATTACACTGAAAAAAAAGGGTTACAATAACTGCACTAGTCCAAGAGTATCCAGATAAAATGCACAATCTACTAACCAACCTCAAATGAAAGATAATTCCTTTTCAATTTAGAAGTCGAATAAAGTATTATAAAGAATGATTATAGGTGGTTAAAACCAAGGCCTTGGAAAAGATCACTATAAAACTGCCCTCCAATTCTGTTTTAAAGTAGTTTAAAATTGCTCCTCCTCTATCCTGTCTTTATCCTACAACCCAAACACAGAGCTTAAGAGGGTCAGGGTTGACTACACAGAATTCAGTTGAGTCTGAAGCCCAGATTATTACAGAAGCATTGCCCAATTCTCCCTCCTGAAAATCTCTGCCACAAAACACAGCACAATTCCAAAAATTGAGTGTTAAAAGAACCAAAAGGCACATAAACTAAATAAGCTTCTTCATCAATAAAAACCTCTCCTTAAAGACCAATTTTATAAGGGGTAAACTACTGCAATAAGTAATATTATACTAAAGTATAATTCGAAGATACAGTTCACTCCATTATCAAACTGGAAATTAGATTTAGTAACCATCTCAGACTCCCAAGAGCTGCTTCATAGTCAGATATGTGCGGAGATAGAGAGTTGGAGGAATTGGTATCTTCCAGTTTCTTATAGAATTATTTTTTTCAACCACAAGAACATTGTTTTCCAATAGGTTAAAGAGAGAGCTAACATTTACTGAGCATTTATGAAGAATCAAACACATATGTTATCTTTAACTCTCCCATCGATCACATTTTACAGAAACTAAGATCTAGGATTTCGCCCAAGGTCACATCGATAGTAAGCAGCAGAGCAGAATTTAAAACCAGGTGTGTCCACACAAAAAGGTCCAGGGAGAGCTTGTTCAGTAGTAATTTCATAAATAAGGATAGACTTAAACAAACTAGACCTATGGGGCAAGTAATGACACTGACTCAGAAACCGGTTAACACATCGGCAGGTCTGTCAGCTGGAGCTGAAGGAAGTATGACCTTTACTCCAAACCCTCCGGGGCGGAAAGACAGCTCTTCTCCGCGTGGGTCAATATACCACTACTCATGGAGGGAAAGAGGAGAGAATGAGGTTTCCTGGTGGCCCAGACCCTTTCTTGGCCGCAGAAATGGAGAAGGATCAAACCCAGAGGCCCGGTCCGAGTCTGAGTTGTACCTAAGGGAAGGGGTGCGACAAAGGTCGCAAAGGGCGCAGACTTGAAAACGAGTTTATGAGAGATGCTGGAAAAGAAAACATGAAAAGCAGGGAGCATAGGAAAGTACACGGATTCACTTGAGGGAAGGGGGTTGGGGCTGTGGGTTATGCCTCCAGCGGCAGAGTTGTCAGTGGGCCTCTAAAGGGAGGGAAGGGACAGGGAGGGAAGGTCTCGGTGGGAGCCACTCTGGGTTCATTACCTGCCGGGTGGTTGTACAACGGCCTCAGTTTCTCAGGCAGCAGAAGCTCCACTTTATCAAGGACCCGGTGGTAGGTGGCCCGCAGGCCCCGGGCGCCGGCGGCTGACATTTCTGCGGACGAGTGATAGTGGGCAGCCGGGTAAGGCAGCGGCCGCGTGCTCCTCCCTGGCTAGCAATGAAGGGCAGCTCGTCACTTTCCCCTGTCTCAACACCTCGCGCCCTCCTCTCCCCCAGGATAGCTCAGCTAGCTCCCCTACGAAACGCCCGGTGGCCCGCGCCTAGAGAAGATTGTGGGGGCGGACACTCTGCGACGGAGGCCCGCCTCCTGGCCTCCAACTGCCTAGAAGGAGGAGGAGTCATGGAAACAGGTGGCAAAAGGACAGCCTCACCGAGTCAACCCGGCGCCCTACCGGCAGCGCGCTTGCGCAAGCAGAGCTGCCTGCGGTGATTGGCCTGTCCCGGGGCGTGGGCGGGGCCCAGACCAAACCTACAATTTCTTCTTCCTGGCCCGGAGGCCATGTTGGAGAAGGGAAAGTGAAGCTACACCGGCGCTAATCCCCTTTCACTTTGGTTAAGGAGGCCCCTAGATAAAATGGGTTTTTCGGGCCTTCCATGACCCGACTAAAGATGACGCTGCACAACTCTGTTGCTTCCTTTGGAATGAGACTTGTGAGCGTGAGACTTCCGATTTCAGCTTCTTCCGTCTCTATTCCTCATTTATCCAGAGTATTAAGGATTTGACTAGAGTTGTCTGAACCCACTTTTCTAGGGTAAGGGCAGCCCTGGCACACACCTGCCTCAGTCTCCTGGGTGGTCGTCATCTCGCGAGAAAGGCTTGAAAGGGAGGGTGTCGAGAACGAGGAGAGGGAGGAGTCGAGGCCGCCTCCGCCTCCTCCCCCTCCCCCTGTAGGAGGGGGTGCCGAGGGAGGGGATAGTTGCTGATCTCTGGATGTTCTGGGTAGTCTTGAGAAGGAGAGTATGAGGCGAGCTCAGGCCCGGGTGCGGCCGGGCTTCGGGGGCGAAGGCGCTGCCGCTGCCACCGCCATCTAACTCGCTGCTACTGCGAGGCCCGGCGCGCGGATGGTGCCGGTGCCGCTCGGGTGTTGATCCGCGTGTCCCCTCCCCCCTTTCCCCTCCCCCACGCGGTGGTCTCCTCTCCCCCGGCCCGGCGGAGCCATGTCTCGGGGTGGCTGCTGCCCACACCTGTTGTGGGACGTGAGGAAAAGGTCTCTCGGGCTGGAGGACCCGTCCCGGCTGCGGAGCCGCTACCTGGGTGAGCGGGGACCCTGGGGCGGAGGCGCTGAGGTCGCCGCCCAGAGGTGGGGGAGGGGGCCACGCCGCTGGGGCTGTTGGAGGTGGGACAGCGACTGGGCAGGGACGCCCCGGAGACGCCGAGGTGCTGGGTGGACCTCGGCGGACGGATCCCGTGCCCGTGTCCTCCCATGGCTAAGTCCCCTTTTCATGCTGCCAGCCGCCGCCCTTACTGGGTTTTCCTTCGGGGGGCCGGACAGGGGGCAGACGGTACTGGCCGGGAAAGGTGTTGGGGTCGCTTCTGGAGTGGGACTCGGGAGAAGACTTGTCGAACCTCCCCGAGCTGCCGCGTTTAGAGCAAAAGTTGGCGCTTTTGCTCTTCTCCAGCGCTCTCCTCGCTCAGCCGAAGGACCTAAGTTTGTGTTGACCGCCCCTCCTCTAAAGTCTCGGGAGGGCTTAGGTGTCCGTGGCGACGCGCTGACCACCCGAGGGGACTCCGCTCTCCAAACAGACTCGGTGTAAACTGTTGTGCGGCTCCGAGCCAAAACATGAAAGTGATAGCTGAGCTCTCCCCACCCCCGCGCGTTTTCCCAGTTGGACTCTGCTGTTCGGTCGTTTCGACCGCTTTAAGGAGGTGTAGGGTTTCACGTTCCCATTCCCACCCCTGTGAAACACACTTGGCATTTACTGTTACTTAGTTAAGCTTTCTAAAAACAACCTTCGATACTTGGGGGAACGGTAGTCCAGTTTTTTTTCGTTTTGCGTAAAGTGGATTTGTGAGGATTCTGGGTCACGCCTGAGCTATAAGTGGACGGATTTAGTAGAGGTCTTTTTTCTTCCTTCCTCTGCAGTCTTTTCATTACTCTTTCTTCTTTTTCTTTTCTTTTATTTTAATTTGAAGATAAGATAACATCACAAATTTTTTTCTTTGCAATTTTGTTCCTTTTTGCTAGGTATTTGTTGATGTCATTTAGTTTTGACTTAAAATCAATAAAAGAAAATGAAATTTCGCTACACCTAACAGTTCTGGTTTGTGAGTTATTTGAGAGAAGTTAGCAGGCATTTTTTTTCCCTTGCTCCTGTTTTTTAGTGTCTCCAGTGACATGAATACATTCTCATTGTAAAAACTTAATAGGAATGAAGCACAAATCCTTGTGATTTCTCCCATTCCAGTTTCACACACACACTCTTTGAGAGGTAACAGTGTTCTCTGTTTCCTGAATATTCTTCCAGACCTTTTTCTTTGAATTCTTACAAGCACATGTGTACATATAGAAATGCTGTAGGAGTGTGTGTGTCACCTGAATATATGGTGTCATACTGTAAACACTGTTTTGCAACTTGCTTTTTTTTTACATCTTGGAGATCTTTGCATGGCAGTAAAAATAGATCTATACAGTCTTTTAAACTGTTGCAGAGTATTTAACAGTATGAAGGTGTCATCGTCGACTCAACCTTTATTTTTTTGGACGTTTGCTGTTATTAACAGCACTACAGTGAACCTCCTTGCACATGCTTTTTGTGCATTTGTTCTAGGATAAGTACCTGGAGTGGTGATTAATCATTTTAAAATTTAATATCAGTAGAGAGTGCTTTTTTAAACCATTAACCTAAAAGATGTGCAATAATTCTTTTAATACTTACTTGCTGAGAAAGAACTTAATTTTAGCTTAATAAAAAAAAACTTGTGGGCTTCCCTGGTGGCGCAGTGGTTGAGAGTCCGCCTGCCGATGCAGGGAACACGGGTTCGTGCCCCGGTCTGGGAAGATCCCACATGCGGCGGAGCGGCTGGGCCCTTGAGCCATGGCCGCTGAGCCTGCGCGTCCGGATCCTGTGCTCCGCAACGGGAGAGGCCACAACAGTGAGAGGCCCGCACACCGCAAACAAACAAACTTGTATTCTACACCAGTGAATTTATATGTGGTCCTTTATCTCTATTAGTTGGAGCATTTAAATAAGTAGTACTTATATGTAGGTTTATGTATTAATGTTTTCTGCTGGTTCAGTTACTTCAGCTGTATCTATGATAGAGTCAATTAAAATATAAAATCATACATTTTCTTTTTCCCTTCCTCTTCTAGCTCCATAATGGGAGTGGAGTTCTTGTGTTGGGTGGAGAATTGAAGAATAAGAGTCCACTGTATTTAGTAGAAAGTCGAAATTATAGATTTTCAAATATATGTATATTCATGCAGGAAATTCCATATCTTACATAATATTTTAAATGTGGTAGTAATATATACTTTATAATTAGCACATCCTTTTAAAGTGGTTTTTTTTATATTCAAAAATAGCTGAACAGTAATTTCTTAGCCTTAGGAGACTTTCTTTACATCTTTAGTTTATCCATCTCTTTCACACTCCAGTGCTAATCTTGGTTTAGCAGGAAACAGCAAAATCCACATTGGTATTGCCTGAATTAATAAGATTTTAAAAAAATGATATTTTTTTTTTTTTGTGGTATGCGGGCCTCCCTCTGCTGCGGCCTCTCTCGTTGCGGAGCACAGGCTCCGGACGCGCAGGCCCAGCGGCCATGGCTCACGGGCCCAGCCCCTCCGCGGCACGTGGGATACTCCCAGACCGGGGCGCGAACCTGGTTCCCCTGTATCGGCAGGCGGACGCGCAACCACCGCGCCACCAGGGAAGCCCTAAAAAATGATATTTTGAAGTACTCTTATAAAGTCTTCTTTTTAAGAAGAACAAGTGTTTTAAAAAGTAAATAGATTTTTTTGGGGGGGACATCAATATTTAAACATTTTGATTGTTTATCTATAGTACTGTAGGTTAAATATTTTTCTAATTTATCTCCATTATTTGTATTTCTAATAATGAATTACTTCTAAATAACAGTAAAATTGGGATAGAAGCAATTGACAGATTTTTCTTGTAATATGTGCATTTCAAATTAACCATAGCATGTGCCTTTTCAATAGTAGTATTCATGTTTTACAGGTGATTTTATTTAAATTTGGTTAATTTTCTCTTTTCCTCCCATCAAAAAAATTGCAGTTCACAAAACATCTTTTTTTTTTTTTTTTTTTTTTTTCTGCGGAGCACAGGCTCCGGACGCGCAGGCTCAGCGGCTATGGCCCACGGGCCCAGCCGCTCCGAGGCATGTGGGATCTTCCCGGACCGGGGCACGAACCGGCGTCCCCCGCATCGGCAGGCGGACTCTCAACCACTGCGCCACCAGGGAAGCTCCCAAAACATCCTTTTATATTGTGAGAATAAAGATAATTTGTCATGTGTTATCTAGAAGAAGATGTATATGTTTACTTATAGCCCACAAATTCACAAGATTCACCTGAACCAATGAAGTGTTTTGTCTGGCATGGATTCAGAGGCTAGGCCAGGGATTGTAATCTTTATGAGCCTGATCTAAATTTCAATGGAGGATTTATTTTTTTAAAGAGCAATTGTCAAAGTCCAGAGTCAGAGACACCTGTAGATCTAAATGTTTCTTAAGATACTGTATGCTAGTTATAGAGTAGTGCTTTTGGAACTCAGTGATTGTTATAATTTATTAGTCATACATATTTCATTACAGTTTTATAGAGATAAACATTACTTATAAAAGAAATTATCATCTGTACATTTCTTCTTTCTTTTCCTATTTCTCTCATTTTAGACAGGCTTGCCTACAATTTGAATTTACACTTTCTAACCCTTCTAAATTAAAAGACAGTAATTGACTAACAATAAGCAATTTAAGGGAAATTTTCAAGGGAGTTGTTTGCCCTAATGTATTATATGTTTAATACAAAGTGTTTAAGTTATGATTAGGCAGTCTTTTGGTCAACTTGGGATGCTGTAACAAAATACCATAAACTGGGTGGCTTTTGAACAACATAAATTTATTTTTTAAAGTTTTGGAGGCTGGAAGCCTGAGATAAGGGTGCTCACATGGTCAGGTTCTGAGTCTGATGAGGGCCTGCTTCCTGGTTCATAGCCATCTTTTCACCATAACCTCACAAGGCAGAAGTGAGCTAATTCTCTGGGATCTTTTTTATAAGGGCACTAATCCAAGCCTAATCACCTCCCAAAGATTCCCACCTCCTAATTAGGATTTCAGCAGAGGAATTGGTCCGGGTGGGGTGATGGGGGGACATGAACATTCAGACTATACCACTAAGCCAGTGACAGCCTTATAGGGGAGATTGAAATCTCTTTTTGTTCAGGCGATTAGGAAGTCTATGTCCTTTGAATATCATTAGGGTCGGTATGTACTGAAATGGATAATTTTGCATTTAGTTTAGCCTTTAGCGTATCTTGACTACATCTATATTCAGACTTACCAAGTTCTTCATAAAGTGTTGCTGGGTTAAAACATCTTTTATGAGGGTCAGAAAATTCTGAGTTTTGCCTCCTTGTTAACTACTGGGGAAAACTTAGTGAAGTATTTTTCTTTTGTTTCTTTAGTCTTAAAATTTCAATGAAAGCTAAAAGAGGTCTGATTTTAATAGTTAATAATGACAGTTAAATCTGACAAATATATGTAATAGAATATGCTGTTAATTCCTGAAGATTAGGCCACCAAATGCATATTATCAATCATAAAACAGCAGACAATTGAATAGCTCTACTGTAGATTTCATTCCTACCTGGTATAGGATGAAAGTGCTTAAAAGGGATAGGAGCTTCTGGTAGCACAAAATTTATATTTCAGATATGTTTTATGTCAGTGTTTTTCAAATGTTTTGACCATGATCCACAGTAAAAATACATTTACATGGCAACTTGTGACACACATAACTAAAATAAAAGATTCCCCAAATGACATTTACCCTTACTAGGTGTGGTGCATTCTCTTTTCTGTTCCATATCGTGTTGTTAAAAATGTTGGTGTTGACCGCGTAGAATATCCACTATTGAGTGTTGGCTTGAGGTTCACAAAGCTGTTCTAGGTGGTGTGTTTTTTTTATAATTGTAATTGAATGTTACTGACTTCAAAGTTAGGGTGGGTGGGTTTCCCAAGTAGTTGTAGTAGACTAAAAAAAATGTTTTTTGAATAGTACTGATGGCTAATAAAGAAGATATAAATAACAAAACTTTTAATTTATACTTCGGCAAAAATAACTGGGATAGAACACTTTTAAATACTCACTTTTTTTCTTTGCCACGCCTCACGGCTTACTGGTTCTTCATTTCCCGACCAGGGATTGAACCCAGGCCCTCCTTGGTAGTGAAAGCCCAGATTCCTAACCACTGAACTGCGAGGGAATTCCCAAATCCTCATTTCTTGAGTAATACTTGCAGTGGGATTGCCGAGTTTTATAAGTGTGTTTAACTTCGTAAGAAACTTTTTCAAAACAGTTGTACCATACTGCATTCCCATCAGCAGTGTTTGAGAGTTCTAGTTGTTCCACATTCTCATCAATACTTGGCATTATGAGTCTTCCTAATTTTAGCTTTTCTAGTTGATATGTAGGTATAATATCACTATTGTTTTAATTTGCATTTGATTTAATCCTAATGATTAATGATTTTGAGTGTATTTTCATGGCTTATTTGCCATTCTTATACTTTGGTTAAATATTCAGATTTACCTTTTTAATATTGTAAAAATTCTTTATATATTCTTGATATACGTCCTTAATCAGATATGTATTTTACAGATATTTTCTCCCAGTTTGTGTAAGTCAATTTCTCTACCACGTTCCATTGATCTAGGTATCTGCCTTTGTGCCAGTACTTCCGGTCTTTATAGTGAGTGTTGAAATCAGCTAGTGTGATATTTTGAACTTGGTTCTTTTTTTCAAAATTACTTTGGCTATTCTGAGTCCTTTTCATTTTTTAAATTTCAGAATCAGCTTGTCAATTTCTATAAAAAGGACTGCTGGGGTTTTGATTGATACTGTGTTGAATCTGTACCTTATTTCAGGGAGAATTGTAGTCTTTACAGTATAGAATCTTCCATTTCATAATGGTGGCTTTTCTCTCCATTTATTTTGTTGTTCCTTCATTTCTTTCAGCAATGTTATATATTTTTCAGTGTACAGATCTTATATATATATTTGCTATATTTATTCCTATATATTTAATGTTTTTATACTATTTTATATAGTATCATTTTATAAGTTTGTAAGTAATATCAAATTATTCATTGTGCATATATAGAAATAAAATTTTTTAAAATTGGCTTTATATCGTGCAACTTTACTCAACCTACTCATTAGTTCTTTTTTTAAAAAAATTAATTAATTAATTAATTTCTGTCTGCTTTGGGTCTTCGTTGCTGCATGCGGGCTTTCCTCTAGTTGCGGCAAGCAGGGGCTACTCTTCGTTGTGGTGTGCAGGCCTCTCATTGCGGTGGCTTCTCTTGTTGCAGAGCACGGTCTCTAGGTGCATGGGCTTCAGTAGTTGTGGCTTGTGGGCCCTAGAGTGCAGGCTCAGTAGTTGTGTCACACGGGCTTAGTTGCTCCAGGGCATGTGGGATCTTCCCGGACTAGGGCTTGAACTTGTGACCCCTGCACTGGCAGGTGGATTCTTAACCACTGTGCCACCAGGGAAGCCCTACTCATTAGTTCTTATAAAATTTTTTCTTTGCAGGCTTTTTTGGATTTTATGTAGTTGATTATGTCACTGCATATTAAGATTCTTCCTGGGAATTCCCTGGTGGTACAGTGATTAAGACTTGGTGCTCTCACTGCCCAGAGGGACCAGGTTCAATCTCTGGTTGGGGTACTAAGATCCCACAAGCAGCATGGTGTGACCAAAAAAAAAAAAAACCAAAAAACAAAAAAAACAAGATTTCTTCCTTTTTTACCTATGTTATTTTTTTCTTCCGTTTTCAATTTTCTTGCTTAATTGCATTGACCAGGACTCCAGTAGAATCTTGAAAGGAAGTAGTAAGAGTGGACATTGTTGCCTTATTCCTCATCCTGGAAAGCATTCAGTCTTTAACTATTAAATATGTTGTTTGTAGGTTTTTGTAGATACCCATTGAAGAAAACCCCTTCTACTCTTAAATTGCTGAGAGTGTTTATCATGACTAGCTGTTGAATTTTGTCAGGGTTTATTCTGCATCTGTTGAATTGATTATATGATTTCTGTTTCATAGATTATGTTAACATATTGATTGATTTTTTTTTTTTTTTTTGTGGTATGCGGGCCTCCCTCTGTTGTGGCCTCTCCCGTTGCGGAGCACAGGCTCCGGACGCGCGGGCTCAGCGGCCATGGCTCACGGGCCCAGCCGCTCCGCGGCATGTGGGATCCTCCCAGACCGGGGCGCGAACCCGCGTCCCCTGCATCGGCAGGCGGACTCTCAACCACTGCGCCACCAGGGAAGCCCCTTGATTTTTGAATGTTGAACCAACATTCAATTCCTGGGCCAAATCCTACTTGGTTATGATAAACTGTCCTTTATATATTGCTGGCTTCACTTTTGGTAAGAATTTTGTGGTTTTCTTCTTTAAGGATATTAGCTCACAGTTGTTATATTTTTGCCTGTTTTTCGTATCAGGATAATGCTGGCCTCATAAATGTGTTGGAAGTGTTCTTCTCTTTTTATGAAGAGATTGTGTAGACTTGAAATTACCTTTTCCTTAAATGTTTGATAGATTTCGGCATTGAAGCCATCTGAGGTTGGAGTTTTCTTTGTGGGAAGGTTTTGTTTTGTTTGGTACTTTAACTTTTAATTTAGAGATAACTGTAGATGCATGTGCAGTTGTTGGAAATAATACAAAGAGATCTCATATACCCTCAATCAATTTCCCAATGGTAATATCTTGTACAAGTATATTAATATATCACAATTAGGAAATTGACATAGATGGATCTATGAATCTTATTCATATTTCCCCAGTTTTACATGCACTTTTGCATGTGTATGTATTTAGTTCCATGCAATTTTAGCACTGATTTTAATTTTTATTTTTTTTAAAAAATTTTATTTTATTATTATTTTTTAATTTTTTAATTTTTTTATTATTTTTAATACATCTTTATTGGAGTATAATTGCTTCACAATGCTGTGTTAATTTCTGTTGTACAACAGAGTGAATCAGCCATATGCATGCATATATCCCCATATCCCCTCCCTCTTGAGCCTCCCTCCCACCCTCCCTATCCCACCCCTCTAGGTCATCGCAAAGCACCGAGCTGATCTCCCTGTGCTATGCTGCTGCTTCCCACTAGCTATCTGTTTTATATTTGGTAGTGTATATACGTCGATGCTACTCTCACTTCACCCCAGCTTCCCCCTCCCCCGCTGTGTCTTGAAGTCCATTCTCTATGTCTATGTCTTTATTTCTGCCCTGCCACTAGGTTCATCAGTACCATTTTTTTTTTTTTTTTAGATTCCATATATATGTGTCAGCATATGGTATTTGTTTTTCTCTTTCTGACTTCACTCTGTATGACAGACTCTAGGTCTATCCACCTCACTACAAATAACTCAATTTTGTTCCTTTTATGGCTGAGTAATATTCAATTGTAAATATGTGCCACATCTTCTTTAGGACATTTAGGTTGCTTCCATGTCCTGACTATTGTAAATAGTGCTGCAGTGAACATTGTGGTACATGACTCTTTTTGAATTATGGTTTTCTCAGGGTATATGCCAAGTAGTGGGATTGCTTTCTATTTTTAGTGTTTTAAGAAACCTCCATACTGTTGTGCATAGTGGTGTATCAATTTACATTCCCACCAACAGTGGAGGAGAGTGCCCTTTTCACCACACCCTTTCCAGCATTTATTGTTTCTAGATTTTTTATAATGGCCATTCTGACCAGTGTGAGGTGATACCTCATTGTAGTTTTGATTTTCATTTCTCTAATAATTTTAATAAATTAATGTTAATTAATGTTAATAGATTAAAGTGGTTACCATCATATTTAAGGTACAGAACAGTTTCATCACAATAGTCCTTTGTGATCCCATTTTTAGCCACAGCTACATCCTTCCCTCCCAACAGCTAACCCCTAGTAACTACTAATCTGTTCTCCCTTTCTATAATTTTGTCATTTCACGAATGTTACATAAATAACATGTATGTAATGTTATAAATAACAGCATGTAAACTTCTGAGATTGGCTTTTTTCACTCTGCATAATTCCCTTAAGATTCATCCAGGTTGTGTGTACAATAGTTTATTTCTTTCTATTGTCGATTAGTATTTCATGATATCGGTATATAACTAATCGTTCATTTGTTGAAGATATTTGTATTGTTTTCAGTTTTTGACTGTTAAATAGAGAGCTGTTACGAACATCCATATACAGGTTTTTGTATGAACATAGATTTTCATCTCTGGGATAAATGTCCATTATTGTAGTTACTACACTATATGATAAGCACATTGTTTACTTTTGTAAGAAACTGCCATACCTTTTTCCAGTATGGCTGAACCGTTTTATGTTCCCATCAGCCACGTGTGAATAATCCAGTTTCTCTGCATCATCAGCAGCATTTAGTGTTGCCACTGTTTTTTATTTTAGTAATTCTAATAAGTTTGTAGTGGTAATTTGTGGTTTAAATTTATAATTTCCCTAATGCTTAATTTTGAGCATCTTTTTATGTGCTTTTGTTTTTTTTAAACTATCTTTATATTTTCTTATTCCTTTTTTTAATTGAAGCGTTGTATTTAATTGAAGTATTTTAAATTGAAGTATCAATTTTTAATTGAAGTATTTAATTTAGTTCCAGGTGCTCAGCATAGTGATTCAATATTTATGTACACTACAAAAAAATCACCATGATCACTATAGTTACTATCTGTCACCATACAAAATTATTACAATATTATTGACTGTATTTCCTATGCTGTACATTTCATTGATGTGTGACTCATTTATTTTGTAATTGGAAGTTTGTACCTCTTAATCTCCTTCAACTATTCCCCCCAACCCCCTCCCTTTAGGCAACTGCCTGTTTGTTCTCTGTATCTATGAGTCTGTTTCTGTTCTGTTACGTTTTTGTTCATTTGTTTTGTTTGTTCTCTGTATCTATGAGTCTGTTTCTGTTCTGTTACGTTTGCTCATTTGTTTTGTTTTTAAGATTTCACATGTAAGTGAAATCACATGATATTTGTGTTTCTCTCTCTGACTTATTTCACTTAACATAATATCCTCTGGGTCCATCCACGTTGTTGTAAAGGGCAAGATTTCATCCTTTTCATGGCTGAGTAGTATTCCATTGCATATATATGCACCACATCTTTTTTATCCATTCATCTGTTGATGGACGGTTAGGTTGCTTCCATATCTTGGCTACTGTAAATAATGCTACAGTGAACATAGGGGCGCATATATTGTTTCGAATTAATGCTTTTGTTTTCTTCTGGAAATTACCTAGAAGCGGAATTGCTGGGTAGTATGGTAGTTGTCTTTTTAGTTTTTTGAGGAAGCTCCATACTGTTTTCCATAGTGACTGTACCAATTTGCATTCCCACCAGCAGTGCATGAGGGTTTCCTTTCCTTCACATCCTCTCCCACACTTGTTATTTGTTGTTTTTTTGATAATAGCCTTTCTGACAGGTGTGAGGTGATATCTCATTGTGGTTTTGATTTGCATTTCCATGATGTTTAGGGATGTTGAGCATTTTTTCATGTGCGCATTGGCCATCTGTATGTCTTCCTTGCAAAAATGTCTGTTCAGGTCTTCTGCCCATTTTATAATTGGGTTTTTAATTAATTAGTTAATTAATTAATTGGCTGCATCGGGTCTTCGTTGCTCTGCACGGCCTTTCTCTAGTTGCGGCAAGTGGGGGCTACTCTTCATTGTGGCACTTGGGCTTCTCACTGCAGTGGCTTCACTTGTTGCGGATCATGGGCTCCAGGCACGTGGGCTTCAGTAGTTGTGGCACGCAGGCTCAGTAGTTGTGGCTCGTGGGCTTGGTGTATTTTGGATATTAATCCCTTATGAAATATATTGTTTGCAAAAATCTTCTAACATTTAATTGGTGGTCTATTAGTCTTGTAGATAGTTTCCTTTACTGTGCAGAAAGCTTTTTAGTTTGATGTTCTCCCATTTATTTATTTTTGCTTTTGTTTCCCTTGCTGAGGAGACATATAAAAAAATATTACTTAGACTGAGGTCAAAGAGCATACTGCCTATATTTTCTTCTAGAAGTTTTATGGTTTCAGGTCTCACATTTAAGTCTTTAATTCATTTTGAATTTTTGTATATGATGTGAGAAAGTTTGTTCAGTTTGATACTTTTGCATGTAGCTGTCCAGTTTTCCCAATACCATTTATTGAAGAGGCTACCTTTCCCTTCATTCTGTATTCTTGCCTCCTTTGTCGTAGATTGATTGGCAATGTACATGTGGGTTCGTTTCTAGGTTTTCTGTTTTGTTCTGTTGATCTGTGTGTCTGTTTTTGTGCCAGTACCATACTGTTTATTTGCTTTAGCTTGTAGTATAGTTTGAAATCAAGGAGTGTGATACCTCCAGCTTTGTTCTTACTAAAGATTGTTTTGGTTATTTGGGGTATTTTGTGTTTCCATAGAAATTTTAGAATTATCTATTCTAGTTCTATGAAAATTGCCATTGTTATTTTGATAGTAATTGCATTGAATCTATAGCTTGCCTTGGGTAGTGTAAACATTTTAACAATATTAATTCTTCCAATCCACAAAGTCAGTATATCTTTCCAATTGTGTCATTGTCAATTTCTTTTATCAGTGTTTTATAGTTTTCTGAGTCTTTTACCTCCTTGGTTAGATTTATTCCTAAGTGTTTTATTCGTTTTGATGCAATTGTAAATGGGATTTTTTGCTTAATTTCTCCTTTTGGTAGTTTATTGTTACTGCATAGAAACAAGAGATTTCTATATATTAATTTTGTATCTGTAACTGTATTGAATTCATTCATTCTAATAGTGTTTTGGTGTATCTTTAGGACTTTCCATATGTAGTATCAGGTCATCTGCAAACAGTGACAGTTTTACTTCTTCCTTTCCAATTTGGATTCCTTTTATTTCTTTTTCTTGTCTGATTGCTGTGTCTGGGACATCCAGTACTATGTTGAATAAAAGTGCCAAGAGTGGGCATTCTTGTCTCATTCCTGATTTTAGGGAAAATGCTTTCAGCTTTTCACTGTTGAGTGTGATGTTAGCTGTGGACTTGTCAGTAAAGTGGGCCTTTATTATGTGGAGGTGTGTTCTCTTTATACCTACTTTGTTGAGGATTTTTATCATAAATGAATATTGAATTTTGTCAAAAGCTTTTTCTGCATCTATGGAGATGATCACATGATCATATGATTTTTATTCTTCAATTTGTTAATATGGTGTATCACACTGATTGATTTGCAGATATTGAATCATCCTTGCATTCTTGGGATAAATCCCATTTGAATATGGTGTATGATCCATATAATGTATTGTTGAATTTGATTTGCTAGTATTTTGTTGAGGATTTTTGCATGTGTGTTCATCAGTGGTATTCACCTGTAATTTCCTTTTTTGTGTGTTTTTTTTTTTTTTTTTTTTTGGTATCAGGGTGCTGCTGGCTTTATAGAATGAGTTCAGAAGTCCTTCCTCTTTAGTTTTTTTGAATAGTTTGAGGATAGGTATTAGCTCTTCTTTAAATGATAGAATTTACCTGTGAGGCTGTCTGGTCCTGGACTTTTGCTTATTCTTAGTTTTTTTGGTTATTGACTCTGTTTCATTACTGGTAATTGGTCTGTTCAGGTTTTCTGTTTCTTCCTGATTCAGTCTTGGGAGATTGTACATTTCTAGGAATTTGTCGGTTTCTTTTAGGTTGTCCATTTTATTGGTGCATAGTTTTTCATAGTAATTTCTTATGATCCTTCGTATTTCTCCTTTTTCATTTCTGATTTTATTGATTTGGGCCCTCTCTTTGTTTCTTGATGTGTGTAGCTAAAGGTTTATCAATTTGGTCTATCTTTTCAAAGAACCAGCTCTTAGTTTCATTGGTCTTTTCTATTGATCTTTTAGTTTTTATTTCACTTATTTTGCTGTTTATTATTTCTTCCCTTCTGCTAACTGTGGGTTTTGTTTGTTATCTTTCTAGTAGCTTTAGGTGTAAAGTTAGGTTGTTTGAGCTAGGCTTGTATTGCTATAAACTTCTCTCTTAGAACTGCTTGTGCTAAGTCCCATAGATTTTGGATCAGTGTGTTTCCATTTTCATTTGTTTCCAGGTATTTTTGGATTTTCTCTTTGATTTAATCAGTGATCCATTGGTTGTTTAGTAGCATGTTGTTTAGCCTCCATGTGTTTTTTGTGTCTGCAGTTTCTCTCTTTATAGTTGATTTCTAGGCTTATAGTGTTATGGTCAGAAAAGATGTTTGGTATGATTTCAGTCTTAAGATTTATTGAGACTTGCTTTGTGGCCCAGCTTGTGCTCTATCCTTGAGATGTTCCATGTGTACTTGAGAAGAATGTGTATTCTGTTGCTTTTTAATGGAATGTTCTTTCTGTATCTATTAAGTTCATCTGATTTGATTTTTTAAAAAAATTTACTGAGGTAAGATACACAGAACATTTATCTTAACCATTTTGTGAAATGTTTGTTTATTTATTTATTTATTTGGCTGCATCGGGTCTTAGTTGCAGAATGTGGGATCTTTTGTTGTGGCGTGTGGGCTCTAGAGCGCGTGGGCTCAGTAGTTGTACATGGGGATCTCTAGTTGTGGCACGTGGGCCCCATAGCATGTGGGCTCAGTAGTTGTGGCATGTGGGCTCTCTAGTTGTGGTGCATGGGTCTAGAGAGTGCAGGCTTAGTTGCCTCATGGCATGTGGGATATTAGTTCCCCAACCAGGGATTGAACCTGCGTCCCCTGTATTAGGAGGCAGATTCTTAACCCCTGGACCACTAGGGAAGTCCTTGATATGTTGTTTAAAGTTAGTGTTTCCTTATTGATTTTCTGTCTGGATGATCTATCCATTGATGTAAGTGGAGTGTTAAAGTTCCCTAGTAGTATTATGTTACTGTCAATTTCTTTATGTTTGTTAATATTTGGTTTATGTATTTATGTGCTCCTATGTTAGGTGCAAATATATTTACAACTGTTATATCTTCTTTTTTTTTTTTTGGCCGTGCTGTGCAGCTTGTGGGATAAGTACATTCCCCTCAGGTCACCAGAGTTGTATGACCTAGGGGTGCCCCCTGTGTGGGCTATGTGGGCCCTTTTGTTGTGGTGGGGCTGATTGCTGTGGCACTCTGGTACATGGGGCTGGCTCCCAGCCCACTTGGCTGTGGGGCCCTGCATAGTGCAGAGGCTTCCAGCTGCTTGTGGCCGGGTCCAGGTCCTGGTATGGCTGGCTGTGCAGTGCAGGAGTCCTGGGCTGATGCTGGCCAGCTGGCAGGTAAGGCCAGGTCCCAACGCAGCTGGTTGTTGGTGCTCAGAGGGGATATTTTCAGTGGTATGTATTTTCATGTCTCTCACTGTTGTTTTTTGAGACTTATTTATATAGTTTAGGTATTAGTCCTTCATCAGATATGCAGTTTGCAAATATTTTCTCCCAGTGTGTAGTTTGTCTTTTTCTTCTTTTCATAGAGTCTTTTGCAGAGTAAAGGTTTTTAACTTTGGAGAGGTCCAGTTTATCAGTTTTTTCTTTTATGGATTATGCTTTTGGTCTGATGTCTAAACACTCTTAACTTAACCCTAGGTCCGGAGATTACCTCTTATGTTTTTTCCCTGAAGTTTTATAGTCTTATATTTTTGTTTAAGTCCAGCCTCCATTTTGTGTTAATTTTTGTATGAGGTATGTGATTTACCTTGAAGTTCATTTTTGTGCTTATGAATGTCCACTTGCCCTAGCACCATTTGTTTAAAAGTCTGTATTTTCTCCATTGAATTGCTTTTGCACCTTTATTAAAAATCAGTTGGGCACATTTATGTGTATCTAATCGGTGTTCTCTATTCTCTTGCATTGATCTGTGTATCTGTCCCTTTGTAAATACCATACTGTTTTGCTTACTGTAGCTATATAGTAAGTTTTTACATCAAGTTAAGTGATGTTTTCTCCCCTCAATAATTCTTTTTCAAAATTGTTTTAGCTCTTCTATGTCTTTTGCCTTTTTATATGAATTTTAGAGTAAGGTTGTCCTTATCTCCAAAATACCTTGCTGGGATTTTTTTTTTTTTTTTTTTTTTTTACAACCAGGGCCAATTTTATTTTTATTTATTTATTTATGGCTGTGTTGGGTCTTTGTTTCTGTGCGAGGGCTTTCTCTAGTTGTGGCAAGTGGGGGCCACTCTTCATCGCGATGCACGGGCCTCTCACTATCGCAGCCTCTCTTGTTGTGGAGCACAGGCCCCAGACGCACAGGCTCAGTAATTGTGGCTCACGGGCCCAGTTGCTCCGCAGCATGTGGGATCTTCCCAGACCAGGGCTCGAACCCATGTTCCCTGCATTGGCAGGCAGCTTCTCAGCCACTGCGCCACCAGGGAAGCCCTTTGCTGGGATTTTTATAGGAATTGCATTGGATTCACATATCAGTTTGGGAAGGACTGACATCTTTACTATGTTGGGTCTTCTGATCCATAAACACAGTACATCACTCCAGTTATTTAGTTCTTTGGTTTCTTTGATCAGCATTTTATAATGATCAGGATATACATCTTCAGCATATTTTGTATATTTACGTCTAAATATTTAATTTTATTCTGAGCAATTATTAATGTATTGTTTTTAAAAAAATAAATTTATTTATTTATTCATGGCTGAGTTGGGTCTTTGTTGCTGCGCGCAGGCTTTCTCCAGTTGTGGCGAGCGGGAGGTAGTCTTCGTTGTGGTGCGCGGGCTTCTCATTGTGGTGGCTTCTCTTGTTGCAGAGCACGGTCTCTAGGCGTGTGGGCTTCAGTAATGTGGCTCGCGGGCTCTAGAGTGCAGGCTGAGCAGTTGTGGCGCATGGGCTTAGTTGCTCCACAGCATGTGGGATCTTCCCGGACCAGGGCTGAAACCCATGTCCCCTGCATTGGCAGGTGGATTCTTTTTTTTGTTTGTTTGTTTTTGTTTTTGTTTTTGTTTTGCGGTATGCGGGCCTCTCACTGTTGTGGCCTCTCCCGCTGTGGAGCACAGGCTCCGGACGCGCAGGCCCAGCGGCCATGGCTCATGGGCCCAGCCGCTCCGTGGCACGTGGGATCTTCCCGGACCGGGGCACGAACCCGTGTCCCCTGCATCGGCAGGCGGACTCTCAACCACTGCGCCACCAGGGAAGCCCAAACGTATTGTGTTTAAGTTCAGCTTCTACCCATTCATTGTTAGTATGTAACAGTGTGATTTTTTGTGTGTGTTGATCTTATATGTTGTGATCTTGCAAAACTTATTAATTCTCAGAGGTTTCTGGGTATATTCCAGAAGATTTTCTATGTGGAAAATCATGTCATCTTTCAATAGGGACTGTTTTATTTCTTCCTTTCCAAACTATGTGTCTTTTTTTTTTGTTTTAACACTATTCCAATGTCTAATACTTCCAGGACTGTGTTTAATAATAGTGGTGAGAGTGGACTTCCCTGTATTGTCCTGATTTTAGGTGGGAAGCATTCAGTCTTTCACCATGAAATATGATATATTTTAGGTCTTTTATTAGTGCTTATTACCAGATTGAGGAAGTTTCCCTGTGTTGCTAGTTTGCTGAAAATGTTAATCATGAATGAGTTCAATCAAAGAAGCAGAATTACTAGGCAATATACAAACATACACACAAAGATGTGTTACTGGTATTTGACTTTGTGTAGTTGTGGGAACTCATTAAACTGTCTCTGTAAAGTTGTTTTCTTCATGTCTTTTGCTGGGGCTTGACATCCTCAGGACAGACAGTTGGGAAAGGATGATGGTAAATTGGGGATAGGAAGGACAAGCCTGAACCCATGAAAACATAAGATCTATGCCAGTTCTCACTGTCTTCAGTCTTATAGATGTAGGTGTTTTTTTAGGAGAAACTAGTACCCTTTGTCATGGACCTAAACACAAATTGGCCTAGTATTCCAAGAACCTAAAAGAGGATCTATGGGTAGGCAGGACGGTTATAGGCCTAGTTGCTCCCCATTCTAACGAGGTGAGCCAGACGAGTAACAATGTATATAAACAATATAAGCATTAATAAAAATCAGTATGGCTGTTGCTTTACTTCTACCCACCAATCTTGTGCAAATATGACTGGTAATTCAAGTAACATGAAACGTACAGGGAAAAAATTCTGGGAAACATGGTTCATTGTGAGTTGACACATTTCAAAGCCACCACGCTTAACTGCTGCTTGTTGTTCATTGTAAGGCTCTTGGTAGGGATGGGAGGGGGATTCCTGTTCCTCCCTTAAGGATAGGCAGTTTATACTTCTTTCCTTTCCTGAAGGCAGTTGCCTTTGCCTGAAATGGACGTGAGGGTTTCCTGCCTCTCTTAAAGCTAGTGGACCTTTGCTGAGGCTCTTTTTAGCTAGGGCTTCCCCAGTGGCTTAAGACTTTTGCTTCCCATGAGAGAAGGGCCTGAAAAGTGATTGGAGTTTCCTTTTTAAGTCTTACCAGACAGGGACTCTCTCAGGCTTCCTGTTGTTTTCAGTGTTTCTTTTGAGTACTTGGAGGAGGCTCATGGAAAAGAGCTGGTGACTGAATGTAGATTCTCTCTGTGCCTAGGATCATAGAGATTCTAAACTGTGTCTCTAGCCCACATTTGGCCTTTAAACATTCATTTGAGTTTTTACTGTTTTCTTCTTACACATTTTGATTGCAGTCACCTCTTTGTCCTGTTCCAAGTTAGATTTAAGCCTAACATTTCTTGTCCAAAGCATCTCAGTCTAATAACGGAGATAGGTACTTGAGTAAATAAGTTATGAAGCTGTTTCATAAGTTACAGAGCCATTAAAAATGAGCAATATGTCTATATTTATTGCCAGTGAAAGATGTTCACCTTGTATTATTGAGTGAAAACACGTTGAAGAACAGAATCAGTATTATGAGCCTGTTCATTTATTCACTGATCCAGGAATGTATATTGAGTACCTCCTTTGTCTTAGGCACTGTTCTAGGCACTTAGGATACTTGAGTGAACAAGAGTGTTTTTTTTATGGAGCTTACAATCTATTAATATAGAATAGAATGTAAAAGAGATGGAATTAAATGAGGCAGCTTGGGCTGCAAAAAAGACTTGGAGAGAAACCCTCAGTGATAGGTAAATTCATCCATAACAAATGGGTAATTGTTGGGAGACAGTTCTCCATGTCTCTTTTGTATTTCTGCACATGTTGTGAGCAGAGGCACTGCCTGCTTTGTTCTGGACTCTCTTTTCAGGGAACAGACTTGGGAGATATAATATCTCCCTGTGGAGCAGAGGGCAGATTTATTTACTGTACAGAATAATAAAGATAATGTTTTCCTTTGGGACCAAGTTTAGGCAGATTTGCTTGATACAAGATTTGCGTTCCTTCAGTTCAGGGTTCCCCAGCTGTGATTCAAACCCATTGCATGTGCAGTATCCCCCAGACCCCTCTGCATTGCCCTGTGGGAATTGGGGGACAAGGGGAACCAATGTGAACCTGAAGCTCATTCTCCTTGAGGAGTAAAATCCTTTGCCTCTGACTCAGAAGTCCTGTGTCTTTTGCTAGCATCCATGAAATGGTGGCAGGTAGCTTGTTAGCTTGCAAGTAGGCCAGACTCATCACAGTTCTTGACAACAGGCATGAGTTTATTTTTATTTTAATTTGAGAGGACTCAGTTTTTTTTTTTTAAACTTATAGTTCTTATTTTTATCCTAGCTTTCAGCTCCTATTTCTTGGTGTAGTGCATTTAATTACCAAAAGGGTAGAGGAGGTTTATACTAGGTTGTTCCAGAAGCCCATTTTATGGAATGTGGGGCAATACAATTTAAAAAAAAAATAAATTTATTTATTTATTTATTTTTGGCTGTGTTGGTTCTTCGTTGCTGCGCGCAGGCTTTTCTCTAGCTGTGGTGAGTGGGGGCTACTCTTCGTTGTGGTGTGTGGGCTTCTCATTGTGGTAGCTTCTCTTGTTGTGGAGCGTGGGCTCTAGGCACGCGGGTTTCAGTAGTTGTGGCATGCAGACTTCAGTAGTTGTGGCTCACGGGCTCTAGAGCGCAGGCTCAGTAGTTGTGGTGCACGGGCTTAGTTGCTCCGCGGCATGTGGGATCTTCCTGGACCAGGGCTCGAACCTGTGTCCCCTGCATTGGCAGGCGGATTCTTAACCACTGCGCCACCAGGGAAGCCCAATACAATCATTTTGCTCTCCTAAGTCACATATAAAAATATCATTTAGGAGCTGTCTTGTCTCTATCGTGTCTCAGTGCATGTTTTTATGTACAAGTTCATATGTAAGAATTCTTGCTCAAATTACTCACTTTGTCTTCTATTCTCTCGTTGCACTACCATTTTCTCTAGTTGGAAATGGCTACAGCCATGTTTTCAAGCCCAGATTTTAAAAATTTGGAAAAAAATTTTTAATACTTTTTTCTTAGCATTTTAATGAATTTTAATTACTGTCCTGTTGTTAATTTGAATACTTTTTTCCTTAACTCGTAATTTATAACTCAGTAGGATTACCATAACTGTTGATGGCCAAAAGGAAAAGATTAAAAAAATTTTTTTCTGTTTACTAGTTATCATCTTTTTAAAACTGAAAATCAGATTTGAAAAGTTAATTATATAAAGTATAACCTAATTCTTGAAAATACTTTGCTGAATTTCTGCCGGTTGTTTTAATCCAATAAGTTTAGGAACCATACCCCACCCGAACACATGCAAAATCTTTAACCCACATGTTCATCCATTATCTAGCCATCTTACCAGTTACAGGCAAGGACAGAGAAAACAGTCTGGCTTCAAGAAGATCTTGCTCTTTACGTTGAATGCAAGAAAACATAATAAGAGTCCCTTGTGACAGTATATAGAGAGCATAGTCAAATTTAATTTTGAAATCTCATCAGCCTGATTACTTAGCTAATTACTGTTCTTTGTCATATATTCGGCTTCCTTTCATTACAGCTTCTGAATAAACATGAAGCTTTTTGGTCCATTTTTGGTAAAGATGATTCATTTCTTAAAGAAACATAATTTCTCTTTTTCAAAGGAGGAATTTATTGTATTTTTGAAGTATTATAACTTTTCTGCTATTGATGGATATTTAGGCTGATTTAATTTTTTTGCTCTCACATTTCATTACTGTGAAATGAACTTTTAAGTATTTTAGCATTTCTGAAATTGAGATGTGTTTAAAAATAGGTGGCATCTTCTAAAACACTGTTTGCCACCCTTTTAAAAATTGAAAACCCTATTCCCCATCTCCAGTCTTCTTTTATCCCCTTTCTCTGCTTTATTTTTCCATATAGCGTTTTTACCAAGTCACATATTGTTTATTGTCTTTCATTAAGCTAACTAGAGTCAGGGATCTTTTTCTCTTTTATTTTACCATTGTATCCCTAGCTCCTAGAACACGACCTGGAATGGAGTAAGTACGCAATATATTTGTTGAATGAATGGATGAATGAAGGGAACATTTAAGTGTTTATTGTGGTTCCAGATACTGTGCTAAGCCCTTTCTCTCCTTGAATCACTTAATAACCACATGAGGTAGGTAGGTACTCTAATGAGGAAACTAGGGCTAAGGAGGAGTTAATTTGCCCAGTGTCACTCAGCCTGTAAATGGAGGAGTTAAATTAGAGCTTGACTCTACCTCATGACAGTTCCTAGGCTCTTAACAGTGTTACACTTGTCTAAGCAGTAAATTGTATGATTTATTTAGTTCTTTCTTTTTAAACAGGAAGAAGAGAATTTATCCAAAGATTAAAACTTGAAGCAACCCTGAATGTACATGATGGCTGTGTAAGTAATAGTTAATTCTCAACTATGAAGGACTTTAATACTAAGTGTTCAGATGTTTGAGGAACTACCCCAGTCCTCCCAAAAGAGATTGGACTAAGTATAAGAAAATGGGAGAATTAAGTATTACATTAAAACGTAAAAGTATACTTTGAATCTAGAAAAGCACATGGGAGATTTTTTAAAGAATGATTAGTTTTCTAACATTATCGAAAGGTTTTCATCTCTTTCACTCTATTGGTACTGCTTTTGTGACAGTCACTAGTGATCTTCATGTCTCCAAATCTAGTGGTCACTTCTCAGAAACTTTAGACATTGGTTGAATACATTTTCTTTTTTTGAAATATTTATTCTCTTGGATTTTGCTAACACCACACTCTCTTGGTTTTCTTTCTATCTCATTGACTTGTTTCATCTTCTCCGTCTTCTTCCCTGACTCCTCCACCTCTCCACCTTCAAATGTTGGATGTACCAATATTCTATCTTGGTTCCTCCCACCCTGTTTTCTCTTCACTTTTCTAAGTGATTTTGTTTAGTCCCATGGCTGAAAAACATGACTTCCAACTTTCCACTTCTTCCCAGAACTCAAGATTTATATATATAACTCTCTAGTTAACATTCCCAGTTGCATGTCTAATAGCACCCCAAATTTAACAGGGTCGAAACAAAACCCTTGTAAGGTTTTGTTAGGAAAACTTCAGACATTGGACTTTCCTGGTGGCACAGTGATTAAGAATCTGTCTGCCAATGCAAGGGACATGGGTTCAAGCCGTGGTCTGGGAAGATCCCACATGCCGCGGAGCAACTAAGCCTGTGTGCAACAACTACTGAGCCTGTGCTCTAGACCTCATGAGCCACAACTACTGAGCTCGCGTGCCACGACTACTGAAGCCCATGTGCCTAGAGCCCGTGCTCCGCAGCAAGAGAAGCCACCGCAGTGAGAAGCCCACATGCAGCAACGAAGACCAAACGCAGCCAAACATAAATGAGTGAATGAATAAACAAATAAATGTATTTATTTATTTATTTATTAAAAAAACCCCTTTAATCATGCTTTTCATATACTCAGGACCTGGATTTAGCAGTTAATCAAGATTTTGGCACATTTTCTTTTTCCATTTCATTTTTTTTCTCCTCTTTGCTGAAGTATTTTAAATCAAATCTCAGATGTGAAGTCATTTCACTTCTGTATGTAAGCTAAAAGTAATGGACATTTTTTAATGTAATCAAAATGGTATTATATAATTTAACAAGATAGTATATTTTTGGTATCATCTAATACACAGTCCATAATCAAATTTCCCCCATTGTTTAAAAATCTCTTTTTTTTTAAAACATTCTTATTGGAGTGTAATTGGTTTACAATGTTGTGTTAGTTTCTGCTGTACAAAACAGTGAATCAGCTATATGTATACATATATCCCCATATCCCCTCCCTCTTGAGCCTCCTTCCCACCATCCCTATTGCAACCCTCTAGGTCATCGCAAAGCATTGAGCTGATTTCCTTGTGCTATGCAGCAGCTTCCCACTAGCCATCCGTTTCACATTTGGTAGTGTATATATGTCAATGCTACTCTCTCACTTCGTCCCAGCTTCCCTTTCCCCCTCTGTGTCCTCAAGTCTGTTCTCTACATTTGTGTCTTTATTCCTGTTCCTCCCACTAGGTTTTAGATTGCTTATATGTGCGTTAGCATATGGTATTTGTTTTTCTCTTTCTGACTTACTTCACTCTGTATGACAGGCTCTAGGTCTGTCCACCTCATTACAAATAACTCAATTTTGTTCCTTTTTATGGCTGAGTAATATTCCATTGTATATAGGTGCCACATCTTCTTTATCCATTTGTCTGTCAATGGACATTTAGGTTGATTCCATGTCTTGGCTATTGTAAATAGTGCTGCAGTGAACTTTGTGGTACATGACTCTTTTTGAATTATGGTTTTCTCAGGATATATGCCCAGTAGTGGGATTGCTGGGTCATTAGGTAGTTCTGTTTTCAGTGTTTTAAGGAACCTCCATACTGTTCTCCATAGTGGCTATATCAATTTACATTCCCACCAACAGTGCAGGAGGGTTCCCTTTACTCCACACCCTCTCCAGCATTTATTGTTTGTAGATTTCTTGATGATGGCCATTCTGACCGGTGTGAGGTGATACCTCATTGTGGTTTTGATTTGCATTTCTCTAATGATTAGTGACGTTGAACATCTTTTCATGTGTTTGTTGGCAATCTGTATGTCTACTTTGGAGAAATGTCTGTTTAGGTCTTCTGCCCATTTTTGGATCGGGTTGTTTCTTCTTTTGATACTGAGATGCATAAGCTGCTTGTATGTTTTGGAGATTAATCCTTTGTCCATTGCTTCGTTTGCAAATATTTTCTCCCATTCGGAGGTTTGTCTTTTTCTCTTGTTTATGGTTTCCTTTGCTGTGCAAAAGCTTTTAAGGTTCATTAGGTCCCATTTGTTTATTTTTGATTTTATTTCTGTTAATCTAGGAGGTGGGTCAAAAAGGATCTTGCTGTGATTTATGTCATAGAGTGTTCTGCCTATGTTTTCCTTTAAGAGTTTTGTAGTGTCTGGTCTTACATTTAGGTCTTTAATCCATTTTGAGTTTATTTTTGCGTATGGTGTTAGGAAGTGTTCTAATTTCATTCTTTTACCTATAGCTGTCCGGTTTTCCCAGCACCACTTATTGAAGAAGCTGTCTTTTCTCCATTGTATATTCTTGCCTCCTTTGTCAAAGGTAAGGTGACCATATGTGTGTGGGTTTATCTCTGGGCTTTCTATCCTATTCCATTGATTGATATACTGTTTTTGTGCCTGTACCATACTGTCTTGATTACTGTAGCTTTGCAGTGTAGTCTGAAGTCAGGGAGCCTGATTCCTCCAGCTCTGTTTTCTTTCTCAAGATTGCTTTGGCTATTTGGGGTCTTTTGTGTTTCCATACAAACTGTAAAATTTTTTGTTCTAGTTCAGTGAAGAATGCCATTGGTAGTTTGATAGGGATTGCACTGAATCTATAGATTGCTTTGAGTAATATAGTCATTTTCACAATATTGATTCTTCTAATCCAAGAACATGGTATATCTTTCCATCTGTTTGTATGATCTTTAATGTCTTTCATCAGTGTCTTATAGATTTCAGCGTACAGGTCTTTTGCCTCAGGTAGATTATTCCTAGGTATTTTATTCTTTTTGTTGCAGTGGTAAATGGGATTGTTTCCATAATTTCTGTTTCTTATTTTTCGTTTTTAGTGTGTAGGAATGCAACAGATTTCTGTGCATTAATTTTGTATCCTGCTACTTTACCAAATTCATTGATCAGCTCTAGTAGTTTTCTGGTGTCATCTTTAGGATTTTCTATGTATAGATCATGTTATCTGCAAACAGTGACACTTTTTCTTCTTTTCCAATTTAGATTCCTTTTATTTCTTTTTCTTCTCTGACTGCCATGGCTAATACTTCCAAAACTATTTTGAATAATAGTGGTGAAAGTGGGCAACCTTGTCTCGTTCCTGATCTTAGAGGAAATGCTTTCAGTTTTTCACCATTGAGAATGATGTTGGCTGTGAGTTTGTCATATATGGCTTCTATTATTTTGAGGTAGGTTCTCTCTATGCCCACTCTCTGTAGAGTTTTTATCATAAATGGTGTTGAATTTTGTCAAAAGCTTTTTCTGCATCTATTGAGATGATCATATGGTTTTTATCCTTCAATTTGTTAATATGGTGTACCACATTGATTGTTTTGCATATAGTGAAGAATCCTTGCATTCCTGGGATAAACCCCAGTTGATCATGCTGTATGATCCTTTCTTTAATGTGCTGTTGGATTCTGTTTGCTAATATTTTGTTGAGGATTTTTGCATGTATGTTCGTCAGTGATATTGGCCTGTAATTTTCTTTTTCTGTGGTATCTTTGTCTGGTTTTGGTGTCAGCGTGATGGTGGCCTCACAGAATGAGTTTGGGAGTGTTCCTCCCTCTTCTGTATTTTGGAAGAGTTTAGAAAGGTAGGTGATCGCTCTTCTCTAAATGTTTGTTAGAATTTGCCTGTGAAGACATGTGGCCCTGGGCTTTTTGTTTGTTGGAAGATTTAAAATCACAGTTTCAATTTCAGTGCTTGTGAATGGTCTGTTCATACTTTCTAGTCCTTCCTGGTTCAGTCTTGGAAGATTGTACTTTTCTAAGAATTTGTCCATTTCTTCCAGGTTGTCCATTTTATTGGCATATAGTTGCTTTTAGTAATCTCTCATGTTCCTTTGTATTTCTGCATTGTCTCCTGTTACTTCTCCTTTTTCATTTCTAATTCTGTTGATTTGAGTCTTCTCTCTTATTTCCTGATGAGTCTAATGGTTTATCAATTTAGTTTATCTTCTCAGAGAACCAGCTTTTAGTTTTATTGATCTTTGCTATTGTTTCCTTCATTTCTTTTTCATTTATTTCTGATCTGATCTTTATGATTTCTTTTCTTTTGCTAACTTCGGGGGTTTTTTGTTCCTCTTTCTCTGATTGCTTTAGGTGTAAGGTTAGGTTGTTTATTTGAGTTTTTTCTTGTGTTTTGAGGTAGGATTGTATTCCTATAAACTTCCCTCTTCTTCCAGGTTGTCCATTTTATTGGCATATAGTTGCTTTTAGTAATCTCTCATGTTCCTTTGTATTTCTGCATTGTCTCCTGTTACTTCTCCTTTTTCATTTCTAATTCTGTTGATTTGAGTCTTCTCTCTTATTTCCTGATGAGTCTAATGGTTTATCAATTTAGTTTATCTTCTCAGAGAACCAGCTTTTAGTTTTATTGATCTTTGCTATTGTTTCCTTCATTTCTTTTTCATTTATTTCTGATCTGATCTTTATGATTTCTTTTCTTTTGCTAACTTCGGGGGTTTTTTGTTCCTCTTTCTCTGATTGCTTTAGGTGTAAGGTTAGGTTGTTTATTTGAGTTTTTTCTTGTGTTTTGAGGTAGGATTGTATTCCTATAAACTTCCCTCTTAGAACTGCTTTTGCTGCATCCCATAGGTTTTAGGTCATTGTGTTTTTGTTGTCATTTGTTTCTAGGTATTTATTTGATTTCTTCTTTGATTTCTTCTGTGATCTCTTAGTTGTTTAGTAGCATATTGTTCAGCCTCCGTATGTTTTTATTTTTTTACAGTTTTTTTCCTGTAATTGATAGCTAGTCTCATAGTGTTGTGGTCCAGAAAGGTACTTGATTGGCAGGCAGATTCTTAACCACTGCACCACCAGGGAAGTCCCTGGAGTCTGTATTCTAATCAACACTTTAGGTGATTTTAATCTAGGTGATCTGTGGATCATACTTTGGAAAACAGTGCTGTAGCTACTAATTAAAAACATGAGACTAGAAAGAGCACATGGAAAGAAATTGCAAACTGAAAAGAGGGTCTAGGCCTTAACTCTAAGGATTCAAACATTTAAAACTTAAGCAAAGAGGGGAAAAGTATCTATAGTCCTATCCTCCAAAATGTTATCTTTTTCGTGTTCACAGTTGTGGTATTATAATTATGCTGTAAATACACTTTAGGTATCAATATATGTTATGTATTTTAAACCTTAGCACCACTCTTGAGGATCCCCTGATGCTCATGGTTAAAAATGGATCATAACAGGACTTCCCTGGTGGCACAGTGGTTGGGAGTCCGCCTGCCGATGCAGGGGACGCGGGTTCGTGCCCCGGTCCGGGGGGATCCCACGTGCTGCGGAGCGGCGGGGCCCGTGAGCCGTGGCTGCTGGGCCTGCGCGTCCGGAGCCTGTGCTCCCCAAAGGAAGAGGCCACAGCAGTGAGAGGCCCGCGTACTGCAAAAAAAAAAAAAACAGAAAAAAACGATCATAACGAAAAGAAATAGAAATGTACTGCACTCCCTTATTCTGTTCTTATCCTCCTTAAGCAGCCTCTTTTAATCATGTTTTATTTCAGATCTTCTGGTAATTTCTTTCATTTCTGTGTGATAGTGTTATGTTGGTCTTTCTTGAAGTGTGAACTTTGGGTGTTGTCCATTGATTTCCTGTTAATGGTAGAAGAGGAATTAACTAATTTATACAATATTCTAAGATGTAAGCTTCTCAAAAATTTTGTTAGCGTTCTCAATCTCTCCAGCTGTCACTTTAATTTTAAACAACATACTTAAGCGTCTTTTTGTTTTTCTGTCATTCATAAACAGTATTTCTTGAATCCCCATTCTGTAAAATATATTTAAGGCTTTTACCCTTCTTCCACCTTCCTATTTCTATTTCACACCTTTTTCAGCTATTTATGCTTTTGTATTGTCAGTGTTTATTTCATTTGCCTCCTATTCTGTAGCCATTGTTATTTTCTTAAATTTGTCAATGTATTTATTCTACAAGTCAAAATTCAGTAAGCAGTGTTAATGTCTTATACATATGTATATGTCTTAGTTTTCATTAAGCTCTTCACAATAAGGAAAGAATAGGAAGAAAATTATATAATACATCATCTGTTTTATAGATGAGCACACTCAGCTGCTCAAAACTCTCTAATGGGTTTCTGGCTTATGTATAGTAAATCCAAAGGCCTTATTGCTTCAGAGACCCTACATGATTTGGCACTTGCCTTCTTTTCCATTTCATCCCTTGCTGTATTCTCTGTTATACATATTTGTTTTAGTCATACTCATCTTTTTGCTGTTTCTTTAAATGCACCTAGTACACCTCTTACTTACGTATTTTGTTTTTTGCCTAGAACTTTCTTCCTCACATATCTTTGAAGCTTACCTCGTCATTTCATTTAGCTCTAACTGTTAACCTATCAGAGACGCTTTTCCTGACCACCCTAATAGCTCCCCACTCCTCATCAGTACCTTTCTCTTTCTTCTGTTTTTTTCACCATAGTACTGACATTATAATTATACATTTATTTATTTGTTCATAGTCTGCTCACCTGCCTCCCTCTACTCTAGCACTCTGGACACCAAGTATATCTTCATAAATTTATTTTCTTCGTCTAGTGTCTAGGGGAGTGCCTACCACATATTTGGCGCTTATGAAGTGTTTATTGAAGAGACAAAGCATGTGTTACATATTGGATTTTATGTCTTTCTTTAAGGACCTAAGGTCAAGTCTTTCTCCTTACTCAAAGGAGAATTTTCTAGTGTTAATTTCAGATGGATTCTTGCACAATGTATAACTGCCTTTGTGGTATTCTGAAGTTTTACAAGCTGTGGATTCTGTACCTTTCCAGTTTTGAATTTACTTTCAGGTTTTACTGAGTATTTTCTCAAATGTTTTTCTAAGGATGAGTGGAACATAAACTCTTCTTACAAGCTTAAAGATATCTTTTCAACTTGTATACTAAAAAAATTTTTGTCCTTATTTTTATTTTGCATTTTTTAAAACAAGTGATGCCTTCTCATTGTACAAAAATAAACTATATAAAAAAATACACATTGAGGGACTTCCCTGGTGGTCCAGTGGTTAAGAATCCACCTTTTGATGCATGGGATGTGGGTTCGATCCCTGGTCGGGGGACTAAGATCCCACATGCCATGGGGCAACTAAGCCCACGTGCCACAGCTACTGAGCCCACGCACTCTAGAGCCCATGTGCTACAACTAGAGAGCCTGCGTGCTGCAACTACTGAGCCCACGTGCCACAGGTAGAGAGCCTGTGCACCACAGCTACTGAGCCTGCGTGCTCTAGAGCCTGCACACCACAACTATAGAGAGAAGCCCGTGCGCCGCAATGAAAGATCCTGGATACTACAATGAAGATCTCGCATTCCGCAACTAAGACCCAACACAGCCAAAATAAATACAATAAATTAACAAAAAAAAAGTATACATTGAGAAGTGTGGCTCTCACTCCTGTTCCTGTCTTCCCCATTTTTTTCTGTTCCCTAAAACATATAACCACTTGTTTTAGTTTCATGGGTATCCTTCTACTCTATTTTTTCCCCATCTTTATTGAGATATAATTTACATATATAAATGTATAAATTTAATGTGTAAAATGTAATGATTTGATACACATATATATTGCAAAAGGATTACCACAATAAGCTTAGTTAACACATTTATCACTTCACATAATTTCCATTTTGTTGTTGTGGTGGTGGTGGTGAGAACATTTAATATTTACTTTATTAGCATCTTTCAAGTATACAGCACAATATTGCTACCTGTAAACACCGTGCTGTACATTAGATCCCAGAACTTACCTTATAACTGGTAGTTTATACTTTCTGAACATCTCACTTCCTCCACCTTCCAGCCTCTGGCAACCACCAGTCTACTCTCTGTTTCTATCAGTTGAGCGTGTTTAGATTCCACATATAAGTGGTATCATACCGTATCTGTCATTCTTTATCTCACCCTCAGCATTCATCCACATTGTTGCAAACGTCAGGATTTCCTTCAATTTTGTGGCTGAAAAATATTCCATTGTGTGCATGGGTGTGTGTGTTTATCATATTTATCCATTCATCCATTGACAAACACCTAGGTTCTTTTCGTGTCTTGGGTATTGTAAATAATGACACAATGAGTATGGGTGCTGCAGATATCTCTTCAAGATAGTATTTTAATTTCCTTCAAATATATACCCAATATTGGGATTGCTGGATTATATGGTAGTTCTAGTTTAAATTTTTTGAGGAACCTCCATAGTGTTTCCCATAGCTGCTGTATCAATTTCCCTTCCCACCAGTGGTGCACAAGGGTTCCCTTTTCTCCACATCCTTACCAGCACTTCTTATCTCTTATATATATATTATTTTATTTTATTTTTGGCTGCGTTGGGTCTTCGTTGCTGCACTTGGGCTTTCTCTAGTTGTGGCGATCGGGGGCTACTCCTCGTTGTGGTGTGCTGGCTTCTCATTGCAGTGGCTTCTCTTGTTGCAGACCATGGGCTCTAGGCGCGCGGGCTTCAGTAGTTGCAGCGCATGGGCTCAGTAGTTGTGGCTCGTGGGCTCTAGAGCGCAGGTGTAGTAGCTGTGGTGCATGGGCTTACTTGCTCCATGACATGTGGGATCTTCCCAGACCAGGGTTCGAACCCATGTCCCCTGCATTGGCAGGCAGATTCTCAGCTGCTACACCACCAGGGAAGCCCTATATTTTTGATAATAGCCATTCTAATAGGTCTGAGATGATATCTCATTGTGGTTTTTGTTTTTTTTGTTGTTTTGTTTCTCTTTGCGGTACACAGGCGTCTCACTGTTGTGGCCTCTCCTGTTGTGGAGCACAGGCTCTGGATGCACAGGCTCAGTGGCCATGGGTCACAGGCCCAGCTGCTCTGTGGCATGTGGGATCTTCCCGGACCGGGCCACGAACCCATGTCCCCTGCATTGGCAGGCGGACTCTCAACCACTGCACCACCAGGGAAGCCCTCATTGTGGTTTTTTTTTGTTGTTGTTGTCCATGCTGTGCAGCTCGTGGGATTGAACCTGGGCCACAGCAGTGAAAGCACCGAGTCCTAACTACTGGACTTCCAGGGTCCTCCCTCACTTGTGGCTTTGATTTGCATTTTTCTGATGATTAGTGATGTTGAGCACTGTTTCATGTACTTTTTGGACATTTGTATGTCTTCTTTGGAAAAATGTTTTTCAGGTCTTTGCCCATTTTAAAATTAGATTATTTGGAGTTTTTTGGCGATTGAGTTGTATGAGTTCCTTGTATACTTTGGATGTTAATCCCTTATCAAATATAAGGTTTGCATATATTTTTCTCCTCTTCTGTAGGTTGTCTCTTAATTTTGTTGCTTGTTTCTGTTGCTGTACAGAGCTTTTAAGTTTGATGTAGTATCACTTGTTGATTTTTGCTTTTGTTACTTGTGTTTTTGGTGTCATGTCCAAAAAATCATTGCCAAGATCAAGGTCAGGGAGCTTTTCACTATGTTTTTTTCTAGGAATTTTATCGCCTTCAAGTCTTATCTTTAAGTCTTTAATCCACTTCAATTTAATTTTATTGATTCTGCATGCGAACAACCAGTTTTCCCAACACCATTTAGTGAAGAGACTATTCTTTCCCCATTGGGTAGTCTTTGCTCCTTTGTTGTAAATTGACCATATATGCATGGGTTATTTTCTGGGCTCTCTATTCTGTTTCATTGATCTGTGTGTCTATTCTGAAGCCAATACCATACTGTTTTGATTAACATAACTTTGTAGTATAGTTTGAAGTCAAGACGTTTGATGCCTTCAGCTTTGTTTTTCTTTTTCAATATTGCTTTGGCTATTTGGGGGTCTTTTGTTCTTCCATACAAATTTTTTTTTAAAGATTTCTTTACTGAAAACTTTTACTATGCTAATATGTGTTGTGAATGATCATAAGATACACTTAACATACAGCGTTTCCCATACTTAGTTTTCCCCAGGGCTCTTCCTTTGGTAAGCATCTCCTGGAAGTATGGTTGCTCACAACACACTTTAGGAAAATCGAAATTAATCTCGCTGTCGGGGCAGGTGTTTCAGTTGATTGTTTTTACCCGAATGAAGGCTGTAGATTTTCTCCTGATGAGGTTCTTTGGTTAACCTTTACCAGCTTGCCATAATGATTTCTATTTTATATGTATATATGTCAATCCCAGTCTCCCAGTTCATCCCACTACACCCCCCTGAACTTTCTCCCCTTGGTGTCCATATGTTTGTTCTCTACATCTGTGTCTCTATTTCTGCCTTGCAAGCAGGTTCACCTGTACTGTTTTTCTAGATTCCACATATATGCATTAATACATATTTGTTTTTTTCTTTATGACTTACTTCACTCTGTATGACAGTCTCTGGGTCCATCCACGCCTCTACAAATGACCCAGTTTCGTTCTTTTTTATGGCTGGGTAATATTCCATTGTATATATGTACCACATCTTCTTTATCCATTCATCTGTTGATGGGCATTTAGGTTGTTTCCATGAACTGGCTGTTGTAAATAGTGCTTCAGTGAACATTGGGGTGCATGTGTCTTTTTGAAATATGATTTTCTCTGGGTACATGCCCAGTAGTGGGATTGCTGGATCATATGGTAATTCTATTTTTAGTTTTTTAAGGAACCGCCATACTGTTCTCCATAGTGGCTGTATCAATTTACGTTCCCACCAACAGTGCAAGAGGGTTCCCTTTTCTCCACACCCTCTTTGAGCAGCTTTTCATGTGCTTCCTGGCCATCTGTATGTCTTCTTTGGAGAAATGTCTGTTTAGGTCTTCTGCCCGTTTTTGTATTGGGTTGTTTGTTTTTTTAATATTGAGCTGCATGAGCTGTTTATATATTTAGGAGATTAATCCTTTGTCCGTTGATTCATTTGCAAATATTTTCCATTCTGAGGGTTGTGTTTTCGTCTTGTTTATAGTTTTCCTTTGCTGTGCAAAATGTTTTAAGTTTCATTAGGTCCCATTTATTTTTGTTTTTATTTCCATTACTCTAGGAGGTGGGTCAAAAAAGATCTTGCTGTGATTTATGTCAAAGAGTGTTCTTCCAAAGTTTTCCTCTAAGAGTTTTATAGTGTCTGGTCTTACATTTAGGTCTTTAATCCATTTTGAGTTTATTTTTGTGTATGGTGTTAGGGAGTGTTCTTATTTCATTCTTTTCCATATAGCTGTCCAGTTTTCCCAGCAGCAGTTATTGAAGAGACTGTGTTTTCTCCATTGTATATCCTTGCCTCCTTTGTCATAGATTAGTTGACCAGAGGTGTGTGGGTTTATCTCTGGGTTTCATTAGGTTTAATGAAAAAGCTTTTGACAAAATTCAACACCCATTTAAGATAAAAACTCTCCAGAACGTGGGCACAGAGGGAACCTACCTCAACATAATAAAGGCCATATATGACAAATCCACAGCCAACATCATTCTCAACGGTGAAAGATTGAAAGCATTTCCTCTAAGATCAGGAAGAAGACAAGGATGTTCACTCTCACCAGTATTATTCAACATAGTTTTGAAAGTTTATCTCTGGGCTTTCTGTCCTGTTCCATTGATCTATATTTCTGTTTTTGTGCCAGTGCCATATTGTCTTGATTACTGTAGCTTTGTAGTATAGTATGAGTTGAAGGGAGTATGATTCCTCCAGTTCTATTTTTTTCCCTCAAGATTGCTTTGGCTATTCGGGGTCTTTTGTGTCTCCATACAAATTTTAAGATTTTTTGTTCTAGTTCTGTAAAAAATGCCATTGAAATTTGATAGGGATTGCATTGAATCTGTAGATTGCTTTGAGTAATATAGTCATTTTCACAATATTGATTCTTCCAATCCAAGAACATGGTGTATCTCTCCATCTGTTTGTGTCACTTTTGATTTCTTTCATCAGTGTCTGATAGTTTTCTGAGTACAGGTCTTTTACCTCCTTAGGTAGGTTTATTCCTAGGTATTTTATTCTTTTTGTGGCAGTGGTGAATGGGAGTGTTTCCTTAATTTCTCTTTCAGATTTTTCATCATCAGTGTCTAGGAATGCAAGAGATTTCTGTGCATTAATTTTGTATCCTGAAACTTTACCAAATTCATTGATTAGCTCTAGTAATTTTCTGGTGGCATCTTTAGGGTTATCTATATATAGTATCATCTCATCTGCAAACTGACAGTCTTACTACTTCTTTTGCAATTTGCATTCCTTTTCTTTCTTTTTCTCTTATTGCTGTGGCTAGGACTTTCAAAACTATGTTGAATAATACTGGCGAGAGTGAACATCCTTGTCTTCTTCCTGATCTTAGAGGAAATGCTTTCAATCTTTCACCGTTGAGAATGATGTTGGCTGTGGATTTGTCATATATGGCCTTTATTATGTTGAGGTAGGTTCCCTCTGTGCCCACGTTCTGGAGAGTTTTTATCTTAAATGGGTGTTGAATTTTGTCAAAAGCTTTTTCTGCATCTATTGAGATGATCATATAGTTTTTATTCTTCAGTTTGTTAATATGGTGTATCACATTGATTGATTTGCATATATCAAAGAATCCTTGCATCCTGGGATAAATTCCACTTGATCATGGTGTATGATCCTTTCAGTGTGTTGCTGGATTCTGTTTCCTAGTATTTTGTTGAGGATTCTTGCATCTATGTTCGTCAGTTATATTGGTCTGTAATTTTTTTTGTAGTATCTGTGTCTTGTTTTGGTATCAGGGTGATGGTGGCTTCATAGATTGAATTTGGGAGTGTTCCTTCTTCTGCAGTTTTTTTGGAAGAGTTGAGAAGGATGAGTGTTAGTTCTTCTCTGAATGTTTGAGGGAATTCACCTGTGAAGGGGTCTGGTCCTGGACTTTTGTGTGTTTGAAGATTTTTCATCACAGTTTCAGTTTCATGCTTGTGATTGATCAGTTCATATTTTCTGTTTCTTCCTCGTTCAGTCTTGGAAGGTTATACCTTTCTAAGAATTCGTTTGTTTCTTCCAGGTTGTCCATTTTATTGGCGTAGATTGCTTATAGTAGTCTCTTAGGATGCTTTGTATTTCTGTCGTGTCCGTTGTAACTTTGTTTTCATTTCCAATTTTATTGATTTGAGTCTGGCTAAAAGTTTATCAATTTTGTTTATCTTCTCAGAGAACCAGCTTTTAGGTTTATTGATCCTTGCTATTGTTTTCTTTCTTTCTATTTCATTTATTTCTGCTCCGATCTTTATGATTTCTTTCCTTCTACTAACGTTCGGTTTTGTTTGTTCTTTCTCTGGTTCCTTTAAGTGTAAGGTTAGATTGTTTATTTGAGATTTTTCTTGTTTCTTGAGGTAGGATTGTATTGCTGTAAAGTTCCCTCTTAGAACTGGTTTTGCTGCATCCCATAGGTTTTGGTTCATAGTGTTTTTGTTGTCATTTGTCTGTAGGTATTTTTTATTTTCCTCTTTGATTACTTCAGTGATCTCTTGGTTATTTAGTAACATATTGTTTAGATATGATTGTGTTTTTTACATTTTTTTTCCCTGTAATTTATTTCTTATCTCATAGTGTTGTGGTTTGAAAAGATACTTGACATGATTTCAGTTTTCTTAAATTTACCGAGACTTGATTTGTAACCCAAGTGTGATCTATCCTGGAGAATGTTCCACGTGCACTTGCGAAGAAACTGTAATCTGCTTTTTTTGGATGGAATGTCTTATAAATATCAATTAAGTCCATCTGGTCTAATGTGTCATTTGAAGCTTGTGTTTCCTTATTTCCTTATTTCCTTATTGTCATTTTGGATGACTTGTCCATGGGGAAAGTGGAGTGTTGAAGTCCCCTACTATTATTGTGTTACTGTCAATTTCCCCTTTTATAGCTGTTAGCGTTTGACTTACATATTGAGGTGCTCCTATGTTGGGTGCATAAATATTTACAATTGTTATATCTTCTTGGATTGATCCCTTGATCATTATGTAGTGTCCTTCCTTGTCTCTTTTAGTAGTCTTTATTTTAAAGTCTATTTTTTCTTTTATGAGTATTGCTACTCCAGCTTTCTTTTGATTTCCATTTGGATAGAATATCTTTTTCCATCCCCTTACTTTCAGTCTGTGTGTATCCCTAGGTATGAAGTGGGTCTCTTGTACACAGCATATATATGAGTCTTGTGTTTGTATCCATTCAGCGAGCCTGTGTCTTTTGGTTGGAGCATTTAATCCATTCCTGTTTAAGGTAATTATCGATATGTATGTTCCTTTGACCATTTTCTTAATTGTTTTGCGTTTGTTTTTGTAAGACCTTTCTTCTCTTGTGTTTCCCACTTAGAGAAGTTCCTTTAGCATTTGTTGTAGAGCTGGTTTGGTGGTGCTGAATTCTCTTAGCTTTTGCTTGTCTGTAAAGCTTTTGATTTCTCCATTGAATCTGAATGAGATCCTTGCCAGGTAGAGTAATCTTGGTTTTAGGTTCTTCCCTTTTCATCACTTTAAATATATCGTGCCAGTCCCTTCTGGCTTTTGGAGTTTCTGCTGAGAAATCAGCTGTTAATCTTTTGGGAGTTGTATGTTATTTGTCATTTTTCCCTTGTTTTTAATAATTTTTTTTTTCTTTAATTTTTGTCGGTTTGATTACTGTGTGTCTTGGCGTGTTTCTGCTTGGGTTTATCCTGCCTGGGACTCTCTGCACTTCCTGGACTTGGGTGGCTATTTCCTTTCCAATGTTAGGGAATTTTCGACTGTAACGTCTTGAAATATTTTCTTGGGTCCTTTCTCTCTCACTTCTTTCTGGGACCCCCCTATGTTGTGAATGTTGGTGTGTTTAATGTTGTCCCAGGGTCTCTTAAGCTGTCTTCATTTCTTCGTATTCTTTTTTCTTTATTCTCTTCTGTGGCAGTAAATTCTACCATTCTGGCTTCCAGGTCACTTATCCATTCTTTTCCCTCAGTTATTCTACTATTGATTCCCTCTAGTGTATTTTTCATTTCAGTTATTGTCTTGTTCATCTCTGTTTGTTCTTTAATTCTTCTAGGTGTTTGTTCTTTAATTCTTCTATGTCTTTGTTAAACATTTCTTGTATCTTCTTGATATTTGCCTCCATTATTTTTCTGAGGTCCTGGATCATTTTTACTATCATTATTCTGAATTCTTTTTCTGGAAGGTTTCCTATCTCTACTTCATTTAGTGTTTTTCTGGGGTTTTATCTTGTTCCTTTATGTGGTACATAGTCCTGTCACATTTCATTGTCTGTCTTACTGTGAATGTGGTTTTCATTCCACAGGCTGCAGAATTGTAGTTCTTCTTGCTCCTGCTCTCTGCCCTCTGGTGGATCAGGATATCCAAGAGGCTTGTGCAAACTTCCTGCTGGGAGCACCTGGTGGTGGGAAGAGCTTGGTGTTGCTCTGATGGGCAGAGCTCAGTAAAACTTTAATCCACTTTTCTCCTGATGGGTGGGGCTCTGTTCCCTCGCTGTTGGTTGTTTGGCCTGAGGCGACCCAGCACTTGAGCCTACCCAGCTCTTTGGTGGGGCTAATTGTGGATTCCCGGAGGGCTTATGCCAGGGAGTGCTTCCCAGAACTTCTGCTGCCAGTGTCCTTGTCCCTGTGGTAAGCCACAGCCACCCCCCTCCTATGCATAGGTCCTCCAACACTAGCAGGTAGGTCTGGTTCAGTCTCCTATGGGGTCACTTCTTCCCCCTTGGTACTGATGTGCACACTATCTTGTCTGTGCCCTCCAAGAGTAGAATCTCTGTTTTACCCAGTTCTGTCGAAGTCCTGCAATCAAATCCCACTAGCTTTTAAAGTCTGATTCTCTGGGAATTCCTCCTCCCATTGCCAGACCCCCAGGTTGGGGAGCCTGATGTGGGGCTCAGAACCTTCACTCCAGTGGGTGGACTTCTGAGGTATACTTGTTCTTCTGTTTGTGAATCACCCACCCAGCAGTTACGGGATTTGACTTTATTGTGATTGTGCCCCTCCTACCATCTCATTGGGGGTTCTCCTTTTTCTTTGGATTTTGGGTATCTTTTGATGATTTTCAGTATCTTTCTGTAGATGATTGCCCAGCAGTCAGTTGTGATTATGGTACTCTCGCAAAAGGGAGTTGTTCCATACAAACTTCAGGATTTCTATTTCTGTGAAAAATGCTATTGGAATTTTGATAGGGATTGCCGTAAATCTGTAGATGGCTTTTGGGTAGTATAGTACAATATTAACTTTTTTCATACATGAACGTGTCTTTCTATTTATTTTATTCTTCAGTGTTTCTCATCTTTGTCATATAGATTTCAGTGTATAGATCTTTCACCTCCCTGGTTAACTTTATTTCTCAGTATTTTATTGTTGTTGATACTGTTGTAAATGGGCTTGTTTTCTTTATTTCTTTTTCATATAGTTCATTGTTAGTATATAGAAATGCAACTGGCTTTTGTTTGTTGATGATATATCTTGAAACTACTGAAGTCATTTGTTAGTGCTAATAAATTTTTCGTGAAGTCTTCAGGATTTTCTATCAATACATATATTATGAGGTCATCTGCAAATGAAGATAGTTTTATGTCTTCATTTCCAATTTAGATGCCTTTTATTTCTTTTTCCTGTCTAATTATTCTGGCTGGGGCTTCCAGTAGTATGTTGAATAAAAGTGATGAGAGTGGACATCCTTGTCTTGCTCCTGATCTTAGAGGGAAAGCTTTTTTCAACCTTTCACCCTTGAGTATGTTGTTAGCTGTGGACTTGTTATATATGGCCTTTTTTATGTTGAGGTGTAATCCTTCTATTCCTAGTTTGTTGAGAATTTTTATCATGAAAGATGTTGAATTTAGTTAAATGCTGTTTGTGCATCTATTGAGACAATCATGATTTTTACCTTTCATTCCATTAGTGAGGTGTATTCCAATTATTGATTTCTTTATATTGAACCATGCTTGCATTTCATTGATAAATCCCAGTTGATTATGGTGTATGGGTCAATGATACTTAAAAAAAATTTTTTTTTTAAAAATTTTTTGTCTGTGCTGCGTGGCATGTGGGATCTTAGTTCCCTAACTAGGGATCGAAGCTGCACCTCCTGCATTGGAAGGGCAGAGTCTTAACCTCTAGACTGCCAGGGAAGTCCTGGTGTATGACACTTTTAATGTGATTTTGAATTTGATTTGCTAGTATTTTCTTGATAATTTTTGCCTCTATATTCATCAGAAATGTTGGCTTGTAGTTTTCTTTTCCTGTAGTATCCTTGTCTGGCCTTGGTGTGAGGGTAATGCTTACCTCAGAAAATGAGTTTAATTCTTCTTGAAACATGTGGTAAACATTTAAAGCCTGAGGAAGCTATCTGGTCCTCGGCTTTTTTGTTGTTGTTACTGTTGGGAGGTTTTTTATTTAATCTCTTTACTCATTATTCTATCCAGATTTTCTTTTTTATGATTCAGTCTTAGTCAGTTATATGTTCCTAGAAATTTATTCTAGGTTGTCTAATTTGTTGGTGTATAATTGTTCATAGTAGTCTCTTATGACTCTTTATGTTTCTGTGGTATCAGTTGTAATGTCTTTTTTATTTATAATTTTATAATCTTGTTAAGTCTATCGAAATGTTTGTCAATTTTGTTAATCTTTTCAAAAAAACAGCTTTTAGTTTTTTTGATCATTTCTGTTATTTTCCTGTTCTCTATTTTGTTCATTTCTGCTCTGATCTTTATCATCTTCTTTCTGCCAACTTTGGGCTTTGTTTTTCTTTTCTAGTCCCTCAATGTGTAAATTTAGGTGGTTTATTTGAGATCTTTCTTTTTTTCTTAATGTAGGCATTTATTGCTATGAACTTCCCACTGAGAACTGCTTTTGCTACATCCCATGTGTCTTGTTTCCATTTTCACTTGTCTGAAGATATTTTTTGATTTTTTTTCTTTGATGCTCTGGTTGTCCAGGAGTGTGTTATTTAATTTCCACATGTTTGTGAAATTTTCAGTTTTCCTCCTGTCAATTTCTATTTTCATACCACTGTGGGCAGGAAAGATACTTGGTAAGATTTCATTCTTTTATTTTTTGCGGTACACGGGCCTCTCACTGTTGTGGCCTCTCCCGTTGCGGAGCACAGGCTCTGGACGCGCAGGCTCAGCGGCCATAGCTCACGAGCCTAGCCGCTCTGCGGCATGTGGGATCTTCCTGGACCGGGGCATGAACCCGCGTCCCCTGCTTCGGCAGGTGGACTCTCAACCACTGCGCCACCAGGGAAGCCCAGATTTCATTCTTTTAATGTTTGCTAATACTTGTTTTGTGGTCTAACATGATTTATCCTGGAGAATGTTCTGTGTTCACTTGAGAAGAATGTTCTGCTGCTGTTGGATGGAATGTTCTGTATGTATCTGTTAGATTCATTTGATCTAAAGTTTAATATGGGTCTAATGTTTCCTTATTGATTTTCTGTTGGTATGATTTATCCATTGTTTAAAGTGGGGTGTTGAAGTTTGCTACTATTATACTGTTCTCTTTGTCTTCCTTCAGACCTGATATAGTCATTCTTTTTTTTTTTTTTTTTTTTTTTTTTGCTGTATGCGGGCCTCTCACTGCTGTGGCCTCTCCCGTTGCGGAGCACAGGCTCCGGACGCGCAGGCTTAGCGGCCATGGCTCATGGGCCCAGCCGCTCTGCGGCATGTGGGATCTTCCCAGACTGGGGCACGAACCCGTGTCCCCTGCATCGGCCGGTGGACTCTCAACCACTGCACCACCAGGGAAGCCCAGTCATTCTTTTTAATTTTAGACATTCTAATAGATATTTAGCAATAGCAATATGTGGTTTTAATTCCTTGCGCTATCTATTTTTACATACAGTCATCCCTCCATATCCACACGTTCCGCATCTGTGGATACCGAGGGTCGACTGTATTTCTCCATTTTATATAAGGTACTTGAGCATCTACAGACTTTGGCATTTGTCAGGGGGTCCTGGAACCCATCCTATTGGATACCAAGGGAATATGGTATTCATCTGTATCCCTCAAACTTCCTAAGCTTAATAGTTCCAGTCCCTTTTTTTAAGATTCTGTAGTATATTCTATATAAATAATCATGTCATCTGAGAATAAAGATAGGTTTACTTCTTTTCTTGTCTGGTTTCCTTTTATTTCTTTTTCTTGTCTTATTGTGCTGTCTAGTACCCTAGACAGTGCTGAACAGAAGTGGTGAGAGCAGGCATCTCTGTCTTGTTCTGATCTTAGAGGGAAAGCATCTAGTCTTTCATTATTAAGTATGATGGTTTTTTAACAGATGTGCATTGTCCGGTTGAAAAAGTTCCATTCTACTTTGCTGAGAGCTCTTTTTATGAATCGTTGTTGGATTTTTTTCAAAGGTCTATTCTGCCTTTATTGCAGTGATCATATGATTTTCTTTTTTAGTTTGTTAATATCATGGGTTACATTGATTAATATTTGAGTGTCAAACCATTCTTGCATTTTCCTTGAGTCATGATGTATTATCTATTTTCATATATTGCTTCATTCAGTTTGCTAAAATTCTGTTTTAGAGTTTTTGTGTGTACATTAAGGATATTGGCCCATAGTTTTCTTGTATCAATGAGTTGGTAAGTGTACTGTTCTTTTTAATTTTCTAAAAGACTTGGTACAGAATTGTCATCTTTTATTTTAAAAAAATACTTGGCAAAATTCACCAACAAAGCAGTCTGGGTGTGGAGTTTTCTTTGTTGAAAATTCTAACTACAGTTTGTTAATAAAAATGGACAATGTCTTGAGTAAATTTTGTTTAGTATGTGTGTTTCAGGGATTTTGTTAACTCCCCAAGTTGTGGAATTTATTTGATAAAGTTGTCCACGGTGTTCTTTTATTTGTTTAAATATTTGTAGAATGTGTAATGATGTCACTGCTCTCATTCCTGATATTGGTAATAAGTTACCCCACCCCTTCTTTTTCTTGGTTAATCTGAGTAGAGGTTCATTAACTTTGTATTTTCAATGCACCAGTTTCTGGTTTTATCAATTTTCTGTGTTTTCCTTTTTCTTTTTCATTGATTTCTGCTCTTATATTCATTATTTCCAGTCTTCTTTTGACTTTTGATTTCATTGGCCTTCTTGTTATACCTTTTTGAGTGGAAGTGGAAGTCATTGTTATGGGACCTTTATCCTTCTAATTAGGTGTTTTTGTGCTGTAAATTTCCTTCTAAGCACTATGTTAGCTGCAACCCCAAAATTGAGATATGTTGTGCTTTTATTGTCATTCAGTTAAAAATACTTTGTAATTTATTTTTGATTTCTTTTTTGACTATCTGCTATTTTATAGTTTTCAGATATTTCTTTGTGTTAATGATTTCTAATTTAATTCCATTTTGGACAGAGAACATATTTTATGGGACTTGAAGTCTTTTAAATATATTGATATTTGTTTTATGGCCCATAGTAAATATCTTCTGTATTGGTAAATATTTCATGTGTACGTAAAAAGAATGTATATTCTGCTGTTTTTGGTTGTTTCAGATGTGATAGTAAATCTGGTCCTAGTTACTCCACCCTGACTGAAAGTGGAAGTCAGTAATTCCTTCATTTTTCTTAAATTTAGGTATAGTTCACATTCCATAAAATTCATCTCTTTTAAGTGTTCAGTGCAGTGCCTTTTTACTATATTCATAAAGTTGTATAGCTGTCACTGCTATCTAATTCCAGTATATTTTCACCATCCAAAAGAGAAAGTCCATACCAATTATCAGTCACTCCCATTCCCACTCCAACAAGCTCTTGGCAGTCCCTAATCTGCTTTGTCTCTGTAAATAAGCTTATTCTGTACTTTTTATGTAAATGAACCATATAATATGTGGCCTTTCAGACTGGCTTTCACCTAGCATACTTTTTTAAGGTTCATCCATGTTGCAGCACGTATCATTATTTCTTTTTATGGCTGAATAATACTTCATTGAATGGATATTTTGTTATGAGCAAATGGGTTAGTCACATTTTGTTTATTCATTATTTGGTGAATATTTGAAATGCTTCCCTTTTTGGCTGTTACGAATAATGCAGCTGTGAACTTGAGTGTGGAAGTTTTTCTGTGACATGTTTTCAGTTCTCTTGGGTATACATTTTGTTGTGGAATTGCTGGCTCTTAGGGTAACTCTGTTTCAGTTTTTGACTATACTGCCAAACTGCTTTCCAAATAGCTGTACGATGTTGCATTCCTACCAGAAATGTATCAAGGTTCCAATTTCTTGACATTCTCTCTAATTCTTCTTATATTCTGTGTTTTCCTTTTCTTAAATTATTATAGCCATCTTAACAATGTGAAGTGGTAATTCATTGTGGTTTTAGTTTTCATGAAGATTGAGACTTATGTTTCCTTCTAAGAGCTTTAAAGTTTTGGCTCTTACATTTAAATCTTTGATCATTTTCAGTTAATTTTTGTATATGATGTGAAGTAGGGATCCAGATTCCTTCTTTTGCTTGTGTATATCCAGGTGTCCTAGCACCATTTGTTGAAAAGATTATTCTTTCTCCATTGAATGGTCTTGGACTCCTTCTCAAGAATTACCTGACCATAAATTTATGGCTTCTTTCTGGACTCAGTTCCATTCCATTGATTGATATGTCTATGATCATGACAGTACCACACAGCCTTGGTTACTGTAGCTCTGTAGTATTTCTAATTCTTTTTTTTTTTTTTTGCGGTATGTGGGCCTCTCACTGTTGTGGCCTCTCTGTTGCAGAGCACAGGCCCCGGATGCGCAGGCTCAGTGGCCATGGCTCACGGGCCTAGCCGCTCCGCGGCATGTGGGATCTTCCCGGACCGGGGCACGAACCCGCGTCCCCTGCATCAGCAGGCGGACTCTCAACCACTGTGCCACCAGGGAAGCCCTTCTAATTCCTTTTTAGGTGACTTGGTTTTATGTCTCTGGATATAAAATGGACTAATTAAAATAAATTTAAATAAAACTTAAGAAAGACTTATATTTCATTGTGAATTTATAGAACATTGTGCTTGCCAAATGGCACTCAGTATGTATTTTCACTAAGTAAACTGGTAAATACTATTTACCATAGACATAACGTCATTAGTGATATAAATTTTGAACCATCAAGCTAAGTGAAGATGGCAAACTTATTTTACTTTCAGTCTGCTTAAATTTCTTTTTTGCTTTCTTTTTAGGTTAATACGATCTGTTGGAATGAGACTGGAGAATATATTTTATCTGGCTCAGATGACACCAAGTTAGTAATTAGTAATCCTTACAGCAGAAAGGTAAAGTGGTTTTAAAAATCTACAACTTAATGAGAGAAAAAAAAAATCAAGAAGCTAGAAATCAAGAAATAGTGAATAAGCAGGGAGTGGGCATTTGTAAAGAATATCCCTATTTTTCTAAAGTTATATAATTTGGTAGTTATCACATGCAAGTTCCTTAGTTTCTTTAAGAAAACATTAGATTTCATTCAGCCTTTTGACTCTAGAAAATTTAAATATGCTTCATTTTATGCATGTGGATAAAATTGCCAAAAGTGACATTATCTCAATAAGCCATTCTTTGGGGGAAAAATGTGATGTTTTTTCTTTTATGCTCACAGAATCTAATCTTCAGCCAAGCAATTTAAGAAACTGAATTTTATCAGTTACAAACAGTGGCTAGGTTCTAATGAAATGCTTTATAACATCCAATTCAGTAAACTGGGATATCATATTGAGTTTTTTTTTTTTTTTTTTTTTTTTTTTTTTGTGGTATGCGGGCCTCCCTCTGTTGTGACCTCTCCCGTTGCGGAG
>NC_041217.1:60420076-60454858 GCF_002837175.3 Physeter macrocephalus
GGCTCACGGGCCCAACCGCTCCGCGGCATGTAGGATCCTCCCAGACCGGGACGCGAACCCGGTTCCCCTGCATCGGCAGGCGGACGCGCAACCACTGCGCCACCAGGGAAGCCCCATATTGAGTTTTAATTTGGATTATGTTCTGATTTTTATTGTCCCTTTTTCTGACTTTATATTTATAAGAGTAAGTATACAAATACTTTTATATGAGTGAGAATACTGTAGATTGGCAGACTGAAGTCATATTTAATATTAGCAATGTTACAGAATAAATTGTTCTTGTATATTTTGTTTTTCTACAATTAAATAGTTATCTAAATAAATGTTTGTGGTTCTTTAGCCTAAAAAAAGGTTTGTATGGAGACTATCCTTGATTAAAGGACAGGTCATAGTTTTATTTCAGAGATAGCTTTACTTAATTGTCCTGACTTAGAAGAGGGAAGCTTGATGTTTCAGAATCCTGCTTGTCTTAGCTCTGCAATTACTCAGAGAACCTTCCTGGAATAATGTATATGTGGAATGCTTTTTGATCATCACTATCAGAATTTTAATGTTTACAGTATTTAAATCACTCATCTAGATACCAATGGAATAATTTTTTTGTTTTGAAAAGATGCAGAGCTTTACTCTTAAAAAAAATTATTTATTTATTTATTTATTTGGCTGCATCAGGTCTTAGTTGCAGCACGCAGGATCTTTTGTTGTGGCATGTGGGCTCTTTGTTGTGGTGCATGGGCTTCTCTAATTGCGGTGCGCAGGCTTCTCTCTAGTTGTGTACGGGCTCCAGAGCATGTGAGCTCAGTAGTTGTGGCACACGGGCTCTCTAGTTGTGGCGCACAGGCTCTAGAGTGCATGGACTCAGTAGTTGCGACGTGCAGGCTTAGTTGTCCTGTAGCATGTGGGATCTTAGTTCCCCAACCAGGGATCGAACCCATGTTCTCTGCAATGGAAGGCACATTCTTAACCACTGGACCACCAGGGAAGTCCCAGAGCTTTACTCTTTCTTATAAAAATTGTTGTAAAATACACATTACGTAAAATTAAGCATGTTAACCGTTTTTAAGAGTTCAGTTCACCAACATTAAGTACATTTATATTGTTGTGATACCATCACCATCATCCAGCTGTAAAACTCTTCTCATCTTGCAAAACTGAAACTCTATACCCATTAAACAATAACCCTTCATTCTTCTCTCCCCCATACCCTGACAACCACTGTTCTACTTCCTATCTCTATGAACTTGTCTACTCCAGGTACCTCATATAAGTGTTTATATACAGTATTTGTTCTTTTGTGATGGGCTTATTTTACTTAGAATAAGGTCCTTAAGGTTCATCCATGTGCAGCATGTGTCAGTATTTCCTTTCTTTTTAAGGCTGACAAATATTCCATTGTATGTATACGTTTTGTTCAGCCTTTCATCTGTCAGTGAACACTTGGGTTATTTCCACCTTTTGCTCGTACAAATATCTCTCCAAGTCCCTGCCTTCAATTATTTTGTGAATATCCCCATTGGAATAATTTTTAAAAGATCTTGTTTTTCCTTTATTTGCTTATTTAAAAAAATGATAATCACTTTGATGTATGGTTCCCAGTAGAATATGTATATTTGAAAAGTGATTACTCTTCTTTTTCAGTTTGAGAAATGATTAATCAGATAATACTTTAAAAGATTTTGAGTATAACAAGACTTTATAGTTTTCATGTAGTGGTTTTAATAGATCCAAATTTGCTGTCATATAGGGATATTTTTTGCTTTAAAACACTGATGAGGCTTCTCTGGTGGTGCAGTGGTTGAGAGTCTGCCTGCTGATGCAGGGGACACGGGTTCGTGCCCTGGTCCGGGAAGATCCCACATGCCGCGGAGCGGCTAGGCCCGTGAGCCATGGCCGCTGAGCCTGTGCGTCTGGAGCCTGTGCTCCACAACGGTAGAGGCCACAACAGTGAGAGGCCCACGTACCACAAAAATTAAAAAACAAACAAACAAAAAAAAAAACCCCCCAAAAAACACCCACTGATGATTCACTACATAGGAAAATAAAGTTTTTTGATCTTGAGTCAGATATTATCTGTTCCTATAGTTTTACTCTCTTTTTAAATCCTGTGAGTTCATGGAAAGATTAATTTATTGCATATAAAAGTTTTGATACTTTTAAAAAATAGATTTAATTGTTCCTTATTAATGGCATCATGTCTTAGTTATATATATCATAGATCTCAAATACATAAAAAAAAGAAGCTTCTTTTTTCAAAAATTACAGGCTAGTTTATTTGGACCAATCCTCCCACTGAAATCAACTCAAAAATACTTGATTAAAAACTTTAAAAATTATCCTAAAAGTAAATAACTGTCTTGATAGTAAGGAATTATCAGTCTAAAATGGAAGGGAAAAAGGGAATCCAGAGAAGTGAGCATGATAGCCACTTTTACCCTGAAGATATTTGTCAGTCTTAGCATATTTAAACTTTAGTTTTGGTGGCCTTGAAGGTCAAGGTAAATAGAAACAAAGCTCAGGATCCCAGTCAGGTATGGATTCCAATAAGAGACTTTGCACAATATTCTGAGACCCCCCAAATGGCCTCCTCCTCAAGGTACAGATAAAACAGAAGGAAGTCAGCCCTCAGGTAGCCTTGCAGCATCTTCTGTAAAAGAAATCCTGAGTATATGCAAAATTTTTCTTGATTTGGTTTCATTCAGCTACCTTTAGTTCTCAGAGCATAAAATGTTGCTTTGCTTCTGCTTTTCTCTTTTTGTGGGATGTTCTACTGTCCCATGCACCTCCTACCTACTTGGCAAGTTTAATTTCATCTTTCAAGCCTCAGCTCTTATCTGTGATATATCTTTAGTTTACCAAGGCAGATGTAGGCATTCCTTCCTTTATGTTCTCGTATTTTATGGATAACTCAATTATTATGTTTGTTTGCATGTTGCTCACCATTAGACTATAACTTCTTTGGGACAATGACCATTTCTTTTTCCTTTTTGTTTCCTCAACTTAGTAAATTTCCTGTCATTTAGTAGGTGCCCAATAAATATTAGTAAAAGAAAGGTAAGAAGTTTCTGTATTCAATGCCTTAGACAAGGGTAGGCATGGGTTGGGGGTGGGGTGATTTTTACTAAGAGATTGAAGAGCTAGCATCTTCTATCTAGATACTCCTGGACCAAGCATGAAGTTTTGAAAGTGTTGTATATAACATGATGCAGGAGGGAAGAGATACCTGCTTGGCCAGCTAGATTAGTCAGAATAACCTGATGATCAGCAAAGTGATAGACATTACAGCTAGTTCACTTTCACATTTATTACTAACTGAAGTTAATTAACAATATGTTTTGTTCATTTTAGATTAAGTTACTCTGCCAACTTCCACCTCTGGAGGCCATTATTCTTAGATGTTTTCTGAAAAAGTAATATAACGCATTAATCCAAGGAAAGCACAAATAAGAAAATAAATCTAGCTTTCAAAAATTGTAACTGTTTGCAGCTGCACATCTATTTTTTTAAATTGACTTTACTGCTATTTATCTCCAGTAGCGTGCATATCTGTATTGGTTGTATTGATTCCATTTCAACAATTAAAAACAAATTCCGACCTTTGGTGAAATTACTAACTGTATATAGATGAGTACTAGTTCTTCCAACAATTATCTATTAATAAATTAGGGAAAGAAGCAGTACAAAATGAAGTTAACATGATTGTGCAGTGGTCAGGTAGTAAGTTTGATAGGCTAGATTAAGGAGTTTACTTTTTAGTGTAATTGAAATAGCTGATCACTAGACTATTTTAAACATGGAAGTGATATGATTTGTCTTTTTAAAAGTTAGCTGTGGTTGCTTTTTGGAGAGTAGAGTTTGAGTAAGATCAGAAGCTAGGAGATAGGAGGCCATTGATGTAATCCAGAGACTGAGATGAAAATCTCTGAGATTGTAGTTGAGAACGGATGATGGTTGAGGCAGAGATAGTGGCATTAAAGGTGGTGAGAAGTAATTTGAAATGTATCTTGGACATGGATTTGCTGGTGGATTTTTTTTTTTTTTTTTTGTGGTATGCGGACCTTCCTCTGTTGTGGCCTCTCCCGTTGCGGAGCACAGGCTTCGGACGCGCAGGCTCAGCGGCCATGGCTCACGGGCCTAGCCGCTCCGCGGCATGTGGGATCCTCCCATACCGGGGCGCGAGCCCGTGTCCCCTGCATCGGCAGGCGGACGCGCAACCACTGCGCCACCAGGGAAGCCCTGCTGGTGGATTTTATATAGTGGATGAGGGAAAGAGAAATGAAGGATGATTCCTTAATTTTTGACTTGATCAACTGTGTGGGTGGATATTGATGTTATTAAGATGGGGAATACTAGAGAAAAAGGAGTAAGTTTGGAGAGGGACATCTGAAATCAAGAGATTTGTTCAGAGGGAAAGGACTTCAGTTTTTTACTAATTACTTTAATGGCTACTCTGATTACTTTAATAAAGAAATTTCTTTCAATTTTTGAGTGATATGTGATATGCCAGTACACATGTTAATGTATTGAATGAAGGTCCTTCTTTTGTTTCTGGAGCTATACATAAACCTGTTGAATGGAGATAAATCAAATTGTTAAGAATAATGTCTGCTGAATGTGATTAAAGCAAAGTCAAAGGCCTATCAGACTAAGAAACTACGTACATTGTATGTAGTGACTTATATATACTTAGATACTTGGTAAACCATGTTGAAATATTTGACAGCATTAAAGGCTATGATTCTATCTTGTTTAAAGGCTTTATATTAATTATTCTCTGTGTTATTTCTTGTACCTTAATTGACCAGGTCTCAGTGTCTTATACTGGGAGAGAGGAATGAAAAATTTTAAAACATTTAACAGTTTTTATTCTCCATTGGCTTTGGTTGATGCGGGTGCAAATTCTCTCCCCTTTTTTTATTTGACCTTAATTAAATGTGCATTAATAAGACTTACAGTACAGTACTGTATGGTACTCAGCAAATCCTTATTTTGTTCATGACCCTAGGTCTTAGATAAAATGAGGTGACTTAAATACTTAAGGTGTTCAAGGTAAGTAGCTGCTAATATTTATACCAGATCTGTGTTCTGATGTGGTGTCATACTCTCAGTTATGAATTTGTCAGTGTTATACAGTAAATACTCACTTAAAACCGAACCAAAAATAAAGTTGAAATATCTTTTCCTAAATTTGTTTTAAGATTTTAAAACTGATGAAAAAGTTGAAAGAATAGTACAATGAACATTCACAAATAGATTGTTTAAAAAAGTATTTCAGAGTAAGTTGGAAGCATTATGCACTTCATTCATGAGTACTTTGACATCTGTCTACTAAGAACAAGAACATTATCCTATATAGCTATAATGCAGTTACCATGGTCAAGATATGTAATATTGAATATAGAGTTGATCCTCATTACTTACAGATTCCATATTTGCAACTTCACCTACTCATTAAATTTATTTTTAACCCCAAAATCAATACTTTCAGTGTTTTCCTGGTCATTTATGGCCATGTACATGTACAGAGTGGCAAAAAATTTGAGTTGCCCAGCACATACATCGACATTCACATTCCCAGGTGAGATCAAACAAAGTGACACTCAGACTTCTTGTTTCAAATCGAATACTGTAAGCATACTGTATTGTATCCTTTTTGTGATATATTTAGTGTCACAGGTTTTGCATTTTTGCTTTTTGTTAGTGATTTCAATGTTTAAGTGGTCCCCAGGTATCGTGCTGAAGTACTATCTGGTATTCCTAAGTATAGGAAGCCTGGGATGTGCTTTATGGAGAAAATATGTTAATAAGCTTCATTTAGGCATGAGTTATAGTGCTGTTGGCCATAAGTTCAATGTTAATGAATCAACTATATATCAAATAAAGTGTCTTTAAACAGAAACACATGAAACAAAGTTACTTATTGATTAGTTGATGAAAATATTGTGACCAGAGCCTCACAGGAACCTAACCCTGTATTTCCGTAGGAGCAGTGATTCAGCACCTGCTGATTCAGTGTTTGTGGTGACTTTACAGAGCACAACTACCAGTAGTAATGAGAATTGACTATATGCTGTTATCATATTTGTATAATATATACAGTTTTGTACTGTTGACTGAAAAAAATGCACAACTTAAAAGTTGAGAAATATGTTTTATTTGGTGGATATACTGAGGACTTAAGCCAGGGAGACAGCCTCTCAGATAGCTCTGAGGGACTGTTCTGGAGAGGTAAAGGAGGAGCCAGGATATATAAGAGTTTTTGCAAGAAAAACCCTAGGTAGTCAGAACATCAGAAGATTACTGCTAATTAAAAAAACCCAGACATCTCAAGTTAAAGAATTTAGCTCTTTGTTTGGGAAGATGCAGGAATCTGGGCTTATTGAAATTGTTCCTTTGCTATGTACCTTAACTATCTATGGTCAGTATCCTCTTTTTCTCTATCTTGAATCCCCTCAGGGTGCACCATTGGGGGTGGCTGCAGAGACTGATGGCTTGATGGCTGGCAGCCTGCTTATGGCTGTTATGAGTTCCCCTCAGTGTGCACCATCGGGGGTGGCTGCAGTGACTGTTGGATGCAACATCCTTTGTTTACTGATATGGCAGGTGACATTCTTCATCCATAGTATATTACATATATACACACATAATACATGAACATATATACATGTATAGTCCATGTTCAAATTTTCCCATTTCAGTAATTGTGTCACTGCCATGCCTCCTTCAATCCAGCCCCCAGTCCAGCACCACATATTTCATTTATTTGTCATATTTCCTTTGTCTCCTTTAGAACAGTTCATTCAACTTTTTGGTCTTTCATGACATTGATATGTTGTTTTATTGTTATATTGACATATCAGTCAAGTTATTTTATAGAATGTCCCTCCATTTGGATTTGTCTGATTGTTTCTTCATGAGTAGATTAACATTAAACATTTTTGCTAGGAATTCTCCATGGGGGATGTTGTAGTACATGATGTTAATTTGTCCCCTAATTGGTGATGTTAAGTTTGATCTTTCCATTGTGTAGGTACATTTACCCTTTGTGATTACAAGCTACTGGGGGGTGGTAGTGTGTTGGGACTATGTGCATATTCTCTTTCATAGCAGTCTTTCACACTGGTTTCAGTATTCATTGATTCTTGCCTTAATCAGTTGTTATAATGTGGTTATAAATAGTGATTTTTAATTCTGTCATTACTTCTACATTTATTAATTGACATTATTCTGTGAATAAGAGCATTTCCTATGTCTTTGCCACCTTTTTGAAAAAATTACTGTGGGATTATAGATTTTTATTTTTATTCAATAAATTATAATCTATCAGTGATATTCTTATTGATGCTCAAATTGCCCCAGTTTGTTCAGTAAGACATTTTTTGTTGTTCTTTTATTTATTTATTTAAAAAATTTTATTGGAGTATAGTTGCTTTACAGTGTTGTGTTAGTTTTGTTCAGTAAGACATTTAAAGTGAACTAAGGCAGCTTTGTGTCTGTGTTTTGACATATTCCCTTATTTTGAGCACATTTTTTTAAAAAAAGCACACCAAATATTCCCATTGCATTAAATTCCCATTGTATATAATGCATTGTGGGGATGTACCATAATTTATTCAGCCAGTCTCCTGTGTTTTGCTATTATAAATAACTCAGTAAGTAACTTGATACTTTTTTTTTTGGTATTATTGGAGGTGTATCTGCAGCATAAATTCTTAGAAATAGACTTGTCTGATCAAAGGGTTAACGCATATGTGGTTTTGTGAGGTGCTGCTAAATTCCTCTCCATTGGTCTTGTACCATTTAGCAGTCCCACCAGAATTGTTTAAAGAGCCTGGTGTCCCCCCCTCCCCAATGCTCACTTACACAGTATGTTGTCAAGCTTCTGAATTTTTGCCAGTCTGAAAAGTGGGAATTAGTAATCTCAATGTAGTTTCAATTTGCATTTCCTTTATGAATAAACTTAGATGCTTTTTCACATTTTTAAGGGCCATTTGTATATCTTTGGACTATCTGTTCAGATCTTTTGCCCATTTTTTAAAAAATCAGGTTTTGTTGGTTTTTTCTTCCCCCTCCCAATTTTTAAACACTGTTAGGGGATTTGGTCTTTTACCTGCAGTGTATGTTACAAATATTAAAATGTTTATTTTAAACTGTATTTCTGTCACAGGAATTCTGGTCTTTTAAATTATTAAGGAGTTAGATGTAGGAAGTTCTGCTCTATCCTCATCTGTACCATTTCATTACTTTATGATTCATTTAAATTCAGTTTACTTTTATTTCTTCATCCTGAAAGGGAATAACTTAGTAATCATCTAGTAAACAGTTTCAAAAGTCAATCAAGATAGTCTTTTTATATTTACTGAGGGTTTATGAATGAGTCAGATACACCAAGTAGGTGGAAATATGTATATTTAATTTTCAAGACACTGTTGTTGAACCCAAGTTTGTGTGCCTGATGCACAATGAGGCCAAACAAACCTAAATGTCAGAGTTTGGAGCAGAGAAAGGTGTATTGCAAGGGCCATGCAAGGAGAACAGGTGATCCTGCTCAAAAGCCGCAAACTCCCCATGGGTTTCAGGGAAGAAATTTTTATAGGCAGAAATCGGGGGGAGGGCTGCTGGATGTGTAACCCTCCTCTGGTTGGCTGGTGGTGAGGTAACAGGGTGGTGTTCTAGGAATCTCCAGTCAGTTTGGGGTCCACATGCTTGTGCCCAGCCTGAAGTTACCATCCTCCACCTGGGTGGGAGGGGCTTAGTTCCTATAGAAGAACTCAAAGATATGTATCAAATTGTTATGCACAATCCCTTCTCCTTCCTGCAGAGAACCAGGACCAGTTCCCTTTGCTGTTTCTGCATTTTCTCAGTCTCCTAATTAGTAACTGTTTAATCTGCCCTTTGGAACTCAGTGAAGGCCTAGGAGGCTAAAAGCCTTCCTACAAACAAGAAACAGGGGACATTGAAAGGCTTTTATGCCTGGGACGGCCCCACAGGGTCCTGCTTGGTTTCAGTCCCCCGTTTTTTTTGATTCTCCTCAGTCATGAGAGGAACAGGTGTTGGAGACAGGGAATAAAATTTGGATAGACAGGTTAATCATAAACTCTTCAGAGGAACTCAGTTTTAGGGGGACTCAGTTTCAGCACTATTTCTGTGGATACTTAATCTTCTTTACATCTCAGAGGGAAATAAAGAAAATATGTGAGATTCTGTTTTCTTTTTTTTCTAATTATAATAGTTTGGAATCAAATGATATTTTTTCATTTGAGATGAGAATGTTAATGAGAATTTATTCCTGGCTGTGATTATATTGAATTTGAATGTTTCTTTTTAGGAACTAATAAATTACTAAGAACTACTTTCTCTCTGCGTTTTAGGTTTTGACAACAATTCGTTCAGGGCACCGAGCAAATATATTTAGTGCAAAGTTCTTACCATGCACAAATGATAAGCAGATTGTATCCTGCTCTGGAGATGGAGTAATATTTTATACCAATGTTGAGCAAGATGCAGAAACCAACAGACAATGCCAATTTACGTGCCATTATGGAACTACCTATGAGGTACAGTATTACTGTGATTTATCTATATGACATATGTGTGTTTGTTTTGTATAAGTGTGTATGTATGTGTAGATAGATATGTGTATGTACATATGTGTAGATTTGTGTGTATGTACACATTCATGCATAAATAGGTAAAGATATTATTGATAATATCTAGATTTCAATATTTGAGAAAATGTATCTTGATAGGCTTGTGAATAAAGTTAAAGAATAAGATGTGAGTAATAGTAATGGGGTTTGTAATTCCTTGAGCAACTATACTCTAAGCAAAAAGGTATCAGCCTTTATAGATGCTTCTTTATTGTGCTATAGGGCTCTATACTAGGCTTTAACTTCGTAACCACTTTCTCATTGTTTTGCATAAAGTCACTACCGGCACGCTTATCAAATGTTCGGGTCAGAAGGGACACTAGTACAGTAGACAAAAGAATCTGATTCCTAAAGGATATTAATAAACTCAAGCCCTAAACTGAATTAAATGAGGTGAAATGAATCTGAGACTCAGTTATACTGCTTTGGTTCAGAAAAATTGCTTACTCTTCAGAATGGTCTTTTATAATTTTGTCATTTCATTTCTTTGTATCAGATGATTCATTGTTTTCCCATATTGTTTTAACCCGGTATATCTTTTTCCATTACTTGAATTTCAGTTCTTCTGTACCCTTATTTTATGATGTGTACTTTTAAAAATAGTATTCTGTAGCTGGATTTTTTTTTCTTATCCATTTCTTACAAATTTGGCTTTTAACTGGAGATTTCAGTCAATTTATGTTTATTGTGAGTGCTGATATATTTGGATCTATTTATATATCTTATTATAAGTTTTCTATTTGAAAAAATTTTCCCCTATTAATTTCCCCCTCCTCTTTTTGCCTTCATTTTGAATTGCTTGAAGGTTTTGCATTTGGCCCATTTTGTTTCCGCTATTTGCAAGGAAGATAGACATTCATGTTTTACAAGAGTAATTAACAAACTATAAAGTCAATAAATAACTTTGCCCTTCTCCTGAATGTGCACCATAGCACATTATAATCTCTTCATCCCTTGTCTAATTTTATATAGATATAAGTTTTATATTGTTCAGAATGTAGTTATATTCTGTTTTTCCCCTCATGAATTAAAATATTATCATTGTTTTATTAGTTAGTGTTTGTTTAGATTTACTGACATATTTACCAATACCTTTGGCTCTTCTGTTACAGATTTTCTCTGTGGGGTCATTTTGTACCTGGTAAAGTACAGTCTTTACCAGTTCATTTAGGTGAGAGTTTGTTGATCTAAAACAATTTTAGTTTCCTATTTTCCTTTTCTTTCTTTCATTCACTTCCTCCCTTTTCATCCTTTTCCAGAAAATATCTTTTTTATGTCAGTTCTTCAAAGGTAGTTTTACTAGATACACACTTCTAGTTTGACAGTTACTTTGTTTCAGGTGATATTCCACTGTATTCTGCCCTTACTTTTGAAATTGAGAAGTCAGTCTAATTGTGGTTCCTATGTAGTTAACTTATCTCTCTTCCTTGACTGCAGGTAATTCTGTTTTTCTTCACTGTTTTTATTTCTTCTTAATTAATGTCACAACAGTGCATCAAGGTATGGATTTGCTTTTTATTTTTCATACTTGGAATTTATTTATGTTCTTGATCTTAGAAACTGGAATCTTGAAAAATGAGGGAAATTTGTAGTTAGTAAGTCTTTGGTTATTCTCTACCATTCTCTGTACTTTTTTTTTTTGTCCTTTACCTTTTATTATTATTTTTTTTATTTTTAAATTAATTGATTGATTAATTATTTTTTCACACACACACACACACACACACACACACACACACACACACACTGTATTTTATTTTTACAAGAGATAAATAAAACTGACACCAAGCATTATAAATAGATGACCACAGCAAAAGCGACGATGAGTGCAATTACCAAACACGAAACACACTCATACTATGTCATAATATTGATATTCAGGCCAGTAATCCTCCACTGTAACAGCTCCTTTACTTTGCAGTGAAAATTGATTTGTATATTTTTTGCCTCTGAGTCCTTGTGGGATTTTTTATTTTTTATTCAAACAGAAAGTCACAGAAATTATAATCATCCTCATTAGTTCATTCAGTCCCATGTAATTAATTTTTTTTAATCTTGATGTTTTGTTAGCACTTTTATGAATTCATCAGTTTTCCATTACAGTTCTGAGATGCTTATTCATTCAGTTCCGCAGTATAGTCAGTTACCAAAAACTTGTACTTGTCAGAGTCTTTTCCATGAATTCCTTGAAGATGAAACCCTTTTATAGGAACATTTTTGCAAAAGCATCAGCATATACCCGAACTGTCTGTAAATGACAAAAGACAAATGACCATGGTTAAAGATTTGATGAAAGTTCATAATAATGCAATTGACAAGGAAATTTAGTTATTTCTGAGGTATGCATTTTAAAGTAATAACTAGAATTATGACTTATAACATTATACCAGAACATATAAGATTTTTAGAAATTTCATGTAATGTCTGAAACATTTATATTAACATATTTCCATACAAATAACCCAAAGAAAGTTTAGTATTAGTTGTTTTTTGTTTGTTTGTTTGTTTATACTGCAGGTTCTTATTAGTCATCAATTTTGTACACATCAGGGTATACATGTCAATCCCAATTGCCCAGTTCAGCTCACCACCATCCCCACCCCACCGCGGTTTTCCCCCTTTGGTGTCCATACGTTTGTTCTCTACATCTGTGTCTCAACTTCTGCCATGCAAACCGGGTCATCTGTACCATTTTTCTAGGTTCTACATACATGCGTTAATATACGATATTTGTTTTTTTTCTTTCTGACTTACTTCAGTCTGTATGACAGTCTCTAGGTCCATCCACGTCTCAGTAAATGACTCAGTTTCGTTCCTTTTTATGGCTGAGTAATATTCCATTGTATATATGTACCACATCTTCTTTATCCATTCGTCTGTTGATGGGCATTTAGGTTGCTTCCATGAACTGACTATTGTAAATAGTGCTGCAATGAACATTGGGGTGCATGTGTCTTTTTGAATTATGGTTTTCTCTGGCTATATGCCCAGTAGTGAGATTGCTGGGTCACATGGTAATTCTGTTTTTAGTTTTTTAAGGAACCTCCATACTGGCTGTATCAATTTACATTCCCGCCAGCAGTGCAAGAGGGTTCCCTTTTCTCCATATTTTTGGTTTTATTTCCATTACTGTAGGAGGTGGATCAAAAAAGATCTTTCTGTGATTTATGTCAAAGACTGTTCTTCCTGTGTTTTCCTCTAAGTTTTATAATGTCCAGTCTTACATTTAGGTCTCGAATCCATTTTGAGTTTATCATTGTGTATGGTGTTAGGGAGTGTTCTAATTTCATTCTTTTACATGTAGCTGTCCAGTTTTCCCAGCACCACTTATTGAAGAGACTGTCTTTTCTCCATTGTATATCCTTACCTCCTTTGTCATAGATTAGTTGACCATATGTGTGTGGGTTTATCTCTGGGCTTTCTATCTTGTTCCATTGATCTATGTTTCTGTTTTTGTGCCACTACCATATTGTCTTGATTACTGTAGCTTTGTAGTATAGTCTGAAGTCAGGGAGTCTGATTCCTCCAGCTCCATTTTTTTCCCTCAAGACTGCTTTGGCTATGTTTTTTGTGCCGGTACCATATTGTCTTGATGACTGTAGCTTTGTAGTATAGTCTGAAGTCAGGGAGTTGATTCAGGGAGTTTTTTTTTCCTTGAAGACTGCTTTGCCTATTCGGGGTCTTTTGTGTCTCCATATAAATATTAAGATGATTTGTTCTAGTTCCGTAAAAAATGCCATTGGTAATTTGATAGGAATTGCATTGAATCTGTATATTGCTTTGGGTAGTATAGTCATTTTCACAATATTGATTCTTCCAATCCAAGAACATGGTATCTCTCCATCTGTTGGTATCATCTTTAATTTCTTTCATCAGTGTCTTATAGTTTTCAGCATACAGATCTTTTGTCTCCCTAGGTAGGTTTATTCCTAGGTATTTTATTCTTTTTGTTGCAATGGTAAATGGGAGTGTTTCCTTAATTTCTCTTTCAGATTTTTCATCATTAGTGTATAGGAATGCAAGAGATTTCTGTGCATTAATTTTGTATCCTGCAACTTTACCAAATTCATTGATTAGCTCTAGTAGTTTTCTGGTGGCATTTTTAGGATTCTCTATGTATAGTATCATGTCATCTGCAAACAGTGACAGTTTTACTTCTTCTTTTCCAATTTGTATTCCTTTTATTTCTTTTTCTTCTCTGATTGCCGTGGCTAGGACTTCCAAAACTGTGTTGAATAATGGTGGTGAAAGTGGACATCCTTGTCTCATTCCCGATCTTAGAGGAAATGCTTTCAGTTTTTCACCATTGAGAATGATGTTTGCTGTGGGTTTGTCGTATATGGCCTTTATTATGTTGAGCTAGGTTCCCTCTGTGCCCACTTTCTGGAGAGTTTTTATCATAAATGGGTGTTGAATTTTGTCAAAAGCTTTTTCTGTGTCTATTGAGATGATCATATGGTTTTTATTCTTCAATTTGTTAATATGGTGTATCACATTGATTGATTTGTGTATATTGAAGAATCCTTGCATCCCTGGGATAAATCCCACTTAATCATGGTGTATGATCCTTTTAATGTGTTGTTGGATTCTGTTTGCTAATGTTTTGTTGAGAATTTTTGCATCTGTATTCATCAGTGATATTGGTGTGTAATTTTCTTTTTTTGTAGTATCTTTGTCTGATTTTGGTATCAGGGTGATGGTGGCTCATAGAATGAGTTTGGGAGGGTTCCTTCCTCTGCAATTTTTTGGAAGAATCTTGATGATTTCTTTCCTTCGGCTAACGTTGGGTTTTGTTTGTTCTTCTTTCTCTAGTTCCTTTAGGTGTAAGGTTAGATTGTTTACTTGAGATTTTTCTTCTTTCTTGAGGTAGGCTTGCATAGCTATAAACTTCCCTCTTAGAACTGCTTTTGCTGCATCCCATAGGTTTTGTATCATTGTGTTTTCATTGTCATTTGTCTCTAGGTATTTTTTGATTTCCTCTTTGATTTCTTCAGTGATCTCTTGGTTATTTAGTAACATATTGTTTAGCCTCCATGTGTTTGTGATGTTTACGTTTTTTCCCTGTAATTCATTTCTAATCTCATAGCATTGTGGTGAGAAAAGATGCTTGATATGTTTTCAATTTTCTTAAATTTAGTGAGGCTTGATGTGTGACCCAAGATGTGATCTATCCTGGAGAATGTTCCATGCGCACTTGAGAAGAAAGTGTAATCTGCTGTTTACGGATGGAATGTCCTATAAATATCAATTAAATCTATCTGGTCTGTTGTGTCATTTAAAGCTTCTTTTGCCTTATTTAGTTTCATTTTGGATGATCTGTCCATTGGTGTGAGTGAGGTGTTAAAGTCCCCCAGTATTACTGTGTTACTTTTATAGCTGTTAGCAGTTGCCTTATGTATTGAGGTTCTCCTATGTTGGGTGTATATATATTTATAATTGTTATATCTTAATCTTGGATTGATCCCTTGATCATTATGTAGAGTCCTTCCTTGTCTCTTGTAACATTCTTTATTTTAAAGTCTATTTTATCTGATATGAGTATAGCTGCTCCAGCTTTCTTTTGATTTCCATTGGCATGGAATATCTTTTTCCATCCCCTCACTTTCAGTCTGTATGTGTCCCTAGGTTTGAAGTGAGTCTCTTGTAGACAGCATATATATGGGTCTTGTTTTTGTTTCCATTCAGCAAGCCCGTGTCTTTTGGTTGGAGCATTTAATCCATTCATGTTATAGGTAATTATCAATATGTATGTTCCTGTGACCATTTTCTTAATTGTTTTGTGCTGAGAAATCAGCTGTTAACCTCTTGGGAGTTCCCTTGTATGTTATTTGTCATTTTTCCCTTACTGTTTTCAGTAATTTTTCTTTGTCTTTAATTTTTGCCAATTTGATTACTATGTGTCTTAGTGTGTTTCTTCTTGGGTTTATCCTGTTTGGGACTCGCTGCGGTTCCTGGACTTGGGTGGCTATTTCCTTTCCCATGTTAGGGAAGTTTTCGACTATAATCTTTTCAAATATTTTCTCTGGTCCTTTGTCTCTCTTGTCCTTCTGGGACCCCTGTAATGCAAATGTTGTTGCATTTAAAGTTGTCCCAGAGGTCTCTTAGGCTGTCTTCATTTCTTTTCATTCTTTTTTCTTTATTCTATTCTGCAGAAGTGAATTCCACCTTTCTGTCTTCCAGGTCACTTATCTGTTCTTCTGCCTCAGTTATTCTGCTATTGATTCCTTCTAGTGTAGTTTTCATTTCAGTTATTGTATTGTTTATCTCTGTTTGTTTGTTCTTTTATTCTTCTAGGTCTTTGTTAAACATTTCTTGCATATTCTCGTTCTTTGCCTCCATTCTTTTTCCAAGGTCCTGGATGGTCTTAACTATCATTATTGTGAATTGTTTTTCTGGAAGCTTGCCTATCTCTACTTCATTTAGTTGTTTTTCTGGGGTTTTATCTTGTTCTTTCATCTGATACATAGCCCTCTGCCTTTTCATCTTGTCTGTCTTTCTGTGAACGTGGTTTTTGTTCCACAGGCTGCAGGATTGTAGTTCTTCTTGCTTCTGCTGTCTGCCTTCTGGTGGATGAGGCTATCTAAGAGCCTTGTGTAAGTTTCCTGATGGGAGGGACTGATGATGGGTAGAGCTGACTGTTGCTCTGGTGGGCAGAACTCAGTAAAACTTTAATCCACTTGACTGCTGATGGGTGGGGCTGGGTTCTCTCCCTGTTGGTTGTTTGGCCTGAGGCAACCCAACACTGGAGCCTATGTGGGCTGTTTGGTGGGGCTAATGACAGAGTCTGGGAGGGCTCATGCCAAGGAATACTTCACAGAACTTCTGCCGCTAGACAAGTGTCCTTGTCCCCACGGTAGCCACAGCCAACCACTGCCTCTGCAGGAGACCTTCCAACACTAGCAGGTAGGTCTGGTTCAGTCTCCTATGGGGTCACTGCTCCTTCCCCTGCGTGCCGATGCGCACACTACTTTGTGTGTGCCCTCCAGGTTTGGGGTCTTTGTTTCCCCCAGTCCTGTCGAAGTCCTGCAGTCAATTCCCACTATGCTTCAAAATCTGATTCTCTACGAATTCCTCCTCCCATTGCTGGACCCCCAGGTTGGGAAGTCTGACGTGGGGCTCAGAACCTTCACTCCAGTGGGTGAACTTCTCTCGTGTAAGTGTTCTCCAGTCTGTGAGTCACCCACCCACGAGTTATGGGATTTGATTATACTCTGATTACACCCCTCCTACTGTCTCATTGTGGCTTCTCCATTGTCTTTGGATGTGGGGTATCTTTTTTGGTGAGTTCCAGTGTCTTCCTGTCGATGGTTGTCCAGCAGCTAGCTGTGATTCTGGTGTTCTCGCAAGAGGGAGTGAGAGCACGTCCTTCTTCTCCACCATCTTGGTTCCTCCACTTGAAGTTGTACTTCCTTTACCTTTTAATTCAGCTAAATTGAGGTTCTTTCCCTTACCTTAGTGTTGTCTGAGGAACTGTATCTGAAAGCCCATTTCTTAGGAAGGAAATATTTTAATATTTGTTTTGTGCCAGGTATCTGAGGCAGGTCTCGTAGCCTCCTCTCTGTATTTTTTTTTCCTGGAATTCTGATGAGATACATGTTAAGACTTTCTTATTCTATCTACCATTAAACTTGTTTTTTTCCATTGATGTATAAAACGTGTAGGTAAAGTACATAAACACTAAGCATATAGCTCAGTAAATTATCACAAAGTGAATCTGTACATGTAACAACCCCAAAGATCAAGAAATATAAGGCATTGGGACTTCCCTGCTGGCGCAGTGGATAAGACTCTGCGCTCTCAATGCAGGGGGCCTGGGTTTCTGGTGTTCTCGCAAGAGGGAGTGAGAGCACGTCCTTCTTCTCCACCATCTTGGTTCCTCCACTTGAAGTTGTACTTCCTTTACCTTTTAATTCAGCTAAATTGAGGTTCTTTCCCTTACCTTAGTGTTGTCTGAGGAACTGTATCTGAAAGCCCATTTCTTAGGAAGGAAATATTTTAATATTTGTTTTGTGCCAGGTATCTGAGGCAGGTCTCGTAGCCTCCTCTCTGTATTTTTTTTTCCTGGAATTCTGATGAGATACATGTTAAGACTTTCTTATTCTATCTACCATTAAACTTGTTTTTTTCCATTGATGTATAAAACGTGTAGGTAAAGTACATAAACACTAAGCATATAGCTCAGTAAATTATCACAAAGTGAATCTGTACATGTAACAACCCCAAAGATCAAGAAATATAAGGCATTGGGACTTCCCTGCTGGCGCAGTGGATAAGACTCTGCGCTCTCAATGCAGGGGGCCTGGGTTCAGTCCCTGGTCAGGGAACTAGATCTCACATGCATGCTGCAACTAAGAGTTAACATGCCACAACTAAGGAGCGCACATGTCGCAACTAAAGAGGCTACCTGCTGCAAGTAAGGAGCTCTGGAGCCGCAACCAAGGAGCCTGCCTACTGCAACTAAGACCCGGTGCAACCAATAAATAAATAAATAAATATTTTAAAAAAGAAAGAGAAATATAAGGCATGGAGTTTCCCAGAAGCCCCTTTATCCTGACTTCCAACACCTCATTTTTCTAACCACCTTAGTTTTTCTGTTTTTGAACATTATATAAATGAAGTCATATTAAATGATCTTCTGTTTGTTTTTGTTTTTGAATTTGATGTCCTTTGATGAACAAAATCTTATCTTAAATTTGTGAAATTCACCCATATTGGGTACAAGTATAATGTGTTCATTTTCATTGCTTTTTAGTATTCCATCGTGTGAATAAACCACAGCTGATTGATCTGTTCTGCTGTTGATGAAAATTTTAAATTTGATTTCCAGTTTGGAGAACATTCTTTTACATGACTTTCAGTATATTTATGTTTAGAAGTAAAGTTGTTCGGTCACAGGGTACGTATTTGTTTATTTTAGAGATAGTACCAAATAGTTTTCCAGAGTGTAACAGCTTTTGTTCCCACCAATGGCATATAAGAATTCCTATTGCTCCTCATCTTTGCCAACAATTGGTATTGTTAATCTCTAATTTTGACAGGTTCTTGTGTTTTAAAATGCCTTTTTCTGTTGATACTTCTGAGGTTGAGCATCTCTTCATATGTTTATTGGTTATTTGGATGTACTGTCTTGTCAAGTGCCTATTCAGATTTCTTTCCTAATCTTTCTATTGGGTTGTCCATTTTATTTCATTATTATTGTTGATTTATAGGAATTTCTTATATCTTCTGCATATGACGCTATCTCTTCCACTCTGTGGTTGTATTTTCACCCTCCTGATGGTGTCTTTTGATGAACAGAGGTTCTCAGTATTGTCTAATGTATTGTTCTTTTCCTTTATTGTTAGTGCTTTCTGCATCCTCCTCAAAAAATCTTTTCTTCAGCTGCATAGCACAGGGAGATCAGCTCGGTGCTTTGTGACCACCTAGAGGGGTGGGAGGGAGGGAGATGCAAGAGGGAAGAGATATGGGGACATATGTATATGTATAACTGATTCACTTTGTTTTAAAGCAGAAACTAACACACCATTGTAAAGCAATTATACTCTAATGAAGATGTTTAAAAAAATCTTATATGAAGGTTATGGAGGCATTCCTCTGTTTTTTCTTTTAGAAAGTTTGTTTTGTCTTTTCCAGTTAGATCTTATAATTCACCTGGATTTGATTTTTCTGATAATATGAAGTAGGAGTCTATTTTTTTCTCCCCTATGGATTTTTTTTGTATAAACATAAAAAAAGAAAGAGAAATATAGAAAATATAGAAATACAGAAAAACATAGAAAATATAGAAAATATAGAAAATCTTAGAAAATTAAATCAGAATTACAAACAGCTTACAAGCAAAAGAGGCAGCCTATATAAGGACATTTTAACAGTATATAACCTTTTGCCAAAGGTGTTTTTTTGCTGAATACATATACACTGTGATTGGAAAATAGTTTTTTGTTCAAAACTAAAACTTTGCGTCCATTGAAGAGTTCTCCTCTTCCCCCTTATCCCAGCATCTGACAACTACCATTCTACTTTCTGTTTCTAAGAGTTTGATAAGTTTAAATACCTCACAGAAGTAGAATCATGCAGAAATTGTCATTTTGTGACTGGCTTATTTTAGTTAGCACAGTGTCCTCAAGGTTCATCTGTATTGTAGCATATGACAGGATTTCCTTCTTTGTTAAGGCTTAATAGTATTCCATTGTATGTATATACCATATTTTCTTTACCTGTTTACCCATCAATGATCATTTGGGATCCTTCCACCTCTTAGCTGTTGTGAATAATGCTGTAATGAACACAGGAGTGTACAAATATCTCTTCAAGGTTCTGTTTTCAATTCTTTTAGATATATATACACAGAAGTGGGATTGCTGGATCATATGATTATTCTATTTTTAGTTTTCTGAGGAACTTCCATACTTTTTTCCATAGCAGCTGTACCATTTTCCATTCCCAATAAAAGTGCATAGAGGTTGCAATTTCTCCACATCCTTGTCAACACTTGTTATTTTCTGTTTTTTTAAAAATAGTGGCCATCCTAACGTGAGGAGTTAGCTAAATGAGGTTTTTATTTGCTTCCTTAATAATTAGTGATGTTGAGTTAGCTCTGTTTGTGTATGTTGGTCATTTGTGTATCTTTGGAAAAATGTCTATTCAAGTACTTTGCCCATTTTTTAATTGGATTGCTTTATTGTTGAATTGAAGGTGTTCTATATATATATATATATATATATACACACACACACATATATATACATACACATATATATACACACACATATATATATGTTATTTATTTAGCTGCGTCTGGGTCTGGTCTTAGTTGCAGCATGCGGGATCTTTCATTAGGCACGAAGGTTCCTCATTGTGGTGCACGGGCTTTTCTCTGATTTTGGCGGGGGGCGTCCAGAGAGCACAGGTTCATTAGTTGCAGCACACGGGCTCTCTAGTTGTGGCGCACAGGCTCCAGAGTGCATGGGGTCTGTAGTTGTGGCACGTGGGCTCTGTAATTGCAGCACACGGGCTCTTTAGCTGTGGCACACGGGCTCCAGAGTGTGTGGGCTTAGTAGTTTCGGCGTGCGGGCTTAGTTGCCCCATGGCATGTGGGATCTTAGTTCCCTGACCAGAGATTGAACCTGCGTCCCCTGCATTGCAAGACGGATTCTTAACCACTGGACCACCAGGGAAGTCCCTCTTTTTTTTTTTTTTTTTTTTTTTTGTGGTACGTGGGCCTCTCACTGTTGTGGCCTCTCCCATTGCGGAGCACAGGCTCCGGACGCGCAGGCTCAGCGGCCATGGCTCACGGGCCCAGCCGCTCTGCGGCATGTGGGATCTTCCCGGATCGGGGCACGAACCCGTGTGCCCTGCATCAGCAGGCGGACTCTCAACCACTGCTCCACCAGGGAGGCCCCAGGGAAGTCCCTCTTTATATATTTTGGCTATTAATCCCTTATAAGATGCAGTGTGCATTTTCTCCCATTCTGTTGATTCTCTTTTCACTCTGATGATTGTTTCCTTTGCTGTGTAGAAGTTTTTAAGTTTGATATTGTCTATTTTCACTTTTGTTGCCTGAGCTTTTGGTGTCATATCCAAGAAATCTTTGCCAAATCTAAAGTCATGAAGTGTTTCCCCAGGGTTTTTTTTCTAGGAGTTTTATAGTTTTAAGTATTACATTAAAATGTCTTTAATACATTTAAATTTTTGTATGTGGCATAAATAAGGGTCCAACTTCCTTCTTTTACATGTGAATATCCAGTTTTCCCAACACCATTTGTTGAAGGGACTATTCTTTCCCTATTGTGTAGCCTTGGCACCTTTCTCAAAGATCATTGGACCACATATGTGAAGGTTTATTTATTCCTGGGTTCTCTACTCTGTTCCATTGGTCTGTAGGTCTGTCATAATGTTTTAAATATAGTAGCTTTGTAATACGCTTTGAAATCAGCAAGTGTGAGCCCTCCAGCTTTGTTTTGCTTTCTGAAGATTGTTTTGGCTGTTTTGTGTCCTTTGAGATTCCATATGAATTTTAGGGTTATTTTTTTTGATTCTGTAAAAATGTCCTTGGAATTTTGATAGAAATTGCATTAAATATAGGTCACATTGGGTAATATGGACATTTTAACAGTATTCAGTCTTCCAGTCCATGAACACAGAGTGTCTTTCCATTTATTTGTGTCTTCTATAATTTCTTTCAGCAGTGTTTTGTAGTTTTCAGTGTACAGATCTTTCACCTCCTTGAATAAATTTATTCCCAAGTATTTTATTTTTTTGATGCTATTGTAAATGGGTTGTTTTCTTAATTTCATTTTCAGGTTGTTCATTGTTACTGTATATAAACAGCTGATTTTTAAGTGTTGATTTTGTAACTGCAACTTTGCTGTATTCATTTATTCTAATAGTTTTGTTGCAGAAACTTTGGAGTTTTCTATGTATAAGATCAGGTTTTCTGCAAATAGAGATAATTTTACTTCTTCCTTTCCAATTTTGATGCCTTTTATTTCTTTCTTCTTGCCTTGATCCTGTAGCTTGAATTTCTAATACTATATTGAATAGAAGTGACGAGAGTGGGTATCTTTGCCTTGTTCTTGATCTTAGAGGGAAAGCTTTTGGTTTTTCACCGTTGAATATATTAGCTATGAGCTTCTCATAGATGGCCTTTATTATGTTGAGGTAATTTCCTTCCATTCCTAGTTTGTTGAGTGTTTTTTATCATGAAAGTGTGTTGTATTTTGTCAAATGCTTTTTCTGTATTAGTTGAGATGATCATATGGTTTTTGTCCTTCATTTTGATAATAAGATGAATTACTTTGATTGATTTGTGTATGTTGAACCATCCTTGCATTTCAGAAGTAAATCTGACTTGGACTATTAGTGTGTTATTGGTTTTTTTTTTTTTTTTTCTTTTTAGCATTTTGCTGAGGATTTTTATATCAGTATTCATCAGGAATACAGGTTTGTAGTCTTACTTTCTTTTAGTATCTTTGTCTGATTTTGGTATGGTAAAGCTGTTTTCATAGAATAAGTTTGAAAGCGTTCCCTCCTCTTCAGTATTTTGGAAGAATTTGAGAAGATTGATGTAAAATTTTTAATGTAGGTGGTGTTGTCAAGCCATCTGGTTCTGGGCTTTCCTTTCTTTGGGTGTTTTTGGTTACTGATTCAGTCTCCTTACTGTAGTGTAGCTTTGTTCAGTTTATTTCTATCTATCTATTTATCTAATCTGTTATTTAGTCTTGGTAAGTTGTATATTTCTAAAAATTTATTCATTTCTTCTAGGTCATTCCATTGTATTCATAGTAGTCTCTTAGGATCCTTTTTATTTCTGTGGTATAAGTAGTAATGTCTCCTCTTTCATTTCTGATTTTTGCTGAGTCATTTTGCTTTTTTTCTTGTTAGTCTAGGTGAGGGTTTGTTGATTTTGATACTCTTTTGAGAAGAATTTAATTTCATTGATACTTTTTTCTATTCTTCATATCCTTTATATCTGCTATAATCTTTATTATTTCCTTCGTCTGTTAACTTTAGCTTTAATTTGTTATTTTTTTAGTTCTTTGAGGTGTAAAGTTAGGTTGTTGATTTGAGATCTTTCTTCTTTTTTAATGTAGATATTTATTACTATAAACTTCCCACTTAGTACTGTACCATTTACATTTAAAGTAGTTACTTATAGGGAACTACTCACTATTGCCATTAAAAATTCTTTTTCTGTGTGTCCTGCAAATATTTGGTCACTCTCTTCCTCTCTTGCTGCTTTCCATTGTGTTTTATTGATTTTCTTTTTTCTTTCATAATGACATGCTTTAATTTGTTTCTTGTCCTCTTTTGGCATCTTTTATAGGTTTTTTCATTGTGTTTACCATGAGCATTACATAAAACATAGTTATAACAATCTATCTTGAACTGATAACAACTTAACTTAAATCACATACAAAAATACTATTCCTTTACATCCTTGTCCCACTTTGTTCAGTGTCATAAACTATGTCTTTTTATATTTTGTATTCACTCATATAGTGTTATAATAATTTTTAATGCTTTTATTTCTTAAATTCTATACTCAAAAGTGATTTATGTACCACCATTACAGTATTACAGATTTTTGTATTTGTCTGTATATTTACCTTTACCACAATCTTTATATTTTTATACGCTGTGTGTTGCTGTCTAGCTTCTTTCATTTCATCTTGAAGGACTTCCTTTATCAGTTCTTGTAAGGCAGGTCTTTGTGGTGATAACCTTTCTTAATTTTTCTTTATCTGGGAAGGTCTTTATTTCTCCTTCAGTTTTAAAGGACAGTTTTGGTGGATATATAGTATTCTTGGTTTGCAGGTTTTTTCTTTCAGCACTTTGAATGCATTATCCAACTTCCCTCTGGCTGGTAATGTTTCTGTTGAGAAATCCACTGATCTAATGGGAGCGTCTTTGTATGTAATGATTCACATTTCTCTTGCTGCTTTCAAGATTAACTCACTTTCGACTAGTTGTTTATAGTATGTCTTGATTTGAGCCTCTTTGGGCCCATCCTAGTTGGAGTCCTCTTAGTCTCTTGAATCTGGATGTTTATTTTCTTTCTCAGATTTAGGAAGTTTTTGGCCATTATTTTTTTCAGATAAGCTCTCTACCCACTTCCTTTTCTCCATCTGGAACTCCTATAATGGGAATATTGGTCATCTTGGGGATAACCTATAAGTCTCTTAGGCTTTTTTCACTTCATTCCTTTTCTTTGTTCCTCTGACTAGATAATTTCAAATGGCTTATCTTTGAGTTTGCTGATTCTTTTTTCTGCTTGATTGAGCCTGCTGTTGCTCCTCCTCTAGTGAATTTTTAAATTTAGTTACTATATTTTTCAGCTCCATAATTTCTGTTTTGCTGTTTTTCTGGTTTCTTTCTCATTGGTAGTATTCTCGTTTTGTTTATGCATTGTTTTCCTGATTTTGTTTAGCTATTTGTATTCTCTTGTAGTGCATTGAATTTCTTTATGACCATTACTTTCAATTCTTTTTTAGGCAATTCATATATCTCCCTTTTATTAGGGTCAGTTTCTGGAGATTTACTTTGTTCCTTTGTTAGAGCCATGTTTTCCTGTTTCTTCATGTGCCTTCTTCAGTGAATTGTCTGGTTAATCTTTGGCCCATTGTTTCATTTTTTATTGTTGAGTTTTGAGGGTTTTTAAAAGTATGTTCTGTGTATTTTTCAGGTATGTGACTCAATTTTTTTCTCTGCGTTGATGGCTAGTCTTTTCATTTTCTTTACAGTGTCTTTCAAAAAGAAGTTCTTTAATTTTTAAAGAAGCCCATTTTATCAAATTTATTATTTTGGGAGGGGAACCAATGTTGTGTCTAAAAATCTTTGTTTAACCAAATGTCACAATGATTTTCTCCTAAAAGTTTTATACTTTTATGTTTTCCATTTGGATCGATGATCCATTTTGTGTTAATTTTTTCATAAAGTATGAGATAACTGCTTTAAGTTCATTATTTTGCATATGGATATCAGGTTTTCCAACATTGTTTTTCTCCACTGAACTTTTTTTGCATCATGATCATAAGTCATTTGACCACATCTGTTTTCACCTATTTCTGGTCAGTACCTTTTCTCTTCCAGTGATTTATGATTATGCTTGTACCACACTGTCTTTATTACTATAGCTTAATATTAACTCTTAAAACCAGGTAGTATAAGTCCTTTCTTCTTTTTCGAAATTGTTTAAGGTATTTTAGGTCTTTTGTATTTCCACATGGATTTGATAATTAAATTGTCAATTTTTACCAGAATTCCTCCTGGGATTTATTTGAATCTATATATCAATTTAGGGAGAATTGACAACAATTATTAAATCTTCCAATCCATGATTGCAGTATATCTCCCTTATCTAGAACTTTAATTTTACTTGGCAGTGTTTTATAATTTTCAGTTCATGTGTCTTAAGACTTACCCTTAAATATTTCATATTTTTTAATGTTATTGTAAATGGTATTTTTAAAATGTCTATTTCTGATGGTTTTGTTGCTAGTATTTTCACATGCAGTTGATTTTTATATATTGATCTTGTATTCTGCAGTTTTGCTACACTCACTTATTAGCTCTAGTAACTTTTTACAAAAAGATTACATAGAATTTTCTCCTTAGATGCTTATGTCATCCGTGAATATAGAGACAATTTTTCTTCTTTTCCCATCTGGACTCCTTTTATTTCTTTTTCTTATCACACTTATTAGAACTTTCAGTCTAATATTGAATAAAAGTGGTAAGACTAAACATCCTTCCCTTGTTTTGATCTTTGATCTTTCACTATTAACTATGACAGTAGGTATATTTCAATAATGCTTTTTAGCAGGTTGAGTTAATTCCTTTCTGTTCATATTCTTACACTTATTAGGAATGGTTATTGGATTTTGTCATGTGTTTTCTCTGCATTTTTTCATTTTTTGAAAGGATTGTATTTTCTTTTGTTTCTTTTTTTATAGTAGAAAAGATATTTTTATGATTTTAAACATTTAATATTTATTGAGAATTGTTTTGCTCTGTGTAGCTATAGTCCATCTTGAAAAACATTTCACATGGACTTGAGATCAATGGGCATTCCACTCTTTTTTTTTCTTAAACATCTTTAACTGGATCTTTTAGTTTCTTAACATGGTGAATTACATTTATTTTTCAAACGTTAAGACCAATTTAACATTCCAGAGATAAACCTCACCTGGTCATATATTGATATATTATCCTCTTTCTGTGTTGTTATATTCATTTTGTTAAGGACTTTTTTTTTGCAGACGTGTTCATGAGAGATGATCTTTAGCTTTGTTTTCTTGCACCATCTTTGGGTTTGTTGTTAGCGTAATGCTGCCCTATTGCAATAACTTGGAAAGTTTGTCCTCTTCAATTTTCTGAAAGAGTTTGTGTAGAAGTGGTAATATTTATTTCTTATATGTTTGGGAGCATTCACCAATAAAGCCATCTGGTCCTAGAGTTTTCTTTGTAGGATGTTTATAACTGCATATTTATTTCTTAAAATGAATATTTGGTGATTCAGGTTATATCTTTCTGCTTTAATGAGCTTCGGTATTTTATCCTTTTCAAGGAACCTGTTTCATCTATATTGCTGAATTTGTTGGTGTAAGTTGTTCACAGTACTTCCTTACTATCCTTTTAACATCTGTAGAATCTATAGTGGTGTCACCTCTGTCACTCTTGTTATTGGTAGTTTGTATTCTCTCTCTCTCTTTATTATTCTTAGCAGTCTGAGTAGAGATTTCATCAATTTTAATGATCATCTCTAAGAACGAACTTTGGTTTCCATGATTTTCTCTGTTTTCTTGTTTTCTTTTTCTATTTTTGATCTCCATTTTTTCCTTTCTTCTGTTTACTATGATGAGTTTCATTGCTCTCTTTCTTCTAGTTTCTTAAAGTAGAGGCTGAAGTTACTGATTTGAGACCTTTATCCTTTCTAATACAGGCAGTTAGTAAAATAAAATTTCCACTGAGTAGTCCTTTAGGTAAATTTCACTAATTTTGATATGCTGAACTTCCATTTCTCTTCTATTAGTAAATTAGTAAATATATTTTCTAGTTTCCATTGTGATTTCTTCTTTGATTCATCATTTATTGAGAAACATGTCATTTAGTTGGCAGATATTTGGAAATATTTGAATATTTGAGTTGTTTTCCAGCTTGGGCTTAATTGCAGTTGAAGCTATTTTAATCATTTGTGTAACTGTCTTTGTATGGATTGATTTACAATGATTATTTTCTAGTTAAATCCATCTCAGTCAGAATATGTACTTTGTATGACTTGAATCCTTTTAATTTTAATGAGACTGGTTTTGTGTCCCAGAATATAGTCTATTGGTAAATTTATCTTATGCACTTTAAAAACTGCTTATTCTTTTGTTTTTGGAGTGTTCCATAAATATCAGTTATGTCAAGGTGGCTGATAACCATGTTCAATTCTTCTGTATTCTTACTGATTTTCTGATTACTTGTTCTATCAATTATTGAAACAGGTGTGTTGAAATCTAATATTTTTGGACTGTCTGTTTCTCCACGCAGTTCTGTCAATTACTGCTTCATATATTTCAAAGATCTGTTTTTAGGTACATAAACATTCAGGATTTTGATGTTTCTATTCTTGGATTGACCCATTTATCATTGTAAAATGATTCTCTTTATCCCCATTAATACTCTTTGCTTTGAAATTTGCTATTTATATAGCAAATCTAGCTTTCTCATTATTAGAGTTATTGTGGTTATCTCTTTCTTCTGTCCTTTTGCTTTTAGTCTAGCTATCTGTCTTTATGTTTAAAGTTAGATTCTTACAGGCAATTTATAGTTGGGTTTTGCTTTTTTATCCAATCTAGCAACATCTGCCTTTTATTTAATTGGGCTGTTTATATCATTTACAATTAATGTGATTATTGATATGTAGGTAGCTGAATTTAAATTTTGTGTCTTACTCTTTGTTTTCCCTCTGTTCCTGTTGCATCAGTTTATTCCCCTTCTGTTTTTTGGAAGAACTGAGTATTTTTGTGATTCCACTTTACCTCCTTTGTTGATTTATTAGCTATAACTTTTTTTTTGTTATGGTTGTTTTAGTGTATGCTTTAGGGTTTATAGTATACATCATAAACTTTATCAGTGTACCATCAGGTAATATGGTAGCACTTCAAATATAGTATAAGAATCTTATAACACTGTACTTTCATTTTTCTTCTCCTGGAATTTTGGGTATTTTGTTCTTACATTTTATTCTTATATGTTTTATAATTTCCTTTAATAGTCAATTATCTTAAAAAGATTTTAAAACAAAGTAAAAATTATATTATGTTTACTTACATATTTATTATTTCCAATCTTAAATTCCTTTGCGTAGATCCAGATTATGACAGGTATTATTTTCCTTTTACATAAAGGATTTTAAAAGATGTATTTATAGGGGCTTCCCTTGTGGCGCAGTGGTTGAGAGTCTGCCTGCCGATGCAGGGGACACGGGTTTGTGCCCCAGTCCGGGAGGATCCCACATGCCGCTGAGCCTGCGTGTCCGGAGCCTGCGCTCCGCAATGGGAGAGGCCACAGCAGTAAGAGGCCCACGTACCGCAAAAAAAAAAAAGATGTATTTATATTGTGCTCGTCTGTTATTGTAGAGGTTTGGAAAATTATTCTGTAAAATGCCAAATAGTAAATATTTTAGGCTTTGTGTGCCATATACTCTTTGTCACAACTACTCAAATATGCCATTGTGTCAGGAAAGCAGAGTTGGATAATATGTAAATGATTGGATGTGGCTGAGTTTCATTCAAACTCTTATTTACAAAAATAATGGGTCATAGGTAAGAGGCATCCTTTGCTGACTTCTATGCTACTGAATAATCTTTCAGCTTCCCTATTTCTGAAAAAGTCTAGTTTATTTTTGTTTTAGAAAGATATTTCTGTGGGTATAGAATTCTAGTTTGACAGTTTTTTATTTTTTCTTTTACTACTTTAAAGATGTTACTCCACTGATTTCTTGCAAGAAATCTTATTTTTAATCACTGGTTTTACATAATTTGAGAACAATGTATTTCTTTATTTTTATTGCTTTAGTATTTTAAGAGTAAATCACAATTTATGTTGTTATTCTCTTACTGGCCATTTGGGTTGTTTCAAGTATTTAGCTAATATGAATCATGCTGCTGTGAACTTTCTGGTACACATCTTTAGGTACCTTTATGCATACATTTATTTGTAGTGGAATTGCTGGGTCATGGAAGAGGCATATGACCAGCTTTAGTAGATACTGACACATGGTTTTTCAAAGTGATGGTACCATTTTACAGTCCCATCAACGATATGTGAAAGCCCTAGTTGCTCCATGTCCTCATTGACATTTGATATTAATCTAGTCCCTTTCATTTTGGTCATTCTGGTGATGTGTAGTGATATTTACTTAGGATTATAATTTGTGTTTATTTGATCACTAATGAATCTGAGCACCTTTTCATGTATAATAGGAATATACCTTCCATTGTTTATGGGTACATAGAAACCTATGTGAGAATGCTAAATACCCAATTTTGGCAGTTTCTACTTCTAAGGACAGAGAAGGGGAGGAATATGTTGGACAGGAGGGTTCACAGAGGGCCTCAACTTACAGTATTATTGCTAAACCAGAAGTGAATACAGGAATATCTAAAATGTTTCATTTCTTTAAAAAATTTAATTTTTGTAAAATATTCATAATATAACATTTGCCATTCAAACCATTTTGAACTGTACTGTTTGTGACATTTAGTATTTTTACCTTGTTATAGAACCATTACCATCACTCAAAAAATTTTGAGAGGTCAGTTTAAATGCTTAATTCAGCATCACATAGTTTTTTTTTTTTGTGGTACGCGGGCCTCTCACTGCTGTGGCCTCTCCCGTTGCGGAGCGCAGGCTCCAGATGCGCAGGCTCAGCGGCCATGGCTCACTGGCCTAGCCGCTCCGCAGCATGTGGGATCTTCCCGCACCGGGACACGAACCCGTGTCCCCCGCATCGGCAGGCGGACTCTCAACCACTGCGCCACCAGGGAAGCCCTCACATAGTTTTTATAAACATTATCAGAGAGTAAAATTTTACAATGTATTTCTAATACAAGTGTAAATTCACATCCAGAAAACAAAAATTTGGCTATTCAAAGTTTGAACAAGCTTCCAAGGGTAGGATTTTTCTTGTCAAGTTGTTAGGAGTTTAAAATTTAAAGAGCTTTCTCTCTGAAGGTACATTAATGTCAAACTTCAAAGTAATGAGTCACATTAATTCGACAGTTACCTCTTGCATATTTCTATATGTGTAGCACTGTTTTGCCTTATGATATGGGTAAGTCATAAATAATTAAAATAAATGGTTCTTAGTTGCTTTTGCCATAATCATTTTATGATATAGCAGTAATGTTTTTCAAAGTCATCTGTTTAAATGTTCACTAACATTACCTGTACTTTTGTTTTCATCTTCAGATTATGACTGTACCTAATGACCCGTATACTTTTCTCTCTTGTGGTGAAGATGGAACTGTTAGGTGGTTTGATACACGCATCAAAACTAGCTGCACAAAAGAAGATTGCAAAGATGTAAGAATCAAGGTTTTGTACAAATGATGAAAAAAATTAAGATTATGCTTGAAATTGGGTAGTAAGTTATCTCTGAGTTATGAGCTTATGGATAAATTAAGTATTTTTTATTTTATAAAATTTTCAATAAGTATATTTTTATAATCAAAAAAATTTCTTAATTAAAATGTTAATAGTGAAGTTAAGGAACATATACTTAAATTGTACAGTTCAAATATATTTATAAAAATTTATATAATTGTTCAGTATATACCATAGCATTATAAAAACTTGAAGTATTTATCAGTATATTCCATTTATTTATGGAGGCAATTTTGGCTTACCAATAGCAGTGATAAAAGCATGTAGAAGTTTAGTGTCTTTATTTTTACCCTGTCCTTTAAGCCAAGATTTATTTATATGCTATCTTTTGTTTTAGACAGTTAGATAACATTTTATCAACATGTTCATTCAGATTTAGCTCACTTCTCTAAAGATAGAGCTTCACTATCAATTTTGTATTTTTTAAAATAGTATTTTAAACTTGAAAAAGACCTGAGAAATCAGTCAGTGTAAGGCCCCAGACAACTAACCCTAAATGTTATTTAGAGACAGTAGCTTTTGTCTCAGATCACTTTAGAGTAGTAAATGAAGTAAGCAAGTATTGCTAAATACATTTTTACTGATAGTTGCAAAAAAAAAAGTTACTAGTAATCAGGTTGAGTGTTTGCTAATTAAACCAGTTACTATTGTTAACATGCTTTAGGTGGAGAAAAGATTATTTTATACATTGAAACAGAGAAGAAAAAAAATAGAAATAAAAAAATTTTGTCAGTTTTTATATTGTATACATGTATACACATACACAATTAGGAACGTTGAACTGAAGGCAGAAATCAGTTTAAAATAGCAGGTTGTTTATTAGGGGCATTTGGTTTACCTGTTTCTTAGTAAATAATAGGTTCTAAAATTTGTTATGTCAAAATCGTTTAAGCAGTATTTTTGTATACAATGTAGTTGGATTTAATTTTGCTTTTATAATCAAAAATTCTGTAAAACTAAAGAATAAAGCAAAGCTAATAAGTGAAAATATTGTTAAATATTTTCTCAATAAAACTTTTGATTTCTTTATATGTAAAAAGGAATAGAGAGAGTATAAAGAAAAATTGGTAACTAGGGTAATTCTTAAATCCTAAAAATTTAGAATTATGAACAGTATTTGGTGAATAAATTCTACGTAATAGGAATAATGTTCTGAGGCCCATAATTAAATACATAAAACTTAGCATAAATGTAACTTAAAAACTTGGCTATTCTGAGAAGAGTAAGGAGTTAGAGTTGTAGACAAAATAGTATAGAATTAACCATACCTTAAAGCTATATCTTTGGGGTGATAGCTCTTATATTTTCTAATGCTTGTATAGAGATAAGTAGTGATATTATAGTGAAGCCTGTCTTTGACATGGTTTGTATATATGTATGTATGTACTTTGTTTTTGAACTGGTAAGGAGGAAGATTTTATAAGTTAACAAAAATAATAAAATTTTAATATCAGGTTATGATATTTTTGTTATATTTTAATAGCAATAATTAAAATTAAAATATGAGTACCGTATAAAATAATGATTATACTTATGATAGACAAAGGTTGATTATACCTCCATCTTTACTGTCCAGTGGACCAATGATAGCAGGCATTTCTAATGACATTAATGACTTAATGACATATTACATAGGTAATGTATGAGTTTTTTAATATTTCTAAAGATGATCATTTTATTCCTGAGTATGAGAATATTTAGGAGGCATGTTGGTTTTTTTCCCCCCTCATTGTCATACTGACTGAATTAGGATTTCTGAAAAAGATTTTCTTGTTCTAATTGAAGGGAAAATGTTTTAAATAGACGATTATCTGTTGTAAAGCTTATGTAACTGGTATTTTTTTAATGTTTTGTAGGATATTTTAATTAACTGCCGACGTGCTGCCACATCTGTAGCTATTTGTCCACCAATACCATATTATCTTGCTGTTGGTTGTTCTGATAGCTCAGTACGAATATATGATCGGCGAATGCTGGGTACAAGAGCTACAGGTAAAAAGACATATATTAGAGAAAATATGAGACCCTATCAGTTCAAAGGATAAATCTTTTTTTTAAAAAATAAATTTATTTATTTTTGGCTGCCTTGGGTCTTCATTGCTGCGTGCAGGCTTTCTCTAGTTGTGGTGAGCAGGGGCTACTCTTCATTGTGGTGCGTGGGCTTCTCACTGCGGTGGCTCCTCTTGTTGTGGAGCATGGGCTCTAGGTGTGTGGGCTTCAGTAGTTGTGGCTTACAGGATCTAGAGCACAGGCTCAGTAGTTGTGGCGCACGGGCTTAGTTGCTCCGCGGCACGTGGGATCTTCCCGGACTAGGACTCGAACCCATGTCCCCTGCATTGCCAGGTGGATTCTTAACCACTGCACTACCAGGGAAGTCTCCAAAGGATAAATCTTTATGATGTATTGCAATTTTAAAATTTCATTAGTTTGACATAAAATTTAGTAAATAGAATGTATTTAAATACTATGGATTATTATCAAAAATAGCATTTCACCAAGTTTTTATGACCCATCAGTGTGATACTTTTGCAGTTTATCACTTTAAAAAGTTGTAACACTTGATATATTAATTTCCTGGGTCTATCATAACAAATTACTATAAACTGGGTGGCTTAAAATAACAGAAATTTATTCTCTCACATTTCTGGAGGCTAAATGTCTAAAATCAAGATGTTGCAGGGTGGTTTTCTGCTGGAGGCTCTCAGGGAGAATCTGTTGCCTGCTTCTCTCCTAGATTCTGGAGGTTGCTGACAATCCTTAGCATCCCTTGGCTTTTAGATGTATCAGTCCAATCTCTGCTTCCATATTTACATGCTATTCTCTCCTGTGTATCTGTGCCTACATTTCCCTTTTCTTATAAGGTCACTAGTTACATTGTATTTAAGGGCCACCATAATCCAGTATGACCTCATCTTGATAATTACATCTACAAAGACCCTATTTCTAAATGAGGTCACGTTCTGTGTTTCTTGGTGGACATGAATTTTCAGGGACCACTCTTCACAACACTTGGCTTTCCTAATTTCTCTTTGCCATCTTTTCAATCAAGGGGATAATAATAAGTGTGGTGGAGAGAAGAGTTAGGAAAGAACAGTGACTTGGGTGTGTATTAATGTATAACATATTTACGCTTACTTAGTAGCCTAGCTAAAGTACTGTAAATGAGGCTGCAGTACTGAATTTGAATTTGCCTTTAAACTCCTATTTGTTCCTCATCTGCTTTGGGATCAAACCACTTCTGAAATATTCACCTCAAAGCTAATTTCCATTAGCATTTTCTGTCAAGGAAGGCCAAGATTGCACTCTCTCTCTCTCTCTCTGTCTCTCTCTCTCTCTCACACACACACACACACCAAATATACATACATATGTACACATTTATATATATATTCACATATTTTAACATTTATATATATATTCACATATTTTATGGAATTAAAAATAAAAGTTGACTTGGGCCAGAAATTAACAATGTTGATCTCAATGTCAGTTTATGTCCAGTGAAAATGGACATAGATTACTGAAATGGGAAAACCAGATGGGATCTTTTTTCTTTTCTTGAACTGTGATTGAGGAGTCTTGTCTATTTGGACCTGCATGTTTAGGGGGAACAGTAGTAATATATGGAACTGTAGGCTCAGTTATCATTTCTCAACAGATGGGACATGATTGAAATTTTGGGCAGGGCAGGATAATACAGCTTTGTGGGATTCTTAGAATTTAGTATTCCTGGGCCTGCAGAGCACAAAGTGCCAGTTGTACCTCTCCCTATCGTATTGCATTATGTTGACGACCACCAAAATTAATTAAAATTAGAGTGGTAGGGGCCTCCCTGGTGGCGCAGTGGTTGCGCGTCCGCCTGCCGATGCAGGGGAACCGGGTTCGCGCCCCGGTCTGGGAAGATCCCACATGCCGCGGAGCGGCTGGGCCCGTGAGCCATGGCCGCTGGGCCTGCGCGTCCGGAGCCTGTGCTCCGCAA
>NC_041217.1:60454869-60569958 GCF_002837175.3 Physeter macrocephalus
GAGCCTGTGCTCCGCAACGGGAGAGGCCACAAAAGAGGGAAGGCCCCATACCACAAAAAAAAAAAAAAAAAAAAAAAAAAAAAAATTAGAGTGGTATTCCCACTCTGTTATCTTATAAGAGGAGAATTTCATGGCAATCAAAAATCTTTTAATGACATAAAGTAAAAGGTAAATCATATTAAAAAGATACTGTACTGTTTTATCTAGTATGCTAGTAAATATCAGCTTTCCGATTTATATTATAAAAATTATATTATCTTAATTTGGGGAATTTTTAAGAGATGATTTAGTGTGACTGTAATCACAATATAAAATTGATTAAGTAACTTATATTTCCAATAAAACGTTGATGTAATCTGGAATTCTAGAAAATCATGAATTCTTTTTGGAAGATATGTAACCTTTATACTATATTCCTTTTTATTTTGTTACAAAATTTGACTGATGGTTAAAGAGTCTTTTCCAGAAATAGAATATGATAGCTTGGATTTATATTGCTACGTTAAATCACATATTTCATAATTCAGATTAAGAATTTTTCAAGTGTTTTTCTTTTTTTTTTTTCAAGTGTTTTTCTTGAAAAATATTCTGAATTTTAAACAATTCCTTTTTTCTTATTTAGGGAATTATGCAGGTCGAGGAACTACTGGAATGGTTGCCCGTTTTATCCCTTCCCATCTTAATAACAAGTCCTGCAGGGTGACATCTCTGTGTTACAGTGAAGATGGTCAAGAGATTCTTGTTAGTTACTCTTCAGATTACATATATCTTTTTGACCCAAAAGATGATACAGCACGAGAACTTAAAACTCCTTCTGCAGAAGAGAGAAGAGAAGAGGTAAGTTTACACAAAACCATGTTCTTTATTTAATTCAGAAAACGTTAATTCACTAACTCCTGGAGCATTAATTCAATAACTCTTAGGGCCTGAAGGGCTTCAAAAAATAGAGTTAATTTTCATGGCATTTACAGTCTAAGGAGCAAAGACATGAAAACATGCATGAAAGAATGGGAGTAATAAATAAGGATAAGGCGCTAAGCGAAAGTATTGTAAAAGTATTTTTAAAGAGAAAATATTTAATAGCAAAATGTTTTTCCAAGTTTATGGATGCACAGCAGCAGGCAAGAAAGATGAACAGTTCTGACAGTTGCAGAAGAGGCAATTAAAATAATAAATAAATGTGATGCATAAACTTCCAAGAGACTAAATGTTTATATTCATGCAACAATGTTTACTATTCATATGTTGATAGCAGTCCTTCCTGTCTTCTCCTGATTCTGCCTCTTTCACAGTTATGAATTAGTGACAGGTAACATTATCTCTAGGTACATTTTGTAAAACAATGACCCATATGAGTGAGTGAGAAAAAGGTGAGTTAAAGTGTCTGTACATACACACACAACACAACACAAACACAGAATCGGGAGAGGAGGGGATTGCTGTCCTCATATAAATAGTGAATGGTAATAGGTGAAACTCCTATTGGGGCATGAATATAAACATTTAGTCTTTTAGAAGTTTATACGTTACATTATATATATCTCTATGTATCTATATCTGTAGATATAGATATATATCTATATATATATAGCTTAACCTTGTTAAGCTTCTTTCCCCACTTTTTTCACTTTGGCTTTTTTATTTTACAATGTCCTATGTTTTTTTTTTTTTTTTTTTTTTAATTTGGTTGCACCGGCTCTTAGTTGTGCCTCCAGGTCTCCTTAATTGCGGCATGTAGGCTCCTTAGTTGAGGTACACAGGCTCCTTAGTTGTGGCATGCGAACTCTTAGTTGCAGCATGCATGTGGGATCTAGTTGACCAGGGATCAAACCCGGGCCCCCTGCATTGGGAGTTCAGAGTCTTATGCACTGTGCCACCAGGGAGGTCCCTGCGGTGTCCTGTGTTTAATCACTCTATTCTTTGGATTATAAATGTCTTTTGAAATTAACCATTGCTTTTTATTAATTATCAGTGACTTTTAGGTATTGGTCCAACTCTTCTTAATGAATACATTTTAAAGGTACTAAGGAACAGTAACAATTTTGTAATTCCTATGAGATGCAAAACCAAATCCAGTTCTTATAGTTGCAGGTTGAGAGGGCTATAAAATTAGAAAAAAATCAAGATTACTTTATAAGTGTGTTTTTGGGATTTTAAATTTGGCACTGTGTTTAAGTGAATTAGGAAATTGGTGAAGAAGAGGGTATGATGGCTAATGAAACAGTTTTTGAGTTTACTGGTCTGATTGAAAATGTGAAATCTGCTCTGTCATTTTGTTGTTGCTATGTAATTTCCTCTTGAGATAATGCGCTTCAGTAAAGTTACAGTCATACTTTGTGACTGTTACAGAACGAAAGAGTTGGAAATGCAGAAACATTTTAAGTGAGCCAACTAGCTTTTATCCCATAGAATACTTAGCCTAAAGATGTTTATATAATCAGAGTGAAAGATGCTTAATTATGAACAGTTGGTTTTTTTGAACATGTTTTTTCTCAGTGTTCTTTGTTGAATTAACTAGATTAAGACAAATAATTCTGAAAATGAATTAAAATTAAAAAATAAATTATGCTTATTGTAATAAGTGGAATAATTCACAGGTCTATATAGAAAAAGAAATTAATAACCTGTCCTTCTCTTAATCTCGCCATCTTTTCTTTCAGTGTTTTATGCTAAATCCTTGACAGTAATATTCGGACAAATTCATCTCAGCTCACCAAATATTTACTGGGTGGCTACTATACTACGTACTATACTAAACTTTAGAAAGTCAAGGATGACTGTAATAAAGACATGATCTCTCATTCAGGAGTTTACAAAAAAATAAATAAATTTATAAAGGAATAAAGATTATAAGTAAATGTGTGAAACTTAAAATAATAGAATTGTATGTAAGAATTATGTTCTATATAAGTAGACCAAAAGAAGGAATAATTGTTTTTGATTGGGAATGTAAGAAACACTTGAGCAGGGTTTTAAAGTATGAATAAAAGTTTAATATATGATTTTTTTCTTATGTTTTCATATTTTTATATTTTCTTAACTTGTAGGGGTCTCTTTATTTCCTATATTATTTCCTTTGTCCTCCAATAATTTGTCTTTCACCCCCCCATCCCTTTTTGTTTTGGCCATGCCTCTCGGCTTGCTGGCTTTTAGTTCCCTGACCAGGGATTGAACCCAGGCCCCCCTGGCAGTGAAAGCTCAGAGTCCTAACCACTGGACCACCAGGGAATTTCTGTTCCCCTTCTTTTTTTTTTTTTTTTTTTTTCTTTTTTTTGCGGTACACGGGCCTCTCACTGTTGTGGCCTCTCCCGTTGCGGAGCACAGGCTCTGGACATGCAGGCTCATTGGCCATGGCTCACAGGCCTAGCTGCTCCATGGCATGTGGGATCTTCCTGGACCGGGGCACGAACCCGTGTCCCCTGCATCGGCAGGCGGACTCTCAACCACCGTGCCACCAGGGAAGCCCCTCCCCTTCTTTATTTAGCATATTCTTTTGTCTTATTCAAATTTTTTCCACTTCTCATTTTCCTTTATTTTGGTATTCCTTTTTCCTTTTTATTGTCTTTTCTTTCTTTTCGTTTTTCTCTCATATCTTTTTGACATTTTCCCCACCTACCTAGCACATTATTGGACTGCTTTGTTGAATCCAATCTCTCATTTTCTCCTGGTCCCCATAATTTATCTCTAAAAATATTGCATGTATCCCCTGCTTTTTGAATGTTTGCTTCTGTATCACTGCTTTTACTAAAGACCTGCTTAGTACCTGCTTTCACTAAATAAAAAATCCAAAGAGGATTTTCGCTTTTACAATAAAAAGGTGAAAAGCGAAAATGGCATTTGGCGTTTGTTTGCAGTGTGCACCCTGAGCAGCAAGTGGCATCACCAAGCTCCTTCTCAGTGAACTATACTCGGCATCTCAGCATCAAACTGCCATAGCATTGAATTGTGTCTTATCTCAGCATCAAGCTGCCGTAGCTTTGAATTGTGTCTCTATTTCAGCCTCAAGCTGTCGTAGCATTGAACTGTGTCTGTGAGCATCTGTGCTTTATCTCAGTTTATTCTGTGCATCCATTAGCAAGATGTGTCCTAAGGTAATTGCTTCTTCATTTTACTCCATTTCGACTTAGGAAAGTTTTCATAGGAACATTCTGCTTTCAGATAGTAGGGGAAAGCTGTATCCAAAATCTGTAGTACTGCTTCCCACTCTACTATTAATACTCTAATCCAAGTCATCAGCATCTCTCCTCCTAGATTATTATGGTAGCTTTCTTACCAGGTCCCTGCTTTCATACCCACCCCCTCCAATCCTTTAGTTAGCTACACTGTAGTCAAAGTAATCCTTTAAAACATAAGTCAAATCATGCCACTGTTCTGATCCACACTCCAAATGGCTCCCCACCTCACTCAGAACAAAACTGAGGTCCTTACAGTGGCTTCAAGATCTTATATCATCTGGTTCTTGTTACTTCTACTGCTCTCTCCTTTGTTTACTCTGCTCTAGCTACATCTACTTACTTGTTTACTCAGACAGGCTAAGCTACCTTATGGCTTTTGCATTTATTTTGCCTGAAATGATCTCCTCTAGATATCTGGATTTCTTCTTCCTTTACTTCTTCTAGGGCTTTTCCTATGTTCCCGTCTCTGTTAGATCCTACCTTACCACATTATTTAAAATTGTAACCCTTAATCATCTGGTACTACCTATCACCCTTTTCTATTGATACTTTATTTTTTCCTGTAACACTTATCACTTTCTCTGTATATTTTACTTTTTAATTTCATGTATTCTGTAAACTCTGTGACATTGGGAATTTTTGTATGTTTTGTACATTGATCTTTCCCCAATACCTAGAGTAGTACCTGACACATGAAAGGTGCTAAAAAAATTTTTATTGAATGACTGATTGAATGAATGCTGTATCATTATCAGGATTCTTGAGTAGGTTATTTCGCATATCTCAAAAAATCAAACTTAGGACTGTTTTTAACTTGAAGGTCTTGTTCCAGAAACAGTTGCTGAGGTTATAACATCAGTTCTTTGCCTGTATAATATAAAAATTTCTCTCTCGTAACCATGGAACAGAGCTCTTAATTCTAAGTACAATTTATATACAGGGTGAGGCTCTCTCTTTCTGGAAATGATTATTTGTCTCATATTTTAGATAACTACCACACTAGGCATCCTCTAATCTTCTGATTATTCTTTGTCACACTTGTGACTTCCTCTGCAGATTTTGTTATTCTCAGTTGCTTTTAACCATACTTACACATAACATGGAATTTGTAGGGTCTTTTTTTTTTTTTCTGTTTCCTTTGCTGAGGATGGAGACTTTTTTTCCCCATTCTCCTTGTTGCTTGGTATGGTTTCCAGGAGAAAATAGAAAATTTACAGCTAAGCTGTCACCAGATTTCTATTAAAACCTGCTTAATTGTGAAAGAAAAAAAAATCAATGAATGTTATGTCAGAAAAAAATAAAGGGGAGTGACCCACAGAATGGGAGAAAATGTTTGTAAATCATATATCTGGTTTATGATTTAGAATCCAGTATCCAGAATATGTTATATAAAGATCACTTACTACTCAACAATAAAAAGACAAGTATCCTAATTAAAAAATTGGTAGAGGATTTGAATAGACATTTCTCCAAAGAAGGTATACAAATGACCATTAAGCACATAAAGAGATGTTCAACATCACTAATCAAAACCACAGTGAGGCACCACTTCACACTTACTAGGTTGGTTAAAATAAAAAAGTCAATGACAATTGTTGATGAAAATGTGGAGAAATTGGAGCCCTCATACATTGCTGGTAGGAGTATAAAGCGGTGCAGGTGCATTGTAAAACAGTTTGTCAGTTCCTCAAAAGTTAAGTATAGAAGTTATCATATGATTCGGCAATTACACTCCTAGATATATACCCAAGAAAATTGAAAATATGCCCCCGTAGAAACTTGCCAATATTTTCATAGCAGCATTAGTCACAGTAGCCAAAGAGTGGGAAGAACTCAGTGTTCATCAACTGGTGAATGAATATACAAAATGTGGTATATTCAAAAAGTGGAATATTATTGAGCCATAAAAAGCAATGAAATACTGATATATGCTGCAACGTGGATGAACCTTGAAAAATATTATGCTAAGTGAAAGAAGTCATACACAAAAGGCCACGTATTATGTTATTACATTTATATGAAGTGTCCAGAATAAGCATATCCATAGAGACAGAAAGTAGATTAGTAGTTGCCAGGAGGTGAGTAGAGGGAGAAGTGGGGAATGATTGGTGATAGGTATAGGGTTTCTCTTTAAGGTGATGAAAATGTTCTGGATTAGTGTGATACAAGTAGTTGCATAGCTTTGTGAATATACACCACTGATTTGTCTACTTTAAAAGGGTAAATATTATGGTATGTGAATTATATCTCAATAAAAAGATGTTAAAATGTAACGGTTAAAGGGAGTGATTAAGAGTGTCAGATGCCATAGACATCAAAGAAAATAATCTCTGAGAGGGGCCATTTGAATTGGAAATTGAGTTTTAATCTTTTTTTTTTTTTTTTTTTTTTTTTTTTTTGTGGTATGCGGGCCTCCCTCTGCTGCGGCCTCTCCCGTTGCGGAGCACAGGCTCCGGACGCGCAGGCTCAGCGGCCATGGCTCACGGGCCCAGCCGCTCCGCGGCATGTGGAATCTTCCCGGACCGGGGCGCGAACCCGGTTCCCCTGCATCGGCAGGCGGACGCGCAACCACTGCGCCACCAGGGAAGCCCCCAAGTTTTAATCATTTTATCATTGATCAGTGAACGTAGTCGTTGATCATTCACTGGTGATATTGGTGAGAATGAATTCAGTGGAAAAATGGGAACGTAAGATTGACTTCAGTGAATTGAGAGAGGAGTGGTAGATAAAAATAGAATGAATATAGACTTATTTTTAAAAATTGGGGTATAGTTGTTTTACAATGTTGTGTTAGTTTCTACTGTACAGTGAAGTAGAGTTCCGTGTGCTATAGAGCAGGTTCTCATTAGTTAATCTATTTTATACATATTAGTGTATATATGTGAATCCCAGTCTCCTAGTTGATCCCACCCCCCCCCACCCCGAATATAGACTTTTTAAAAGTGGCTTGACAGTGAAGCTTCAGAAAGCATGAGAAAAGAGTGTAGCTGGATAGAAATATGAAATTGAGGTGTTTATTAAAAATGATAAGAACCTTTAGCATATTGTGAGGAAGAACCAAGAGAGAAGAGACAAATGTAGGTATAGAGAGAATGATTGTTCAAGGAATGAAATAAAAAGCACAGATAGAGATTAAGCTTAAACAAGACAAGTGATCCATCTCCTGAGGAAGATTGGAAGGAATTAAGAAGCAGATATGGGTAAGTTGTAGAATGCAGCAGAGGAAATTGATGTCATTCTATAGAACTGACTTTATTTTCTCTGAAGTAGGAGGAAAAGTTAATAGTTGAGAATGAGAGCAACAAGGTAGAGACACTGAGGTGAGTAATGCAGGGTTGGAATAGGTACTGGGGGAGAGCCAGAGAGCAAATTGTCAATAATAAAATAATGATAACTTCTATTGCCAGTTAGGTATTTAGGTACTTTACCTAGACTATATTTATCATCATAATAGAAAACTTAGGCTCAATGTAGTTAGATAACTTTTCTCTTGTCAGTTGGAAAGTGATACAGGTAGGATTAGATATCACATTTACATGATTTTAAAGTTGCATTCAAACTTTAGGTTGAAGGTAATAAGTACAGGCTGTCAACATCAATGGATATTTATGGCTATCTTTCATAGTTTGATTAGCATCTCAATAAAGAAAGTAAGAAGATGGAAAGAATCTATTAGACTTACAGTGTGCTTTAAGAATTGAGCAAATGAGTTTTCTCCTCATCTTTTAGTTACGACAGCCTCCAGTTAAGCGTTTGAGACTTCGTGGTGATTGGTCAGATACTGGACCCCGAGCAAGGCCTGAGAGTGAACGAGAAAGAGATGGTAACTATACTTTGGTCAGCTTTTTAAAAGTATGGTATTTAAAAATTAATATTTTAACTTGTTTTCATTTTTTTCACTATTATAAGTGATGCTGTAACAAACATCTTCATACATATCTTACCATACTTGTGCAAGTGTATCTTAGGATAAATTCCTAAAAGTAGAATGTGTGGGTCACTGGATAATTACATTTTAATTTTGATAGTTATCAAATTACCCTCTGAAAAGTATGCACTATTTTGTATTCCCACTGAAAGTGTAAGAATGTCTTTTGCCACAAAAAACACTGGGTATTATCAAACATAGTAATTTTTGCCTTTGTATTTGATATAAAGAGCAATGAAAACTCCCAGTTTCCAATCTGAGAGTTTTATAAGAGCACATAAAACAATTGTTTTTTCCTCCTATCAGATGCCTTTGATAAGCATAAGAAACTACTATTTTGGGAGTGTTAAGATGGCACACTTTTTTTTTTTACAGAATTAAAAAACAAAACAAAACAAAAAAATATATATATTTATTTGGTTGCACTTGGTCTTAGTTGCAGCAGGCAGGCTTCTTAGTTGTGGCATGCAAACTCTTAATTGTGGCATGCGTGTGGGATCTACTTCCTTGACCAGGGATTGAACCCGGGCCCCCTACATTGGGAGTGAAGAGTCTTATCCACTGTGCCACCAGGGAAGTCTCTTAAGACAGCACATTTAAAATAGAAGTAATGTGTGTGATTTTAATAAATGGATCTATAGCAAAAATCTTATTCTAATGATTTCTGAAATCTTTTAAGATCAAAAGCATATTTCCCAGTATATTATTGTTGGTATTATTTAATATATTTAAAAATATAAAGCTATATTATATAAAGGTAATAAAGCATAAAATAAATTCTGTTTTCACAGAAAATTCAAAAACAAATGATTTCCATTTTAAATTATATGATTGTAAAATAGAATTGTCACAGTTTCAGTTTGATGTGATACTTAATTTGAAAATGTCCTTAAGAAAATACTCATATATTTGAGGGGAGACAAGGGGGGAGGAAAGAGATAAATAAAAAAGTTTCTGGTTTCCGTTAATTTCAATTATGTGGAATTTGCAGTAAATGATAAAAATAAATTCAGTTTAGGGAAATTTAAGTGAGAGGACAAACCTTCAGTTTAAGGAAATTTAAGTGAGAGGTCAAACTTTTCTTTCAATCTGTTCAACTTAGAATTCATGAGCCCTTCCTAGCTGTCTACTCTTAGAGCTAAAGATGTGGGTTGGGGTAGGGGTGGTAGTGTGGAAGTACCTAAGAATTGGCAAACATGTAGGAGATGTAAGTCCTGTTCTTGAGAAACTCAAAATAGAGATGGAGAGTCATTCATATAAACATTTACTATAAAATGTGATGATAGCCCTAATAGGTTTATATATACATTCATATAATTTATTTAGGCAATTTGATTTTTTAAAATTGCTTTCATTTTAAAGCCTTCAAATCAAGGTTTTTGCATTAATGAAAGATCCTGACCTATTCCTAAATTCACTGATAAGACCTGTGTTGTCATAGGAGAGCAAAGTCCCAACGTGTCATTGATGCAGAGAATGTCTGACATGTTATCAAGGTGGTTTGAAGAAGCAAGCGAAGTCGCACAAAGCAATAGAGGACGAGGAAGATCTCGACCCAGAGGTAATTTTTGTTATTAATTAAAGTTACCAGAAAACCTGCAAAAACTATTTATTAAAGTCAGTTTTATTTATATCATCTAATGTATACCATGTTTTATATCTTTAGTAATCATAAGGTTCTTATTATATTGTGTGGAGCAGTAGAGAACAAAGGGTATTTGGTATAATTTGCTCCTCTAGACCTAGCCTTCATTTTTTGCTTTTCTCAAAAAAAAGTAAGAGAGTCTGATATCCCCTGTTGTAAGTACTTTTGTATGTGCTCTGAGAAGGGATATAGATAAAACTCTTTAGATAAGTTTTATATAATTAAATAGTTTCTTCTTTTGGTTACTTATATACAATGGCTGTCCATTGCTGTTTCTGGTGTTAGCTGACCTGTTTTCATATTTTGGTTCACTACTTTCCAGCTTTGTGGTCTTTGGCAAGTTACTTATCTCTGTCAAAAATCAGGAGTATGAAAGTTAACTCCTAAATGTTTTAAGTCCCAAAATGAAAAATTCTATTGAATTTCATCCGTAAATGGTTCTTGTTAAATTCTGCATACAAACTTAAAAAAATTTCTTAGACTGTGGATTTGCTTAAGAGTTATTACATTTGTGCTTAAATTTTTATATTCTGTAGTAGTTGGATCTTGCAAGACATGAACTTGATTAGTTCATTCTATCTTTCTTTTAATAACACAGATTTGAAGCAAAATCAAGGAAATTTTTAATGTTTATTGAGTATTCTTAATTATTCCTTTGCAGGTAGCACAAAGCCTAGCACAACACATAGTAGACATTCAAGCCTTTTAAAATCATGACTGCATCATGTTATTTTAGTGGTTAAAACGTTACTGCTAATGAAATGGGAATCAGGAACATAGTCTTGTTATGACCTATTTGTAGCTTTACTCTTGTTAATAAAATTTTTTTATTAAATATTTTACCAAGGACATTATGTTATAGAGTAGAAATATATTAATAAAAGTCCATTATCCTATTATCCAGCTATTAAACAGGATCATCATCTTCAAACTTAAGGAACTAGACATTATTTATAGGAATCTTTCAAGCCGTTATTTAGCTTTGTGTAAGTCAAGCTGCCATACTGAGCATTTTGCTTGAAAGGTTGATTATTATAACAAGAATGTGCCATAGGTAGATTTTTTACCCCTATTAATTAGCCTGGTGGGTGCTTTTGATATCCTGAAATTATCTGTTTCTCGGTGTGTGTGTGTGTGTGTGCGCGCGCGTGCGCATGTATTTCTTGAACATATCTCTAGAGTAGTTGGTTTTGGAAAGCATTTATTATTTGAATTTGTATTACAATGTGTTTTTTGAAGGTGGAACTAGTCAGTCAGATGTTTCAACTCTTCCTACGGTCCCATCAAGTTCTGATTTGGAAGTGGGTGAAAATGAAACTGCTATGGAAGTAGACACTCCAGCTGAACAGTTTCTTCAACCTTCTACATCCTCTACGATGTCAGCTCAGGCTCATTCAGCATCATCTTCTACAGAAAGCCCTCATTCTACTTCTTTGCTGTCTTCTCCAGTCAGTGAACAAAGGCAGTCTGTTGAGGCATCTGGACACCATACACATCATCAGTCTGGTGAGGATGTTACTCTTTAAATAGGCTATGGTTCATCTGATGATTTCTAATAATGAAAACTTCTTTTGGGGCTATTTTGAAAGATACTAAATCACATCAACTTATTCTTGCTGGAATAAATGATCAAAATTACATGTAATATGTGAACGTGTAACTTAAAAACAAAATTCAAGTATGCCTCACTTGCATGAATTTTAACAAATAGCAGGAATCTTCAGTTTACACAAGACAGTTCTTTAAAACATGTAAGTACCAGCAGATGGTGTTTTGACATAGTTTAATGCATTTGACTTAACAATTATTTTTATAGACGATTATAGACCAAAATATCTTTCTTAAGCTTTTTTGGTTGTCTGTGTTAGAGTGATAGTGAAAATATAGCCCTGATTATTATTAGATCCATTGTATTTCTGGTTTTTTTATTATTTTTCCTCAAATCATGACATACTTTTAATACATTCTTTATGATGAATTTTATGTGGTCTCTTGTCAACAATGTATACAATTTACCAAAAGAATTATTTCTCCAATATTTATGTGAAAAAAATTATTTTAACAAATCCTTGTCTTCTTGGTATTTGATGTTAGTGAAAAAAATCAATTTCTAAATTCTGTTAAAATTGTGTTTTCCTCTCAATATTACAACTCCTCATGTTCAAACACCCCACCCCACCCCAGCTATGGAATGTGCTAGTGTTTACATAGTGATCTTTAGCAGATATGTCTGTAGTTTACTTGACATTGTAAATATATACATGTAATTATAATAACCAACAAGATGTTCATTCATATTTTTCTTTGAGTTTTTCTAAGGAAGTATATTCCTCGATATATAATCAAAAATATTAGCAACTAAAGATACATCTGGCAGGCCTCAGCTAAAGCCTATAAAAAAAATTCCTAACAGCTTAACTGCCAAGCTGTCACTTTATTCTTGCTTCTCTGAAATCTGATGCCAGATCACCAAATATGGGGTGTTTTAAATTAAGCACTCTTTTATCAGTATATCCCATTTTTGGTCATTTATTTTCAGTTTCTATGGGAATGGAAGCCAGACTCAATTATGTGGCTGTTAAATAACACTTGTGTACAATTTACTTATAATAATAACCTAAAGATGAGCTATAAAATTAGATTTTCCACATTCTAATTGATACATCATTTCAAGTTATGGGAAAATAAAATATTTTGGAGGGTTAGGGAATTCTGGACAGAATCATTTAAAAGTTTGCTTTTCAAAGCAGGTAAAATTGGTAAAAACAAGACTTTTTAAAGTGATAGCATTCTTGGGAATAGTCTTAAAGATTCTGATCAATTATAAGTTTGGTCAAAACTTAGCAAGAAGATTCCCTATCTCATGTTCACGTTCCACTGAATCTTAACTGATTCCAGTTGTTTCTTCAACACATTTCTGAGTAAACTACTTAGTATGGAATTTCATTTTTCCTTTTTGTCATAGATACTTAACACATTCTAATACTACATTTGAAATTACTAAATCCTTTTTAATATTTGATGTAAGTATTAAATACTTGAATACTATTTCTATTTCATTGAATCATTGAAATAGAAAAAACATTTTTGTGATGATCAAGCAACATTGAACATTACTTGGCACTTTTGTCTATACATTTTTCAAAGAAACATAGGAGATACTTTTAACTGGTAGGTTATGGAAAGAATTTTGGCTGACTAAACTATGGAAAATGGGAATATTTCCATGTTACCAAGACAGTATTGCTATTGAGGAAGATGATTTGATATTAGATGTAACATCTAAAGATTATGTCTGTGATTGTTTTGACAATAAGCCTTTTATAATCCCAGAGTTTAGCATTTTAACAATAAGGACTTAATGCTCTTTATGTTTTGTTTTGTTTTTTTTCTCAATCTTTTATTCACTTCTAAATCCAGATGGGTTTGTGGATAGTAGGAATTGTCCATGTAGGTGGGAGTATCATCCTAGAGCCATGATTTCTATTATTGCCTTGCATAGAGATAGAGAAAACAAAAAGTATGCTTCTTGCCTTGCTGTGGATACCTCTTTATGTAAATGTTTGTATCTTTCATTGAGGTCCCTTGCATTTCCTCCGTCACTTTTACTGGATTGAGGGAGAGGGACAGTGGGAATGTGAAGACTTGCCTGGCAAAACTCCATCTCTGACTGAACCTAATTATTTGCCTTCTCTTAGTCTGCAACTGAGTCACTGACAGTGAAGAAATTCATGACCACAGATTTCATTGGCGCTCAGCGTTAAAGCAATCTTCCAACACTTGCTCAGCACCTAGACAGAATGTCTGTTTCACACCTTCATGTCTTTCAAAGTTTTAGCACCGCCCTTTACCCTCATCCTGCCCCCTAGCTGATAACCTTCTTTCATTCACAGTGGGGAAAAAAAAGCATTCACTTTCCTACTTTTGAATCTCCCAACTTTCCAGCATCTATACTCACATTGTCTGTGACAGAAGCAGTCACATTTTGGGAAGAAGTGTATCTGCTCCTAACAAAAGCTAGCCAGTGCATCTCTTCCCAGCTTCTCAAGGACTTTGCTCCTTCTCCTGCATCTTTATTATTACCTTTTCTACTGAATTTTTCCTTTCCACCTCAAACATGCTCTATAATTATCTTCTGTCTTAAAAATATCTCTTAACTGTCCCATATTCCCCTCCAGACTCATGTCTTTGCTCCTTTTATAATCAGAGTCTTCAAAAGAATAGCTTACATATACTGTTCCCATTTTCTTACCATCTTCCACTTATTTATCAACCAACTCCACTCTGCCTTTTAACTTCCTTTTCCACTGAAACTTTTTGTCAAAGTCACCAGTGACTTCCATTTTGACTGTTTTAAAGTATACTTCTTTGTTCGTACTTAGTAGATTTTTTAACCCAGTTGCATTTAACATATTCTGTCACTTCTTTTTTGAAACACTTTCCTTTTTTGGCATCTCTGACACCATTTTTGCCTACTTACTCTTATTAGCAACTCTGGCTGGTTTTCAGTAACCATTTTTGATATTTCTTATTCTATAATTCTCAATATTTTAGTAAAACCCCTAGTCTGTGCTGTCTTCTCTACATGCACTCTATCCCTGGTTAATTGCATCAATTCCCATAGCATTTAATATCTCCTCTAAGTTGATGATTCCCAAATCTATATTGACAATCTGATTTTCTTCCCCGAGTTATAGACTCCTGTGTCCAACTGCTTATTTGACTTCTTTTTGGTTATCTTTGGACATCTTAGGTTTAATGTGTCCAAACTGAAATTTAATTTATCCTCCTATCCTTCCCGTCTCACTAATCTCTTTCATCTTGGTCATTTCATATCTTAGTAAATTGTAACTACTGCTCATGTGCTTATTTTAATAGCCTGTGAGTTACTGATTCCTTGCTTTCCTTCATGTCCCACACCCAATCGATCAGCAAGTTCTGTTGGTTCTGTATCTAAAATATGTTCTACATCTTTCCATCTTACATCATTTGTTGTCCACTAATTGATCTCTCTTCATTTACTCTTGTTCCCTTATAATTTATTCTCCATGTAGCAGCCAGTATGAGTATCTTAAAATGTTAAATCAGATTATATAGTTTTGTTGTCTAAAACCCCTCAAAGACTTCTAACTGCATTTATAAATATAAATACAAGAGAAAAAACTCAAACTCCTTACTGTGGACCTAAAAGAACCTATATGGCTGGGCCCTTGCCTATCTCTAGCCTCATTTCATACCACATTCTCACTTCCTAATGATCATTATGCTCAGCTGTACTGGTTTTCTTTCAGTTCCTTGAATGTGCCAGATTTTCTTCTGCCTCTTTCTTTTGGATTCTGAGTCTTTGTACTTACTGATCTCTGTACCTGAGAAGCTCTTCCTTTTTTTTTTGGTACTCAGCTCAAATGTCACCCAAGGGAGGTCTTTGATAACTACCCTAGCTAGATTCATCTTCCTTTCCTATGCTCCCTAAAATTTTATTTTCTTTTATATAGCCCTATTTATTTCCTGAAAAGTACTTATAAAATTTGTAATTATTTTATTTTTTATTTTGTTTATGACTTATTTTGTCTTATTAGAAAATGCTCTCATAAAGACAGAGATTTTATTTATCTTGTTCTACATAAGCCTCTTTTTCTTCCCAACAATAGTCATTCTTTAATGATACTGTTAAGACTGTTATCTTTAAGCTAGTATAACCTATATAGAATATTTAGCTATATTATAGTCTTTATAGTTTCAGTCCCATTTCATTCATTCTGGATGTTTCCAGTAGGCTCTGCAAATATTATGATACCTAGGGAAGATGCTGTGAATGGATATCCAGTCATTTATTGCTTTGGGATCCATTATTTGCCCTTGGCTGTCCAGACCACATAAGACTGAATAGATATTTTTTCTTACTTCGTTCCAGAAATATTTAATGGTAACTTATGGAAATATTTTTAAAAATCATTTTGATAAATGATAAAATCAAGACAGAAATATGGGTAGGAAGAAAAAATGGAGCCACAGTGAGGTGAATATATAAAATGCATACCTGAAGAATAGTGTCTCTAGAGGGAGCCACAGAGTTGGCTTTGGGTATAGTAGCTGAATTAGGAAGATAAAATACACTACAGTGGAATTTGAAGTCAGTTGGTAGATCTGTTTTTAAAATTTGGACATCTTCACCCTTCATATTCTTGAATTTTATTTTCATTCACAAAGACCATTTGAAACTACATTCTATATACATAACCCAGAATCTAACATTTTGATTCTTATGTTATACGTGGTCTTTTCTTGAATATTTAACAAAAGACTGTGCCTTTGAAAATATGGTTATAAGATTATCTATTTCAAAACCAGATAGGTATGACTGTGAGCTGAAACTATATAGGTTAAAATGAAATCTTCATAGTTTTATTTATAAAAAAGTATTTCAAAGTAACTATAAAATATTTTTTTCTTTCTTAGTAATGCCTAGCAGACATCACTTTTAGTTGTTTCTTAAACTCAGTCTAGAAATGTCTTCATTTTGTGTGTTATCTGTAATTTTTTTCCATGGTAAGGAGCTTCTTATAATGAGAGTGTTAAATGAGGCATTCATTCCAGTGTGTTACAGTTTAATTGCCTCCTTTGGTCTCACTTTAAGAAAGAGAAGGTGGTTTCTTTGGATTGGATGGGGATATCAGTACATAAAAAACTCAGTTTTGGGGGCTCACCTTGAGAAGTGATCACCTAAAGGATCCATGTGTTTCTAATTAATGGACCACTCAGACCATGAGAATTGAATTTTTTTAAGATAGTGTTTCATGGCTTATGCATGGATTCCTGCTTATTTACAAATTACTGTGTCTGCTCAGGTTTATACATTTATTTAGGTCCTTTCATAATCTTTATAGCTGAATTGAGCTCTGTAGAAAAATTCCTGGGGAAGTAAAAATTCTGTTGTATGGCATGGCAAAACAAACCTTTCAAAGCCCAGATATTCAGTTTATAGTTTCCTTAAAGGGGATCAGGATCTAGTCAGATGAGATACAGGCAATTTAGAGATTAGAAACAAGTGGAAATATTAGGTTAGTGACTTCCACTTTGAGGAAACTAAAGAAGAGATCAGAGGAACTTGGAAGTCTGTAAAGGAGTGACCAGTTCTAGGAGAAAAAAACCAGAAGGATCACCTGGACAAAGGAGCAAGTTGGGAGTGGGGGACAGTTGATAGCAAGCAGATAAAGTACCACCAAATTAGATATAAAAATAATCCAGTGTCCAGGACAAAAGACCCTATGTATTGGAAGAGAGGCAGGACTTGAGGTTAGAACCAAATGGACCTTTGTTGGGTCAACTATAGTTTATTCTTTTCCATCAGTGGGAATTGTCATTAGGGAGACTAGCCTAGAGTCTTTCAGAAAAAAAAACAAGAAGAGCAAGGTTAGTAGTTTCAGGAGATGAAAGTACAAATTTCCCATTAGCAGTTCCTGACTCATTGTTGAGGATTTTTTTGTTATTTTTAAAATCAATCCAAAGGTATTCAGTGTATTTACTTTCGATTTTGGCTAATGTTTACAAAAATTAGTTCTCCAAGCATTTATTCATATTACAAATTATATATGTTTGTTTATACATTTTAAAAAAGATGTAATGTGTATGTGTCTTATGTGCCTTCTTTAATACTTCAAACTGCTAGCAGAACTATTTGTTTAGACTGGTATTTCTGCTTGGAATTTTTTTTTTTTTTTTTTTTTTTGCGGTACGCGGGCCTCTCACTGTTGTGGCCTCTCCCGTTGCAGAGCACAGGCTCCGGACGCGCAGGCCCAGCGGCCATGGCTCACGGGCCCAGCCGCTCCGCGGCATGTGGGATCTTCCCGGACCGGGGCACGAACTCGTGTCCCCTGCATCGGCAGGCCGACTCTCAACCACTGCGCCACCAGGGAAGCCCCATCTGCTTGGAATTTTTAATTCAATATTTGCCTTTCCTTGTTAGCTGCGTGATGACTTCTTTCCCTAGCCTCATTTTTTTTTTTTTTTTTTTAAACTTGGTTGGGGAGACATACAACCAGCCTTCAAGTGAGCAAACAAATTCTTTGAAAAGCACTGGGAGCATTGAATTAATGGTTCATGACATTATCATAACTAAATCTTTTTTTTTTGGTAACTAAATCTTAATTTTCCAAGTTATAGAGCACCACTGCTTATATTTAGAGCCTGCTATTGATTTGCTGCCTCACCTAGTGGGTCTAGGATTGAGACTCATATCCCCATAAAGCATTTGGCAGTGCAAGAGAGAGGGTTTGAAACAGTCATGAAGTTGGGTGAATTTTTTGTGATTTTTTTTTTTGTTTGTTTTTCAGTTTTCTTAGCAAAACTTGACATATCTGTAATCTCTCTTTTTATGGTAATTTCTTTTGAAGTATAAAATGACAGACTTTATGGCTGCATAATAATGCTTTATTTTATGTTGCTAAAAGTGTTACTACTATGCTGACAGTAACTATGGGATATGTATATACCTAAAAAGAAGGCACTATACTATTGAGCATCACAATTTATTTGTTAATGAATACTATCCTACTTGGTACTGGAGAATTTTCTAGGAAGAACTAGCAACGAAAGACTATGATGACACTTGAATTGTTAAACCTTAACTGCCAATTGAATAAAATTCTTTATAAATAGGAGACATGGTAACAAGAGGTTAGTGTCTCTGGCATGATTGATTCTGAAACAACAAACCAAATTTTACACTCTTATAGTCTATATAAAAGAGGCTGAAAGTTATTTGGTAGTTTGTATAATTTGCTGTCAGTGTCAGTGAGAGAAATTCTATGTGCTCCCTGCATCAAATCTACAACTAATCTCTACTCATATACTCTGCCTCCTCTTTGGTTAGAGTGGATGACATTTTTATGCACCTATTAAAGCCAGTTCCTCCTCTTATCCACTGTAATTCACCTCCTTTGGTCTACTCAAGGACATCATTCCCACGTTTGCCCACTTCTCATTTATTATCTTTCTTCCTTCTCCCAATTAAACATTGTCCATCAGCATACAAACATATGTATTATCTTCCAAACTAAGACAAACAAACCTCCCTTGATTCTGTTCTCCCACCAACAATCAGCCGATTTCTCTGTTCCCCATTGGCAGCAGAACTTCTAGAAAAAGTATATATGCTTTGTCCCTCTACTTCTTTACTTCCCCTTTCTCTTGAACCTGTTCCAGCCAGGTTTTGGCCCCTGTGACTTCACTGAAACGGCTCTTGTCAAGACCTTTGTGGTTAGTTCTCGGTCAGTATCTTTTTCATTGTATCAGCAGACACAGCTGCTTACTTTATCCTTCTTGACACACTTTCATCACTGAGCTTACAAAACTTGGCTCACTCAGTTCTCCAGCCTCCTCACTGGATTCTCCTTGCTCTTCCTGTTCTTCCTTCTCTTAAACACTGAAGTGTCCCAGAATTTAGTTCTTAGACTTCTTTATTATCACTTACTCTCTTAATGTGGCTTAAAGTAACATCATCAGTGATATCCAGATTTACTGGTGAATTCTAGACTATTACAGTGAGTCCCTACTTAGTTTCTCCACTTGGATATCTGTTAGTTCTTTTCTTCCCTCTAATACTACTTGCTCCTTCTCTATTCTTCCCGTCGCAATAAATGGCAACTCCATTTTTCCTGTTATCTACACCAGAAACTTTGGGATCACTTTGCGTCCAAACTATCAGCAGATTTTTCTGCCATTACCTGTAGTATATATCCTGCATCCAAATATACTTCCCCCTCTGAACATTAGTGTTTGCTCTTTCCTTTGCCTGGAACACTCTTCCTCCGGATATCCATGTGGTTTACTCCCTCACATCCTTGAGGTCTTTGTTCAAAAATCATCTTAGGAGGAGAAGCCTTCCCTTATGACCATACATAAAACAACAGCCACTCCCCCACAATCTTTATCACCCTGACCTTACCCTGCCCAATTTACTTCATAGCAGTTATCCCTACTTGACGCAGATAAATGCATACATGTATATTATATATGTGTGTGTATGTGTGCAGTGATGTCTGTTTTCCTCTCAGAACAAATGAGTAGGGACTATTTTTTTTGTTCAATGTTTTATTTATCCCCAGAGCCTAAAACAATGCCTCATACCTAGTAGGTACTCAGTATTCTCTGTAGAATTTCATGTTATACTATTTCTGTTTTTTATCTGTGACCACTGCCTCAGATAAAGTTTAAGAAAATGTTGAAGATTATGTAAATATTTTTCAGCTCAAAAGAAAAAGTAAATGATAATTCCAACATAAAAAGAAACATTTTAGCTGAAAAATATAAAACTTTTACTTTTTAAAGGGCTCTCTACTAATAAATTTCAAGAGTTATTTCCAAATGCATAACTTTTTCATAATCTTAATTATTATTTGATTGAAATTAGTAGTTTTTGTATATAGAGTAAATGAGATAACTGATATTTTTCAATTTTTCTTAGTATTGTAAAAAGAGATGCAATTAGGAAAGGAATGTTCACTTTTAAATGTTTCGCTTATGGAAGATTTTACTTTCATTCTGTTTAATTACTTAAATACTCTTAGAGAACTCTATGTGTCTAATTCATCATAGTTAAATAGAAGCCTTCGGGTGTGTAAGTATGTATAGTTTATCATAATGATCAGTAATTTTTTGAGTAATTTGTTTTTAGTATTCCTCTATGAGACGTGTGTTTTATTTATACCCTTCTGTCTTTAATGTATAGTCAGATTCTTACTGTGTTCTGTTTTATTACTGTCTCTTCACCTTTCTTTTCCTATCTGTGTCAGAATTTCTAAGGGGGCCTGAGATAGCTTTGCTCCGTAAGCGCCTGCAGCAACTGAGGCTTCAGAGGGCTGAGCAGCAGAGGCAGCGGGAGCTAGCTGTGCGCGCCCAGCAGCAGCCTTCCACTCCTGATCAGTCTTCTCGTGAGGGCTCTTCACAGGACCCTCAGGCTTCAGGTTATCAATGTCAAGTGGCCTTAAGCAGCTGGTAGAGTTGGTTTCTTAACACTGCTGCTGTGTAATAAGATGCTTCCCTTTTCCCCTTCCAAAGAAAGCTGATGCGCTTGCAGCTTTTCCCGCCGTTTCTTGCATATGGTGAAATTTATCATCACACGGCTAGAGGGACAGATTGGCAGCAGCACTTGCTAGAGAGGCAAATATATAGTCCATTATTTTATTTGTAATTTTAGAGAAGGGCAAATATTTATTACTTTTATGGCTAATGAGATGCTGTGTAATAATCTAGTGAACGTAGAGCCTACATTGATAGTTCTATTGAAATTTCCTATATACTGAGATGATATCTGTGCTTATGGCCCCTAGCTCCTCTTCTTTTTTTTGTTTTTTTGCTTTGAAAGTTAACCAGTATTTCTATTCCCATATAAACCTAGTAATGCTAGATTTTAGAATTATAATGTTGTTTGGCCGTTCTAGCATGCTGACTCAATCATGCCCTTCTGTAATTATTTGAAAATTTTCAATAATTGCTTACTTATTCCTCCTACACATAATCAACTTTCTGGTATACAGGGCAGCAAAAATATTCCAGTTTTATTTATTTATTTATTTTTTAACATCTTTATTGGGATTCCAGTTTTATGTTCCTGTTTTTAAGTGATAAAACTCTGATAAGACAGTAATAATCTGTGCCACTCTCTTTTTCATTGAGTATTTTAGTGGCTCACGTTTTTTTTTATGGCCAAAAAGCTCATGATGCTCAATAAACATTTGTTGAAAGAATTAGTGAAAGATATCGCATAAAATAACCTGTCAACTTAATTCTTTCAAGATGGATAGTAGATACTATGTATCCTGGACTATAGGTACTATAGTAGGTGCTATGATACTAACGAGATTATACTACTTTGATACACTTTGTTTTGGCACCCTAAGGAGTGATGAGTTGGGAATTAATCACTTTGAGAACTCTGATTAAATTGCTTGGAATTAATCTGTATATTGGTAGAACTGGACAACCTCTACTTTATAAATATCTGTTCCACTAAGTGCTATGGTAATAAAAGCATATTATATAATACCATGGTGAAATAAAATAGATTTAAATAACTGCAATATAGGTGTGATGTTTGGAACAAATTATGCACCTGATTTTTAACTTAGTGTTATATTAATAGAGAGAATATCAGTCAAGCAAAGAAGATGTCTCTCTCTCTGTCGTTTTTTTTGTTTTTTTTTACTATAGAGAAATCTTTTCCTATACTTAAAACTAACAAGAAAGTTTGATTAGATTACAGTTGTGACATTTAATAATAATACATTTTGCTATGATTTTGTGCTGTGTATAAAACTCTAGCTCAGGGGTTTTAAAAGTAAAAATGTACAACATATAAAACAATAAGAAGGAAGATAAAATATCCCTACATGTATAAATATTTTTTCAATACTGAAATTCAGCTGGTAACAAACCAAGTATTAAAGTGAGTTTGAGTATAAAGCAAAACTGTCTACATTATCAGTAGGGAAATGTACATTGTGGACATTAGGAAGATATTGACACGCAGTCTTTATATCTAGTTTATCAATTTGAATCAAAGCAAGTTCTTTTTAGAATCAGAAAGCTTTAGGGTGATTATATGGTCTCTGTAAAATAAGATGCTGTTTTCCCAACTCTAAGCATCATTCTTATTAAATAGTACCTAGTTTGATAACCAGTATATTTTAAAAAGCCAAAGTTGAGTTAGATGCCTTGCCAGTTTTGAAGTTGAGAAACATGTTATCTTAATTTTGTTATTAAACAACTTACTTGGGCTGCTGAGGCTGCCCACGTGGACCAGTATTAGAGGCCCTTAGTGCTGTCACTCAGTGTATGTTGCTCCCTTCACCTACAAGGTGAAATACGTCATCTATATCATACACTTTTAACATAGCATTCATGTGAGACCCCTAGTAAGTCTAACCTGTAACATGGCCTGGGTTCATTTGTTAGTGTTACTTTTATCTTATTCTGTCTTCACATGTTAGGAACACTATTTGGTAATTAAAAACTTTAAGAACAGTTAAATAATGTACTGTTAGTTTTTTACAAAGGACAACTAATAAAGTATATATATTTTGTCCATTTAGTAAATTGTGGATGTGAGGAAGGATGAGTTGACTTAATGCAAAATTCTTCATTTCAGAACATTCAAATTATAAAAATACAGAATAGGAATTAAATTTATGAAATTCAACAGGGAGATAGGTTTTATTTGACTAACAATTAGCAAAACATTTTCTTATACTTCATGATGTATGAATACAATTTTGTGTATGTATATTTATATTATGGACATTAATTGATCCATTCACTCATGCTAGATGTTACTACTAAAATCGTCAATATAGAATAGCACAGAATTAACATTCTAGATTTTAATTTTTTAACAACAGAAGAGTGTGCAATTCTCATAAAACATTTTCCCGTTATATGCTGTTGTCTTCACAGTGTCAGCAAGTGATGATACCGTCAATAAATGATACTTCTATCATTTTCTCACCTATTTAAGCCTTTTAGGTATAAGATATTCAAAGGAGACATTAATGTGATTTGGAAACCAAGAAATTTTAACAAGTGTAGAATTTCTGAATGATTACATTGTCTGATAAATATTTTATTCTCTTTTCAAAATATAGGACTCATGAGAATATTTTGTGAAAGGCTAAGTGTAAGATGAATCTACCTAATAACCTAATTTCTGTAGGAAAATGGGATCAAGCCATCAAGCCATTTTATAGAAATAATCTACATTTTAATGAGATCAAATGGGAAGGTGCCTGATGCCAGTATTTCTTGGCAGTTGAAAACTAAAACATCATTCCAAGGCACCAAGTGCTATTTAAAATGAGCTAAATAAGATAGATGTTAAGATATGTTTAAACAATGGTTTCCCCCCCTTTTTTTCAGCTGTGAAATCAGAATTTCATGGAAAAGTTCTAATATAAAATATATAAAAGTGACACTGTTGTGATTGAACATAAAGAGAGTTAAGAAATGACAACCCAACTCCTTGTCCTTCTTGCCACCCCCAAGCCACCTCTGCTCTCTGAAGCACACTTTGAAAACCACTCCTCTAAAAGAATTTTTGACACCTGTAAATGATAATTATTCATAGCTAATTTCCAAAATTTTTATTTTTCAAAGTCAGTATAGATATTTTAAAAATATTTTCACTTTAGTTTTATTTAAAAAAGTGCACTTTTTTCTAGGCTTTTAGGAAATACATCACAACTCATTTCTAGTCTTTCAGTTTTTTTTTTTAAATCATAAAGAGATGAATTTGCCTTCATCAGATCACTGCCTGGGTGTTAGACTGGCTGAGTTCTTGTCCCTGGCCCTATGACAAATGACCTTGGGCAGGTTGTTTGGCTGCTTTATGCCTCAGTTTCCCAATTATTGATTTATTTAAGTAGCATGGCCTGCCATAATTTATAGAGATGGCATAAGGATGGGATGGAGAATACTGTATAAAGTTTTTATACTCCTAAGTAGAACAGTACACATAGTAATGGACTATCTTAATTTTAGTGACTTTAACTTACTACCTCAAGATGTCCTCATTTTATGGCCGTGTAAGGTTGATAGCATTCAGGGTTTTGAATGAGCTGTATGTATGTTTATCAGATGAATGCCGTAAATAGCTATGGCAGAGGCATTCAACATATGGCTGATTTTAAACCCAACTCTTTTTTTCCATTTCAGGTCCCCTGAAGTCATGGGTTGCTGGCTCCTGCTCAGAGTGACAACACCCTGTGGAGTCTGCTGGTACTGGCCCAACCACCACAGAGCCCCACTGGAGCATGGAGCCAGCCTAGAGAGGGTGTCAGGTAGGAACTGTTTTTTCACTTTATGGCACGGTTTTGCCGATTGGAAAAGAAAAAAGTAAATTTTATACCCCTTAAAGGGTATAAAACATTGGTGAATATTTTAAAGGGCTTTTCAAAACTGAGCCATATTGGAAAAAATCAGCACTTACCCGGTCCTGTGCAAGCAGGCTCTATACAACATCCAGTTCCCCACAGTGTCCATGATGTCAGTTACACGTAGCACTTCTCAAATGGATGCGTTTGACCCAGGTTTTTAGTGATTATAATAACATAAGCAGTTAGTAAATCAGATGTAATGTTGACATAGTTCTGCAAGTACTTCTTAACTACTTTGAATGATAAGGTCCTGAGCAAAACAGTGATGGGTCTCTTGGCACTTTAAATGTGGGACCATGCTCCGTGTTTTTCAGCCTCCTGACATCATTTTTCATTAAACACCATGTTTCTGAAAAACAAGCAAGTAATAACATATATGCTGTCTAAGTAGTTTACATGGATTATCTCATTAAATCTTCACAAGAACAGTATGTGGTAGATATTGTAATTATCCCCATTCTACAGATGGAGAAACTGAGACTTAGAGACGTTAAATAACTTGCCCACGGTTACAGTATTACTGAGTAGGAAAGCCAGATTTGAACCCAGGGAGTCTGACTAAAGAGTTCTTGTTACTTAGATTATAATTCCTTATTATTTTCTGCAGTTGAAAAAGTTCAGATGTCAAGGGGCTAAGAATTTTCTCAAAACTAAAACACGAAATTTTTGTAGATACACAGTAATTACCCATGAGACACCTTGAGCTTAGACTGAAGGAACTTTTGCTTAAAGTTTATCTCTGCTTTAAAAATAATAATAATAATCTAAGACATTTCCAATAGGCTGACCAACTGTATTGCATTTTGTAATAAATTATCATTGGACCATATGGTCAAATTTTTATTTTGTGATGGTGCTTTCTAGAAGACATTTCACAGAAAGATGGAATAGAGTATGCAAACACTGAAGCAATCAGCATTGAACTAATACTTGTTTGTTTTTTTAATATTAGATATTCTGATGATTATTGTGTTAACATTTGGAAATATTTCTGTAAGTTGGAAGTTATGGGTATTGTATTTCTGAATATCTAGTGATATAGAAGCATTTTACTTCAGATGTTTTATGTGACAGGAAAGTAATCCTTCCAAAAACAGTTGCATGATACCCAAAATTAAAAATAGAATGGAAGCAATGATCAAGAAGGGTTTCTTCTTAAAGATTGGTCTTCAATGTGGAAAGAACTACTCCCCAGATATACACAATATCTGTGACAGACTGTGAAACCAAAACGGAAGCCCTTTTAGCTTAATATCTTTCTGTCTTAACCTAAACTTTGTTAATATTTTAAATACTTCAAGAGTTTGAAAACACACAATTCTGTGGAGATGATAGCATTCTAGATCCTTTCTCAATGTGTTTTATTTAAAAGCTTACATAAGATGCACTTTAATAAAATTTGTACATTCCATAATATTCATGAAAATATTAAATATTTGAAAAAAGATTGCTTGGAGAGTTGTTAGTTTTCTGAGGGTTCTTAATGAGAGTATAATGAAATGTATAACAAATCCAAAGGGATAAAAAATATTTCATAAGAGCCTTTCTAGGAAGATTTTCCAATGTTTATTTCACTGACTCACATTTTTATTGTTTTTCTTAAAGAATATAATTTTGTTTGTCTCTAAAGACTGACTCATCTGCTCTTCAAAAAGAACATAGATAGGAATGTTGTATCTAACTCTGAGATGGATATTTGAGAAGTCGTAGAAAAGCAAAGCAAAGCATGGCTAGATTTGGGAACTGATTAAAATACTATCATTCCTACTTTCTTTTTTGTGTAATACAGATTTGTTGAGCTGAATATTCTGATGAAGAGGTGATAAGTAAGGATACTTTAAGTTAAAGCTATTATTTAAATAATGATCATGCTTTATCAAAATCTAGTAATACAAAAATTTATGAGCACACTGGTTATCTCAGAAGGTAGACAATTTAAAATTGATACCAGTAGTCCCAGTAGCAGGATTCAGACTTTTTAAAGTGTACAGATTGAAGCAGTCAAGTGGTATAAAATTGCTAAGAATCAAGGATATTTTAGAAAACTCTTAGCTATTGAGTTAAGGACACTCTTAAATCAAAATATTTACCTTTGGGGGAATAATGTGCCATTATGAATAGAAACCGATCAGTCAAAAGTGCAGAGTTTTTGTTTTATTAACAACATTTGCTACGAACAGAGCATAGGCTGTTAGAAACTAGGAATTATTCTTACAGTTAGTGGAGAGCTATGCTTGCTCTCCACATTTTCCATCTTCCTGTAGCTTCACTAGCACACTAGAACCCAAGCCAGGAATAGTAGCCACCTCCTTCTGTTCCCCAGTACCTTTCTTAGTTACCAGGTCCCTAGAATGACCAGGAAGGAAGGAGAGTGTTGGATCTAAAAATGTGACTTGTCCTCTGTCACATAGCTAATTATTGTCAAACCAGGGTTGGAATCAACACTGACTGACTCTAGACCGGTGCTTTTTCCATTTTATCATGCTGTCTTTCGTTATACCAGTGTTTTTCAAGCAATAGAACCCATTTATTTATAAAACAAATTATTTTACATAGAAACTCCATATATCCAAAGGATAAAAATAAAATGTTCTGTTTGAAGCCAAGGTGGAAAGCATGAAGCCCAGACCATAAGCCTTCTCGTTGCCTCTCTTTTCCTTTTCTCACCAGGCACCTAAAGAAACCTAAGCCTTCACAGTACAGTTTTAATATGCACAACATACCATAGAGTTTTAAAAGTTATCTATGTTTCTGTAATGGTAATTACTTAATTGAATATTTCTCTTATAAACTATTTTCTTTGTCTTAAATCTTCACTGGAGCTCTTTTTTCAGCTCAAGATAACATCTAGCTAAGTGTAGTGAACATCTTATTTCAGGCTCTGAATCCTCCAATCCAAAATGAAAGCCATCTTGAGGAGCTGGAGAGAGGGTTTGAGAACGACAAGGAGTCTTCCTTTTAGTGAGGGAGATAACACTGTTTCTATTTTATCTACCTTGCACCTTGTGCCTGTGCTAAATGAATTTGATAAAAGGTATATGCATGGAAGTAGAAGAATATTTTCTCAACTCATTCTCAAAGTTGCTAAATGCTTGCCTGGAATAACATACCTTAAGCACATGGCCCTGCTTACTCACTGCTTGGGAAACACGCCACAGTACTTACTTCTATTCCCCAACCTTATACATTTGTTTCTTAAGCTTAGAGATGATCATAACATTGCTGTGCAGTTTTCTGCTGCTTACTTTTAAGTTGAAATCTCATTTTTGTTTCAGATTCTCCTTCTTCTGTGGTTAACAAACAGCTCGGATCCATGTCACTTGACGAGCAACAGGGTGCGTGCAACAGGAGATGCGCTATGCCCATCCATCCGTAGTTTTATTGCAATGCATAAACCAAGCTCTCTCTCACATTTTCAAAGCATTTCATTTTGATTATGGTCTGATAGTCAGTATTTGGTGGGCTGAATTACCTTAGGTGGTATTATGCACAAAGGGCCTCCTTGGCCTATACAAATTATTTTCTGTATAAGCTAATTTCTACCTTTGGCCCTTTATGCCAACTTTGGAATCTCTTCCTATAATAGTATTATAATGGATATAATATCAATCCTTTTCTTAATTCTAGCTATCATAAAATTGTGTAGAGCTGTGGATGTGAGGTTAGCATATTACCTAGTGGCTAATTTAGAAAAAGTTATTTGAACATAGTAATGTTCTGTATTACTGCATTGCTATAATAATGATACTTGATTTTATGTCTCACTTATCTGGTAGTTAAACTCCTGATAGCTTTAACTTTAAGGAAAACAATTATGAATGCAGAGGTAAGCTCCAAAGCCACCAATCAGAAGGGAAAATAGCTTCCACTTCCACTTGCACTTTTGAAGTAGGAGACGTATAGAATCCACCTTGAAGCCTTGAGCGGAGGCTGATGAAGTAGATTTTACAAATATTTTTAAAAAATTAAAAAAGAATAACTTAGCACTATAGCCGTAAGCTTTAGTTGGCTAAAAGTTTACATATGTAGGATGACTCATTGGTCAACAGTATCAGGGAGATGAAATATTGATGAAGTACCTATTTAGTGTGAAACATCTAATTTTAACTGTCTTCTTAGAGAATTATTCAGAAACTAATTTTGAAACAAATTAGAAAACTTCTGTACATCTGATCTTACTATTCTTTGTAGACCTGAGTTGACAGATATTTGCTATAGAGTTTTCTGTTCTTGAGAATGAATGAATGAATTAGTAAATGAATTTGAGAACTAAGAAATTATGCGTGCTTTATCTTTATACATTTATTGTAGAGGTATTATCCGTAAAGAATAATTAAGGTATAAAACAGTTATAGCATTATATTATAATATATTTTACTACTGTTTAAAACTGCTCTCTAATGAAATAATCTGTTTTTGGTAAGGCTATATGAATGTAAATACTACCAGAGAGTTTGTAGCCAAATTCATATTTTATTTAATCTTACAGAATAATTTCCATAGAATTATATTGAATATTATATTTAAGTTGGTAATTAATGTACATATGTTATGGCATATGACAGAAAGAGATGAGAATAAAGGATAACTCCCATATTTTTGCCATCAATACCTGGGTAAACGATGGTGCCATTTACTAGGGTGAACTAGTTCGGAGGCAGAAATCAAAAGATTATTTTTTTGGCCATGTAAAGTATGATATGCCTTTTAGTCATATGAGTAGAGATGTTACATAAAAGGTCAGATATTGCATAGGTTTGGCAGAAGCTGCATGATGATAGACCGTCATCAATGTAGCTTTGCAATAAGTTCTCTGAGCAGAAATGTTCTAATGACAGTATATCCAAATGAATTAAATCCTGAGCTTTTACATGCCTTTTTGTTCAGCAGGATGACATCTTTTAAAGTACTGAGGACTTCTACATTATAGGCTTATATTACCTAAAGATAACCTCTACTGTACAAGTTAACAGAAACTTCCCACAACTGTCTTTCTCACCTGGACTAATGCAATAACCTCTTAACTGGTTTCCTCACATCCACTCAGGCTGTATCTCTTCTCTCCCAACAGCCAGAGTGAACTTTTAAAAATGTACATCTGATCATGTCTTTCATCTGCCTAAAACTTTTAAACTGTGTCCATTTGCCCTTAGGCAATCTAAATCCATACCACTTGGCTTGCAGAGCTGTACATGACCTGGCCCCTTCCCTCACTCACTAAGCTCTTGCCAGTTAAGCCTTCTTTCAATTTTTCTAACACTCTAAGCTCGTTTCCCTCTCAAATCTCTTGTATATGGTATTCCCTCTACCAAAAATGCTTTTCCCTTTAGCAACTTCTACTCATCAAAACTCACTTAGGTATTACTTTCCCAAAAGTAATATGACATTCTAATCTGAAATAGTTCTCCCCTCTTTTTCTCTTTGTGACCTGCTATATTCCTTCGTTGCATTTGTCAAAATTTGTAATCATACGTTTATTTAAGGGATTGTTTGTTTAACTGCCTATCTTTCTCCGTATTCTCTAAATGTTTTCATTCACTATAATATATTCAGTGCCTAACATCATATCTGTTTTCATTAAACAGTAAATATTTGTTGAGTGAATGAGTAAATAAATTCTTTAAGCAGTGAGATGCTATAGAAATTATTCCAGCTTGGGAGAAACATGACCAGATTTATGTCTTAGATCATTTTGGCAGCTTTATAGATGCCTGATTGGAAGGGAATAAAATTGAAAACAGCAAGACTACATAAGAGGCTATTGCAGTAGGCCAGGTGAGAGATGATGAGGGGTCCAATCTAAGGTGATAGCAGTGGGAAATGAGAAGAATAGACAGATTTTTAAAAATATTTAAGAGCTAGAATTGATGGGACTTTGAGACTGATTAGTTTTTAAAAATGAGAGAATGATATCCAGGTGTCTTGATAGAGTGATAGATAGTAATACTGAACCAAGATAGGGATTTCAGGAGAAACAGCCAGTTACAGGGGGGAAAAGGTACATGCGATTTTCTTGATATGTTGAGTTTGAAGTACCTTTGGACATCCAAATGGAGAAATATCATAGACAGTTGGATGGAGATATGATATGTTTCTGGAAGTCACCAGAGAAGCCTGAGATGGAGATAAAAATTAGGAATCGTCAATTTACAGATAACAGTTGAAACCACGAGAGTAGATAAGATTGTCTAGGAAAAGAGGATAAAGTGAAAAGAGGAAAGTCTGCTACAAGGAGCAAGCAGAGAAAAGTATCTGGCTAAGGAGACAGAAAAGGAACGATCAGAGAAATAGGGCAGAAAGGATGCCATAACCAAAGTCAGGAGAAAAGAAAAGTTCAAGGAGGAACTGGTCAGTAGTGCATTGTGAAGCAATGAAAGGACAGAGAAATGTTTTTGAATTTGGCACTATGTGGGTTACTGACTGCTTCGGCACTGCACTTATATGTGAAGGCAGAAGCCAGATAGCAGTGGTTTGAGGAGAAAGATTTTTTTTAAAAAGTGGACACATTGGTATGTAGATGACTTTCAATAAGCTCAATTAAGAATGAAAAGATAGAGAAAAGGTAATGTCTGGGAGGGAGTTATAATTTCAGAACTGAGCATGTTTATAAAATAAGAAAGAATCTTTGTAGAAGAGGTTAAAGGTTTAGGGAATAGTTGATGTCCCCAGATAGGCTATTATTTCAAGTTTTAATCTTTGTTAAGACCCTTGTTCTCTATTTTACCCTGTAGAATAGAAAAAGTAGTACATTTAATAAGTTTTTTCCTGAATATATCTCTAATGATTATTTTAAGCATATTTTAAATGTCTTTTTTATACTTTTAAAAGACACTAATATATTTTTTAATTGATAATTCAGTTTTATACTAACCTGACAGTATTCATCTTCCAGGTGTCCAGGTGCTTTTACATGTTGCTTAATTTAATTTCCCATAGTAGTTCATAGATTTTCTTTCTTTCTTTTTTTTTTTTAAATTTATTTTTTGGCTGTGTTGGGTCTTCGTTGCTGTGTGCGGGATTTTCTCTAGTTGCGGCGAGCGGGATGTGCTTTTCGTGCGGTGCGATGTCTTCTCATTGCGGTGGCTTCTCTTTTGCGGAGCACGGGCTCTAGGCTAGTGGGCTTCAGTAGTTGTCGCTCGCAGGCTCAGTAGTTGTGGCTCGTGGGCTCTATAGCACAGGCTCAGTAGTTGTGGCGCACAGGCTTAGTTGCTCCGCGGCATGTGGGAGCTTCCTGGACCAGGGATAGAACCTGTCCCCTGCATTGGCAGGTGGATTCTTAACCACTGCGCCATAGTAGTTCATAGATTTTCTTTCTTTTCTTTTTTTTTTTTAAATTTATTTTTTGGCTGTGTTGGGTCTTCGTTGCTGTGTGCGGGATTTTCTCTAGTTGCGGCGAGCGGGATGTGCTTTTCGTGCGGTGCGATGTCTTCTCATTGCGGTGGCTTCTCTTTTGCGGAGCACGGGCTCTAGGCTAGTGGGCTTCAGTAGTTGTCGCTCGCAGGCTCAGTAGTTGTGGCTCGTGGGCTCTATAGCACAGGCTCAGTAGTTGTGGCGCACAGGCTTAGTTGCTCCGCGGCATGTGGGAGCTTCCTGGACCAGGGATAGAACCTGTCCCCTGCATTGGCAGGTGGATTCTTAACCACTGCGCCGCCAGGGAAGTCCTAGATTTTCTTTATTTTGAGGGATTACTAATGTTACTAATAAAATTTTTAAAATTGTAATTGACTTGTTTCATTGAAAATATTTCTTTTCTTTCAATAATTATATACACATTATTGAACTGGTTGATTGCAAACAGTGTTTTTGCTTATTTATCTTGAATTTTTTTAAAAAGCACCACACTTTGTCTAATATATTTAATGTAAACCTTAAGACCATAAATGCAGCTGCCTGGTTGCCTCAATAGTTTTTATTTTCTTTTATCAAAATATTTTTTAAAGAAATAAATGATAGGGAAATAAGTGTACAGCATGCACATTGTTTTTATCCTGTGATAAAATACTTTGCACTACTCTCCAAATTTAGGGTTGTGGGCACACACATTGACAACCCTTCTGTGCTAATTAGAAAGTATTTGAATAAGCACAGTTATATCTGTCATGCATTTTGTTTAGTTTGAACAATATATTTTAATGAGTAGTTTTGATTTTCCTTTTATTTATATCTCTGTTATAACTACTATATTTTAAGGGGGAAAATCCTCTTCTGACATATTTCTCTTGCCTCTTACTAAAACTAACATATTTTTCCTGTTAAAAATATTTAGGCCAGAAATTCCCCCTTCTTTTATTAACAATAACAAAAGAAACCTATAATCTTAACATTTAATTTTTGAGAGGGTATGAGGAATTAATTTTGCCTGAGTTTTCAGTTTTGGCCATGACTGTAGCAAGTTGCTTTATATTCATTTTACAGTGATAATCATTAAGTGGAAGCTGATAATGCCATTAAGTTTGAAACTTACACCTATAGGCAATTGTGCATCTGTCAGACACTCATTTTCCACTCTAGATTTAAGGAAATAAAAATGCTAATTTGTAGGCATTAGAAACATAAATGCTAATTATCCATTATTTTATATAAGCAGACTTCTTTTGACATTAATGTTTACTTACAGAAAGAGACTTGTGGATGATCAGAAAGCAGTGAAACAGATTTTACTAATTCTACTAGGGTAGATTGGGAATGGAAAAACTGGACGTGTCTTGCATTAAGTATTATTCCCTTAAGATTATATACTGTCACCAAGTTGAAATTTTATTTTAATAATATCATCTTGATGATAGTACATCAAGCAATATTTTAAATTGCCATTAAATGTACTTTGACAACTCTAATTTTTATTAAATAAATATCTAATGATTGAAGACTGCTATATTGGTGGGACATATAAGTTCAGTATTCATCACACTGGACTACCTCTGTATATGTCGTATTTTAAATTCTAGAAAATAAAGTTAGTGAAATCAGACTTCATTTAGATTTTTTTAATATTCCTTAGAACTAGTTATCACTTCGTTGCTTAGAATGAAGTAGCTAATCCCCCTTTCCCCAACTACTAGTCTAGATTCTTAAAATTAGTGATATATTTCATCTTTTGGAAGTTAAACACTGTTTAATTTTTATTGCATATGCTTACTTGTTCCACTCTCCTGCTAACCAAATCAATATCTATATTTCTAGTTAAATTGTTTTCTAACTCAGAATTGTCTATGATAAAAATAACTGACATTTATTGAGTTTTTAATATGTAACTGGCACTGTGTTAAGAATTTTGTATGTATTATCTCATTTGTTGTAATTTAATGAGGTGAATACTAATGTGATCTTCATTTTACTGGTGAAGAAACCAAGACTCCAAGAAATATGTAAAGACAAGTGAAATAAGTGGTGGCGCCATATTTGTATATCTGTTTCATTAATTCAACTCATATTAAATGCCTGTCACCTTGTGGCAATTACTGGGCTTGGCACCAGTTTGCATGAATGAATAAAGCTAATGCTCCCTGTGCTTGGAACAGAGTTGATTAATAATAATAATAATAGAGTTGATTAACCATAATAATAACAACATAGACACTTACATTTTCTTTGTGCCAAACATTACTTTGAGCAATTTTTATGTGTTTATTTAATTAGTCCTCACAAAAGCCGTATACAGCAGGTACCATTATTATCCCCATTTTCAGATGAGGAAACTGTGGTAAAGAGAGGTTAAGAAACTTGTCCAAGGTCACACACTGTGTCTGTGTTAGAGATGTGATTCATGTCCAAGCAGCCTGGTTCCAGTGTCTGTGATCATAACCACTCTCCTTTGCTTCATCTAACAGTAAAGACAGATGATGAAAAAAATAAATACAAGTGTCCTAAGTGTTATAAAAGAGGAAGTAAGGTTCAATGGGGAGCATATGAATGAGTCTTTGTCTCTTCTGGTAGGGGGCCAAATAAGGCATTCCTGAGGATGCGACATTTTAGCTGCAATCTGAAAGATGAGTATGAGTAAGTTAGGTCAAGGAGAGGGAGGAAAGGGGATCATGAATAGCGCATATGCAGAGGCTCTGAGATAATCACATTAGAATGACTAGAAGAGTCCCAGTATGGCTGGCGTTTGCTCTGGCTTCAAGAGATAGGTAGAGTCTGGATTGAGAAGGACCTTTTAGACTTTTTTAAGGTTTTAGATTTTAATTTAGGAACAGTAGGAAGCTAATGAAGGATTTAAAATAGGGAACATGGCCTGCTCTGTTTTGTTCTGAATAGAGTATGAAAAATTGATTAGAGACTAATAAATCACTTAGGAGGTTCTTCTGGTAATAAGGATTTTGAGCTGATGATAGAAGTAAGGTAGAGATGTGAAGAGATTCATGAAATATTTCAAATGTAGAGTATATGCGGTTTGATGAACGAGGCAAAGGATTGAGGAGGCGTCCAGAGTATAAATTGCAGTAACAACTCCAGAATTTCTACATGGGGGTGGTTTAGCAATGGCAGTCTGGTTGGAGTGAGCAGGGTCAGGGTGTGTCTTAGATCTGTTTTTATACAGTAAATGCAATGTTTTGACTTAGATTATACATTTATTTGTGGTGGTTTGGGAAAGGTACTAATAGAGACTAGCAGGTGACATTTCTAGGGCTGCAAAGGGTAACTCCCAAGTTTTGACTGAGTACAATTGATTGGCTACTTCCTGAAATAGGTAACCCTGGAAAAGGAAGAATATATGGGAGAGGATATGTAGAAGGAGGTGGAGATCACAAACTTAGTTTGAATATGTTGAATTTGAGTTATCTGTGTGAGGCATCCAAGTAGGAAAGTCTGTTGGGCAGTTGATTTATTGTTGTGGCGTTGAGCAAAGATGGCAGAGTTAGAGAAGTAAATTGGAGAATTTTCTGCATGTAGATGATAATTGAAGGTATGAAAGTAGGTGAAATCATCTAGGATGAAAGTAAAAAGTGAGACATCTAAAACATCTCAAAAAAAATCAGAAAAAATTCCAGAATTAAATATTTTGCTAGAGGAGAGCTGATAAAGGAGATGGAGAAGTAACAACCACATTGAGAGGTAATAGGTAAAGTAGAACAGTGTGATGTCATGAGATCAAAAGAAGAGAAATTTTTAAATACAAGAGAGTTGTCTGTTTGCTGCTGAGAGGTCAAGTATAAATGGGTTCTAAAAATTCTCCACTAGATTAATCAGCACGGAGGTGATCAATCTCATTAGTGAGAGCAGTTTCACCTGGCTGATAGAGGCCAGAGTAGAGTAGGAGAAGATGAAAAGTACTTCTCAATGGAGATGAGAATTAAGAAAAGTACTTCAAAACGATAAGCAAGGAGGACAGTAGCTGGAGGGGAAAGTGGTTAAAGAGAGTGTTCGGTTAAAGAGAGTGTTCTCCTAAGCTGTCTACCTCATTTGTTCATTTTCATCTGGAAGTCACATTTTATCATGTTAAGTAATTATTCAATCAGAGTATGACAGACAGGTTTGATTTTTTAATAGAGAATATAGGTGAGGAAACAGTCATAAAAAGAAAAATCTTGGATGAGAATTTTGGCAGGGTTTACGTGCCACATGGGGTACGCATTTTTACTTATTTTCTTTCTATCTGTTCTCCCTCCAAACTGAAAGTGAACTACGAATAGAAGACTTTTATGAACAGAGGGGTATAAGACTAACAGTTCTGAAGTACAGGGAAAGAAAGCCTAGGTAGCATAGGTAAAATGACTACTACATTTCAATCCATAAATTTTAAATATTAGAGGGAAAATGGAACCAGGCACAGTCTGATTCTGTATGTATCCCAACCCCATGTTTAAGTTCAATTCACATTTCTGTGTTATGTCATGAAAAAAGGTATTGGATTAAAGTTATTGTCATTGATATACAAGTTGAGTTTTGATTGTCAGGAGGAAAATTTGACTAGGATATTATTTCCAAAAGATTACATAGGAGAGATTTCCTAGTAAATATCATTATTAAAGTTGCACTTTGTTTTTGGCTTTCATAAAATAGTTAATTTCTGTATAAAGTCAGATTGCACTAGTGAGAACACTCAATTTTAGAATAAAAGCCTTGCCTCACAGTCACCTATGTGGTGGATAGGAGTTCTCTGTTTAGAATCTACTCCTAGAAACAGTTTCTGCACTTTGAATCAGAATATGCTTCCTTATACAAATGATTGGAAGACCTGGGTATCCAGTAGTCTGAGGTGTGCAGAAAAGTTACAGGTTCCTGACCTATAAAATTGGAAATTTTGCATTGGCCTAGAAATTATACTTGAGAAATTTGCCTTTTCTTCTATGTATGCCAAGCAAGTTGGGGTGCAAAATTTGAGGAGATAGTTGAGCTTTATCATTGCTATGTCAGTGTTTTTTCAGAGGATTTCATCATATATTTTGTTTCCTTTTATTTTATTTTATTTTTTTTTTGCGGTACGCGGGCCTCTCATTGTTGTGGCCTCTCCCGTCGCGGAGCACAGGCTCCGGACGCGCAGGCTCAGCGGCCATGGCTCACGGGCCCAGCCGCTCCGCGGCATGTGGGATCTTCCCAGACCGGGGCACGAACCCGCGTCCCCTGCCTCGGCAGGCAGACTCTCAACCACTGCGCCACCAAGGAAGCCCTTGTTTCCTTTTAGATTGATTTTTATTTTAAACATTTGGCAAAATAGAAGGAAAAATATTGACAAGTTCATTGTGCAATAGAAAATCCCTGAGGTAAAGAATATATTATTTCTATATGACCCACAGGATATGTAAGCTACTGTAGGTGGATGATTGTACAGTTAGAATAGTGACCCAGCAGCAGAGAAAATGTTCGGCATAGTGGTTCTAAAATTATTGTGGCCATATGCTACTTAATTATCATCATTTTGATAACTTTGTTTAAATTTACACATAGGATGGGTCTCCAGGGATATCCTAGCTAAAAGACCAAACATCCATATCAATATTTAGATGATATACAAACCTAGTTACCAAGATAGCATATTTTATACTACTTTCAGCATGTTTTCTTAGAACCACAAATGATTAATTTCATAGTTGAAATGCACAGATTAAATGGTTTGAAAACATGTGTATTAACCAAAAAAATGTTTATTTGTGGTTCTTATTGTGAATCAAAGCTTGAAAGATACCTAATTAAAGTTCAAAGAAGTTGCTTTCAAATTGTATTCCAGCCCATTCTGAGATTTTTTTCTGAGCCAATGCATTAATCTGACTGGGCTCTTTCGGGAAAGGATCTCTTAAATTTGCTTCCCAGAATCTCATGTTACTAACTATTCACTTCTAACTCCAAAAAATGAAGTCTTTTACAGTATATTGTCTTGATTTTTATGTGGTTATGACTGTGCTTGCTAAAGCATGTATTTTAATGGATGGTCGTTTGCCTGGATAGAGACCGCTCTAAGCTACTAACATCATCAGTTGTTTTTAATAATTAAACTACAAAGCAATATATATGGCCATCTTAGCAGTGTTGAACAAGTTAAAAGTGATTTTTCCCCCCACTACACTGTCCTTGTGCTGAGTGCACCACAATTAATTTTATTCTCCAATAATGTTTTTAGAGTGAGAAGAAATAGTTCAGTCTTTCAGTGCCCTGGAAAAGATACAGTGTAGTTTTCCAATACTCTGATACCAAAGTGACAGTTTGGACTACCAGAACTTTTATTAGTTAAAGTTGCTGATATGAATTATACATCACTTCTGAGAAATAACAATACCAGCAGTTAATATTTCTTAATTAAAATATTTATTTAAGTAATCATTTTCTACTTAGTATTCAGATTATTTCCAAGACAGTATAGTAAGTAGGAACTTCATATAGAAAGAAACTTAGGTTACTATAGAAAAAGAATCTAGCTCATTGTCATCAGTTTCATCATCTATAAAATGGAGATTAAAATATGTGCTACAGAGGTTTAACAAAGGATACATATATATCCTGGGACATAGTAATGGTCAAGAAATTTTAGTTACTGTTATGATGGTGCGTTCTACATAAAGTCATTGGGTTTGGTGAAGTTCTAAACCCTAAGGCTGTTAAATTAAAACCTCTACTTGTTAAGCAAAATATTTCAGTAATATTAATTTATTTTTGTGCATTATATAAGTAAGGCTTTGAATAATACAGTTTTTAGAATGTTTTGCTAATCCAACTTTTAACACACAGAGCAAGTTATGGAAAATTAAAATGGTTACAAATATTTCTTCAAATAAAGTAATAATAAAATTTATTTTTTAGTTCTTTAAAGTAGATTTTTTTTTTTTTTTTTTTTTTTTGTGGTATGCGGGCCTCTCTCTGCCGTGGCCTCTCCCGTTGCGGAGCACAGGCTCCGGACGCGCAGGCTCATTGGCCACGGCCCACGGGCCCAGCCGCTCCGCGGCACGTGGGACCCTCCCAGACCGGGGCGTGAACCCGGTTCCCCTGCATCGGCAGGCGGACGCGCAACCACTGCGCCACCAGGGAAGCCCTAAAGTAGATTTTTTATAGACCTTTTTAGCTTAAAATATGCACTTTATCAGAAACAATTTGTTAATTAATTTCCTAGTAAACCAGTGATCTACATTTCCGAGAAAATTCAATTTGATAGGTTGTATATGGTCAAGAAGAGGAGTATTAAACTAGGAAGAGTAGAATGGAACAAGGCTAGGAAATGGATTTTTAAACCTCGGATATACACTTCCATTAATGCCTCAGTTGAAGTAACCACATTCTGCACTGCGTAGTGTTTCTGCCAGAGACAATATTTATATGCAGTCTACAAGAAGATAACTAGACTAGGGGTCTGAAGTATTTGTAGCTAACAGAAATAATGTGATGGGCCAATTTTGCTCCGGGCTGATGACTTCATTGACAACTTAAATGAACAAATTCTGTCAACTATAGTCATTTTATAAATTAAATGAGTACTACTGTGTTTTACATGTTATTTACTATATTCCAGATAGATTAAATAATAACTTGGTAGTAGATAACCTAGGAAGAAGGTTTGAATTAACATTGATCATCTCAGGAAGCTTGTTGCTTTTGGAGGTTGGGGGTGCTCTTGGAGGCTGGTAGATATTTTCTACACCATTTTGACCTCTTAACAGCTAGCTATTTGTCTACTATATTCCTTTAGTCAGAGCATGCAAATATCTATAGCTGCCTCTAATTTTACCCAAAAAGGAAGTTTTGATACAGCATTTAAATGGCTTCTTTTTTAAAATTTTTATTGAGGAGTATAGTTGATTTACAGTGTTGTGTTTGTTAATATCAGGTGTTAAATGGCTTCTTAAAACTTATGCTCCCATAACCAAGGTAGATCTATGAAATTTAATCCTACAATTCTCTCACACCTGCTTTTTTCCCCCTATTTCTTCTCTACTTTAAAAGAAAAATAATAGCAAAGCACCTTACAGAATGTTGTGAGAGATAATGAAAGAAGTAGCCCCAGCTCTACTTCTTAGTTTCCTTGATCATTCATTCAGTCTTTCAGCTGTCTTCACCAATTCCAGATCCCTAAGGATGACTGTGGTTTTGGCAGCAATGAGACAGAAATTTTAGCAACATAACTAAAGAATAAGGGAAAACTATATGTGGACAAATGACTAACAGCAAATTTTTCAAAGATTGTCAAGGATAGGACAGATATTTTAAAAGTCCCGTTCAGGAATTCCCTGGTGGTCCAGTGGTTAGGACTCTGGCATTCACTGCCGAGGGATCAGGTTCAGTCCCTGGTTGGGGAACTAAGATCCCACAAATCATGCGGCGCGGCCAAAAAAAAAAAAAAGTCCTGTTCTTGATAATTTTATGTAAGTTAAAGATATGTTAATTCGGTTATTTTATCAGAATGCCATTTGGTAAAATACGTCCTCTAAAACATTGAATGTAATATTGAATCTTTGAAAGTCATAATGGATTGTTAATTTTTTTCCAGCAGCTGTTTATATCAAGGACATAATCATAACAAAAGTAGTACAGAAACAAAGTGAATTTATCATTTGGTAGGCCAGCTTTATAATTGATTCATACTTTTATTTTCAAATAGCAATTAATGTTATAGGAGAGGATTTCTCAGGAGTTAGAAGTGAAGACCTAAGAATTGATAATCCTGAGTTTTATCAGCTTGGCTTCTCATCTCTTGGGGAGAATCCTTTTTCCTTTCTGCTACAGTTCTGTATTTTTAAGTCTTGTTAATTGTCCTCTCACAGGATAAAAGCTAGAGCAGAGTTTCTATCAGATTCTCTTTTAGTAAGTGCTCCACCGTCTTCAAGAGGAATGCAAAAAGATATGTCCTTCATTGCAATATAAAGTGGACCTAAAAACCAAAAATCCTAAGTAATTTTGATTTCATTAAGTTGTTAATGCTTTTGTTGATACTGTTTTCAAGACAGAAAGCTTATTTTTAGTACTGTTATATCAAGTCCTTGAACTTGTATCGAGAAAACAATTAGGACACAGAATAGTTTCCTTTTTGCAAGCGACTGGCAGAAATGTTACATGTTTGATTACATAGCAGTTTTTATTCCCTATACATTTTAATGTTCCCCCAAGCTGTTATCATCATAAAAAGAAAAAAAATTTAAAGCCCTATTCAAATTTGTCTTTGAATATCCATGTACTCCTTTTGTGGGGGAAGGGAGAGGTGACTTCAAAGTGGTTTGTATCCATTTCTGTAGAGTTTCTTGATATTTATTTACCATTTTACAAAGATTTTATATGTTGAGATGGATGTATATTATGATTATCACCTATAGACTTTTAATGTGGAATTGCCTTTCCATAATTTAGAAAACAAATTTCTTGCAAGATTAGTCAGGAGAAGAGGATGGAATTATACCAAAATGTACGATCTTATAACGTAGAGTTTTAGAAAATAACAGAGTACAATAAATTTTCTTCTCCCGCCTCCTTCCCAACAGTGTACAGGCTGTAATCCCTCCCTAGATTATAAGTCTATGAATTTGAAAGAACAGAAAGAATTTGATAGCATTTAATTGCAGCAAAGTTTTTACTAAACAACTTCTTTTGGAGCCCTTGCATCTTACTTCGCAGTGTTTCTGAAGGAGCCAATGATAGTTATTCTTGATGCTCTAGCAACGGAAGAAAAAGATCCTGAGCGTTCCATTAAATAAAAGTACCAAGTTTATAAAGTATGTCATTGCATGTTAATATTCTTTGATTCCCTAAAAACTAAATATGGTTCTCAAATGTGTGTGATTTTCATCTGAATCAAAGGGAGTCATGTACACAAAGCTAGAAAATGATGCAATGCCACTTTTGAAATATAGAGTGTTTCTATAACACTTGCTTTGAACTTTAAGTGAGAACCATACAGATGTGAGAAAGAGTTATGACAAGGACAACCTAATTTAAGTTTTATAAATTTTAGGAAATGTCATCTTTTTATTGGTTTCAGAGACTTTTTTCAAATGTTTTAAACACGATTTTCAGATAACAATAATGAAAAGCTGAGCCCCAAACCAGGGACAGGTGAACCAGTTTTAAGTTTGCACTACAGCACAGAAGGAACAACTACAAGCACAATAAAACTGAACTTTACAGATGAATGGTAAGTTAATATTTTTGTGAAGATGTTCTTAGCCATTTTGTAGGATTGTATTAGATATTATTTTTAGTACTTCATCATCTTTGTTTTGCAATAATACATTGGTTCTCAAACTTTAGTGTGCTTCAGGATCACTTGGAGAGCTGCTTAAAACACAGATTACTAGACCCCACTCTCAGAGTTTGAGATGGAGTCAGAGAATTTGCCTTTCTAAAAACTTCCCAGGTGATACTAATATTGCTGGTCCTGGGATATTTCTTCTGATAGAAAATGCAAAAGATAAAAATAATCACCAATAGACCACTAGTGCAAAAATTAATAAACCTAACATTTGGAGCTTTTTGCATTCTTGGTCCTATGTAAAAGGTATGTGTATGTGTATATATACGTATATATTTTTGGTTCGAGTTTTAAAACATGATTTTAATCATACCTAATATATTCAGTTCTCCCCTGCATTTATTTGAGTTAACTTTATGGTAAATATTCCCACAATACTACTTAGTTTTCATAAGTATTATTTTATCAGCTGTATAATAGATTCCGTCAAGTGGATGTACCATAGTTTTACTTAACCATTTCCCTTTAATTAGGCAGTGAATTTATTTGTTTATTTTTACCAAATAAAACTATAATGAATATCTTTGTTTACAGGTTTTTTCCTACCTTTAAGGTTATCGATTTGGGATATTTTTCCAGAAATAAACTATATCTAGATTGAAAGATATTATAAAATTATTTTCAAAAGGATAATCTGTTATTACATTTCTCCCAGCAGCATATGAAAGTACATGTTTTGCTGTCTCCAGACCAGTGTTCAATATCAATATATTCATTTATTTGTAATATATATTTGATTTAAAAATAATTTTTATTTAATTTATTACTGGTGAGTTTGAACTTTATTTAATAGTTGTATAGATTCTTTTTAATGACATTTCTGATTATATTTATTGCTTATTTAATCTAGTTAAATCTTACATTAAAAAAAATCTAGTTATGTCAGCTTCTTAAATTCTTTGCCACTGTCTCATTGCCTTTTGTGTGAGAGAGACAGCACCCCAAATTTTGTATTTGAATATATTACTATTATTATATAAATTAATATATAGATAATACAATCTTTCTTAATATATAATTAATTATATATTAATATAATTATATGTGATTAATACAGGGTGATTATATTAATCATGTAATAACCAATATATTAATTATCCTATATGATTAATATATTATTATATTAACATATTTAATTGTATATTATTATATATTATGTTAGTATAATATATAATATTGCATATAAATAATATATAATATAGTTATATATTGTTTATTAATATATAATTAATTATATGTTGATATATGATAATATTTATTCCAATTCACTGGTTTCCATTTGTATTTCTGTGTGTTTTTAAATATTAAGCTCTTTGATTAAATAGGATTTTCACATATTATTGAATACCTTTCTACATTCCAAAGACTGTACTGGGAATGCATCAATGAAAAAAATAGACAAAAAAATCTCTGCCCTATTGGAGCTTACATTCTAGGTATGGGAGACAGACAATAAACATAATAAATGAATTGTATAGTATGTTAGATGGTATTAAGTGCTATGAAAGAAAATAAGACAGGTAAAGATGTTTGGGAGACCTAGGGAAAGGGTAGGCATCATTGAGAAGATGACATTTGGACAATTTGAAGGGTAAGAAGGAGTGAGCCATGCATATATCTGGGGGAAGAGCATTCTAGGCAGAGAGAAAGCCAGTACAATGGCTTTGAAGCAGGAGCAGTCTTAGTATGTTCAAGGATCTTTAAAAAAAAAAAACCAACGTAGCTGGAGTAGAGTGACCAAAGGAGAGAGTAGTAGCAGATAAGGTCAGCCAGGTAAGTGAGAAGGGTCTTTAAAAGGATAAAGGATATCTCTGGTTGCTGTGTAGAGAATAGGCCTTAGGTAGAAGCTGGGAGACCAGTTAAAAGGCTTTGGCAGTAAGCAAGGTGAGAGGTAGTGGTGTCTTGGACCAGGATAGGAGCAGTGGAGGTAGTCAGAAGAGATTGGATTCTAGATATATATTTGAAGGTACAGTTAGTAGAATTTCTTTAGGAACTCTAGTGTTTGACCTCAACTTTTAAAAATAATGATATCTTTGGCCCTTTTTCTTAATACATGATTTAAGATCACAGAAGATTGTCATAGTTATTCTTAAGAAGTCTTTTCTCATGTTTCTGTACAGAAGGGACTGATATCTTACAAACAATCTCATCTGAACATTTTTTAACCAAACATCTTTAGTCCCACTCTTCTTCTGAATGCTACTTTTCCTTCTTTAAAAACTGTCCATAAATTATATTCTCTTATTTCTTTATCAAAAAAGTAATTAGCTTTTTTCTGATTATGAAAGTATTCTGTATTCGTTGTAAAAAAAAATTCAAAAGAGTATACAGTCTTTTTCATCTATGCCAGCATGGTGTCTTGCTTTTGTTTTAATTTCTTTGATCCAGATAAGGCAATAGAGCACACTGACCAAGAGTTTGGGCTCTGAACCTGACTAGCTGTTGAACCTCTCTAAATATCAGTTTTCTCATCTGAAAAAGGGCATATTTAATAGAACCTACTTCAGACTTTGTTGGGAAGATTTAATGAGAACATGCAGAAAAAGTACATAGCACTTAGCACGTTGACTAGCACGTGATAGGCTTTAAATAAGTGTTAGCTACAATTGTCATCTTTTAAAATTGCCTTTCAAATCCTTTGCCCAGTTTTTTACTGTGGTGTTTATCTTTTTCTTATTGATTTATAAGAGCTATATATTATAGAATTAAGTGAGGATAATGTTATTTGTCTTTCATTTGTTGCAGATATTTTTCCCAGTTTGTTGTTTGTCTTTCAGTTTACTTATGGTAGTTTCGCTTTATGGTTTCAGCCTGTGAGCTAATACTCCTTGTCCTTCCAGGATTAGGGGAAAAGTTTCTTCTTGTTTTCCTCTTACAGTTCTGTGATTTTATATCAAAAATATATGTTTAATCCTTTTACAATTTATTTTACCATAAAGTATGATGTAGAGCTTATAGCTCAGTTTTTCTACATGGCTTTTCCTTTGTCCCAGTACCATTTATTGAGCAATCTAGTCGTTTATCTGTGATTTAAAATGCCATATTAACACATGCTAAATGTATTTACTTGATTACTTTGTCTTTTCCACTAATGGCTCTGTATTCCTACATCAATGCCATAATGTTTTAATTATCATAACTATTCTACATTGAATATTTTTTTTAAGCCTGTATCATAGCTTTCTCAATGGAAAAAAAAAAGATTTATGTATCACATTGGCTTCTCTTTACCAAAATTGCTATGCATTTCTTTCTGGCTAAAAAGAAATATGTGTTCATTGCAAAAAAATCAGAATCTAGAGAGAAATTGAAAAAAAAATCACTTTACAGTAATCCTACTGAGATGACATTTAACATTGGTGAATATCCTTTCTGACATTTTTCTCTGCTCATATACCCATGTAGATATACATCTTTCTTAAAACTATATTATATATGGATGCCCTTTTAAAAAAATCAAATTGACTTCTGCAGTTAGCCTAAAAAGGTTTTTATAAAATTTTGACAAAAGTTCCATGATAATTTGCATTGTTTATTAAGTCACTGCTGTTTGTCTATAATTAACGTTTTTTAAGTTACTGTAGCTGTTCAGTTTCTTTTTCACATCTATACTAAATTTAAGAAATTGTTGCATTTCTGTGGATTTAATTTTAATCTTAGTCAGATTGTTATACATTTTCCTCTATTTTCCTTCCCACTCAATCCCCTTCTTACACATATGTCATTATTTGTCACAGAATGTTCATTGAAAATTATTTATTTAAATTGGTCTGGTATTCTGCTCTAGCTAAAAATTCTAACAGAATTAGGATCATCATCAGGTAGGTATTAAAACTAAAACAGAAAACATTATCCTTCTACAAAACCATGGTGCTCAATCACTTGCCATATTTGAACAACAATCTAGAACCGGCAGTGGTCCACAGAGGGCAGTTCAAAGACCAAAGAAATTTCCAGGCCTCTTTTCAAGTATTAATTTAAAAGTAGCCTAGAACAACAAAGTCTAAAAGGGCCTATGATCAGAGTCTGTAAAATCATTAAGAATTTGAATGTGGTGAACCATCTGTAGTGAGAACAAGAAGAGAGATTATATAATTAAGTTAAAATTCAATAGAGAGACTTGTAAAAATATATATCAGATCGTAGAAGCATCAAAACGGTGAAGAAGCGGTCCTTTCATATTTTTAAATCTCTTTTTAAATATTAAAGTGGATTAGAATAACCACCTAGACTTTCTAAAGTGATGTGTTTCAAGTACTATTAAAATAATAAATCCTGTATTTTATTTGTAGTCAAGTTTTTTGATCAACTTCTCTAGTTGTAAAATATAAAAATTATACTAAAAGTTCATGTTTATTAACTTCTTCGTGGGATCACTTATCTTGTCTTGATGGTAGGAGCAGTACTGCCTCAAGTTCTAGAGGAAATGGGAGCCACTGCAAATCTGAGGATCAGGAGGAATCCTTGGTCCCACAGAGCTCCATGCAACCATTAGAAGGAGAGAATGAAGCAAGTAAGATGTTAATTTTGTTTTTGTCATGACAAAACCCAGTGTTGGATGTTTGCCTATTTTTCTGATAACTCAGTGTTACAGTTTTGTTTCTTGTTTTTAATCAATTAGTTTTGCTGCAATAGTCCAGTTACTGGCTGTTGATAAACAGATAACAAATGCAAAAGATAAGGACCTTAAGCATTTAAGATGGGGCATCACAGTAAAGCACAGTTCCCCTCTGTGGACACAGTGGCCAGGATAGATGGTCATCGTACTGACAGTATGTTAGATATAAATATTGGTTTGAATTATCTTTACCATTTTTATACCTAGCAGTGAAATACAGAGTACCTATCTTGATTTTTTCAAAGAGTATATGTGGTTTATGGAGGGAAAAAAGGGATAAAATTTAAACAGGTTATGAGTAAATCCTGTTTCATATAAGAAGTGCCATTTAGGGCATGTTTTTAGAACCCTTTCCTAGAATATTTTTATGTGATCATCAAATGAAATTTAGGGGTTAGTATAGCCTAGAACAGAGTAGATTTTCAGTACATACTTGATAAATGAAGGAATAAATGAATTGTTTTTCATTAAATGAATACATACCTCAGTATAACAGAGCTAGCAAGAATAAAATACGTATAAGATGATTGTCTGGTAAGCAAATGTCCAGTTAGGAACAAAAAAGACTGATCCTTCATGGGTCTTGGAATTAAATCCAGAAGTAAGTATTTTCAATGGCCAAACAGAATTTATGGTGGGGCTAACGTTACTATTTGTTCATGATAGTTCAAATTAGACCAAATGCATGACAAAAGGGCAGAAAAATACTCAGTTTTAAGTTTAGATTCTCTGAAGTTTAGAGGAAAAAAAGCAAGATTGAGGAATGTCAGTTGTGAGGGATAATCTAAAGCAGAGATTCTTCACATAGAGTTCATGAAGGTCCACACATAGGCTTTAGGAGGAGGCAGTGGGCAGAATTGCACATCTCTTCCTGATAGCATTTTACAGTTTTGTGGGTACATACATAGTATTTGCATTACAGTGGCAGGGCGGGGTTTTGTCTGAGTGTCAAAAGTTTTTACGACACAAAAAGGGTTAAGAACTACTTATATATAGGAAAGCTGGAGTATTAAATCGGTGTTTATTTTTCTAAAAAAAAAAAATTAGGATTTAATGATAATTTGGTTGAATTCCCAGAAGCTCCTGAAGAATCATCAGAGGATGTGACAACACTTCAGGGAGGTACATCTGCAGAAAGCACAGTTCAGAACAGTCTAGATATAGGTGAGTTGTCTTGTTCTTTTTAGATAATTCCTTCATATAGGAAAATAAGAAGCCTTAATCTGTATTAGTCTCTCCAGAGTTAGAGACCATTTCCAAATAGATGTGTTGTGGAATTTTGTTCTTCATATAGGGGGATTAGACTTTATATTAGAAATTGTCTGTGTCAGCTCTGAAGTTAGATTAAAAAATTAGTGTTGCCAACATGACCAATTGTTACTACTTCTTTTCTGACAGCACAATCAGATAAGTTTACTTTTGAGCCATTGGATTCCGGTTCAGGAGAAAGGAATGACTTCAATCTTGATAGCCCTTGTGGGGTTCCAGAAGAATCCACTTTATCTGAAAAAGGCAAGGAACCAGGAACTTCAGATCAAACTAGCACTGAAAGTGCTACCAGTCAGAGTACCAGCAATCCCGAACCTCAATCACAAACAGAAGCCATTGGGCCTTTGACTCATGAGGAAACTTTGGCCAGGGACTCTGCTCTCCAGGACACAGATGACAGTGATGATGACCCAGTGCTGATCCCAGGTGCAAGGTATCGAGCAGGACCTGGTGATAGGTTGGTAAATTTTTAATTAACATGAACTGTAAAGAGTATAATTCACAAGCCTTTGTTTGAAGTCACATAAAGGAGTTTCTCCATTTTTGACAGTTACTTCCTCTAAGGGTGTCTCAGTCATATAAACTCATAGAATTTTCTAAGTTATAAATAATTTCATGTATTACATTCTTTGAGCAAACTGTGAATTAAGAGGAGAATAAAATGTCGCCTTGCTCTGTATCTTTAGCACTAAGGCTTGGTCCTCAATTTACAGATCAAGAGAAAGGAATGTTGAGAATGACCAACAGGTTATTTATGAAGTTAGTTATATTTAGTTGTCAGATTGCCCTGTAGACATCCTGGCCTTTATCAGTTTTGGGGTTTTTTTAATATTCAGTTTTTCTGCTTTTCTCTTGACCCTGGATTAAGGTAGTGTGCTCAAGTTCTCTTTTTGAGAACAGTATGTTTTTCTCTGACTTCTACTAAACTTAGTAACTCAATTTCAAAAATGAAAAATCACACCAGGTAACAAATATTATAACTACAGTAAAGAATTAAATTGCTAATACGTTCATATACTTTTTCCATTTTTCATATTATGTGTTCATAAGGATATATTTTATTTTTTAGTAGATAAAGTAAATCTTTTAAAGTATATTGCATTCCGTACTTTTCTAAAGCTATTTCTATAATCAGTGCCATCATATCTCATTGTAAGTTCTGTCTTCTTCCAGAGAATAAAATTTTATCTTTAAAATCCTAGCTTACACAAGCATGAAGAACTCATATCACATATTTTTATGCTCAATGTTCTGCTATTTATAAAATATTCTGACATTTCTGTCAAGTGAAAAGATTAATTTCCCATTAAAGAATGGCAATGTTATATAATGATTAAGAGCATAATGACTTATATTCTGGTTTTACCATTTACTAGCTGCTTCATCATTCAAATTACTTAATGTCTCTTTAAGGTTTAGTTTCCTTATCTATAAAATGGGGTTATGATTGTCTAGAATTGTTGTCAGAATTTAGAAAAAAATCAATCAGTCCAAGGACTTGTCTCAAATTGAAAGCACTGAAAAGATGACAGGTGTATTAAACAACCAAGATATTCTGTGTAGCTACTTAGACTTTAAAAAGCAATTACAATAAGAATGGCTACAGGGATAAAGACTAACAGAGGACAAGCAAAATTCCTGAACATTGTAACTTGCAGTTCAGTGAAACTGCCTTTTCTTAACTATGCAGATAGATATGTATCTTCCTTTAGTCATATTTGGTCAACGTGTTTACTTTGCAGTGACCCTGTTTTTAAATGTAGAGGAAGTAATCTTTGCTTATATTTGTATTTAGAGACTAATCAGACATCTTCTCATTACCTGCCACACATTAGTCTTCAAATTCTTAGGATATATTTTAGACAAGTAAAACTTAGTTTCATTTCTTTCCATACCCAGAGGGAGTCCCTTACAATATTATTACCACTTGATGTATGCAGATAAGGTTGGCAAGCATAGCACAATTTGAAAATCAAGTTGATGGTTTCTAAAACCCTGGGTGGAGAGCTAGAGTCTATAATTATTTTAAGTTCATAAATTTATGGCTTTCTAATTATTAAGCAAATATATGTCCTTGGTTTTTTTCTGTACTTACATAGCTTAAAATGATACTAAGGTCATAATGGAAAATAAAATTTAAGTATCAACTTCTAGTAAAATGCACCATGTCACTTACCAGGTCTGTTTGTTTAAATAAGAAATCATATATTTTTGGTAAATATTAGACACTTGCAAAAAATCATAATTATTTAGCATGTTCTGTTTAGGCTAATTATTTAACACTTTTACCTAGCCTGCTTTATAGCTGAGGAAACTGAGGTGCTAAGCAGAGATTTTGTATATTCTAGACCTAAGGAGATTTTTTTTTTTGTTTACACAGTAGTATAACATGAATGAGAAAGGAGGATTTGTGGGGAGAGTGGGTCCTAGAGAATGCAAAATGTCTTGCAGCATATTGTCCTTATTTTGGATATCTAACTAGAAATGGTAGTATCTTTCTGTAGAGTGTTATCACTTACCATTTTCATAATACTTAGATGATTTATATGTTTTAGGGATTCTCCTGAGGTTTGGATCTGCCACAAAATTGGCACCTGATAGCTTCATTGACCCAAGAAACCTAGGTGCTGAACTAGGCTAGCAGACTCTTTTAGAGGAGAGATGGTCAGGGACAACAACCTGGAAGTGACCCCACTTCACGCATATACTCTTGAATTCATGCTCTCATGACTAGGTCCAGATTTGAAACCACCTCTGGGTCTACATTTGCTTCCCTGCTTTTTTTGTTTTTTTAAAATAAATATTATTAATATTCTGTACACTCAGTTTAGGTATTTAACCTTAGTTCATCCTATATATTATTTTGTTTTATTCTATAGGACATAGTAGTAGTAACAGAAGAATAATAAAATTCTTCCCATTGAGAAAGTTAATTTACTGAAAAGAGAAGACAGATACACAAGCCATTTATAAGAACATGGAAAACAGTTTTAATAAATATAATATTATATATGTATATATGTGTATATATACACACACACACAAAGTTGTGTGCATACTGATGTAATGTTAAAGTGATTATAGTGACTGTTTCACAGTTATATCAGTTTTCCTTTGAAATTTGCATTATTCTTTCCTAGCTATTTACCAAAAATTTGTAAATGGTGGAAAATCTTCCTTCTGACTTTTCTCTAAATAATTTTGATAGTTCCTAACTTCCTGAGCACCATGTTGATTAAATCTTGAACTACCTATATAAAATGTACTTTTCATTTCTGTACCTTTCTAAGGGCTGTTCATCCTTCAGAAAACTGCCCATTTATCTTACTTCTAAATTTGGAGGAGTGGGTATGTTGACTTTTATTCTAAACAGAGAAAGTTTAAGAAATTTTGCTTCTTCAGAACATGAAAAGAATAATTTACCAGCTTATAAATAGGCATATGAATTTTGAGAATTTCTATTTCCAAAGGGACAAAGAATTTCAAAGCTCTACTGTAAAAATACCATTTGGTTCTTAGAATCTAAGGAAACATTTCACACTTGGATGAAATGCCCAACTAAAAGGATGCATGTCTTAAAGGTCATTAAGAAACCCAGTCAAGATTAGTTTGGTTAGGCTAGAGATGGTCCCAAAATTGAAAATGGTAAAAGAGTATATATACACTTAGATCTGTACTTTAATTTGTATGAAGAATTACATAGTGGATCTCATAATTTTTTTGCCACACATTTAATTTTTTAAATGAAACCTAAGAAGTTTATAGCTAAGCCATTTTCAACACATTTAATAAAAATATCAAAACTGTTCTTTGCAATGCAAAGTTATGATTTTTTAATAAAGATTTGCATTCTTATAATTTGGTTAAATAAATATGACCCAGATTTTCATTTTTGAGCTGAGAGCAAGCATGAGAAGGAAATGTCTTAGAAAATAAAGGCCTTAACAACTAACATAGGTATTTTAAAATGGAATGCTCTGCTCATTAACTATAGCTAGTCTCGGTATAAATATAACTGGGACTCTCTATAGCAGAGGTCAAAAGACTGTTTCCTAAAAAGCCAGATAGTAAATATTTTAGTCTTTGTTGGCCAAGAGGCAAAATGGAGGCAGTTATATAGGCACTTCTATAATCATTTAAAAAATGTAACCATTTACAAATGTAAAAACTGTTATTCTTCTATGGTCCATTACAATAACAGGCAGCTGGCCAGATTTGCCCCAAGAGCCGTAGTTCGCTGATCCCTGCTTTATAGCAAATAAGTCTTATAGAGAGAAACCAAGCTATAGTGTATGGTAAAATGACTCTATGGACAGATAACCAAAGTTTAAAACTGTGAAATCTATGAATCACCACGTTTGGTCCCCTTTAACTTTGTCTACAGCAGGAACACAGAACATTAAATGGAAACTAAATTGAAGAAAGAAACAATTAATCAAACATATACTTTCTAATATGGTATTAAAAAAAGCAATAAGTGAAAGTAGTATGTGTTTCTCTTAGTGATTTTATATATTGGATTTAGAAACATAAACAGGTGCCCTTGGAATGAAAGGAAAGTGGTCAGGTTTATTATTTAGATGGTCTTCATGTAAACTGTTTTCACGGCGCCAAATCCATCTTCTAGTAAACAGAATGATGGCCTGGCTGATAGTTCTTCCTCTTGCCAAACCCAAGAGGTTTTTTGCTCTCTAAAAAAAAGACAAGTATCTAAGTAAGCTTCCTGAAAAAGTTCTCACATAGTCTTGAATAGTTTTTAGTTAAAAGACTCAATTAAGATACTGTAAAGATTTTTTATGTAAAGATTAAAGATATTAACCGTATATTGCCTGTTAGTTACTTTTAAAAAAATATTTATTTGCATAGAAATTTGGTTCCATTTACCTACTCTGGACTCTATGGAACATGGCCTTCATTTTTAAAGCCAAAATTCTTTGCATACTGTAAGTTTGCTATCATCTATTTAGTCATCATTATAATCACTTTTTCAGTATTTCTAGTGATTCAAGTTTATTCTTTATTAAAATTGCAGAGGAAAAGTAATCATAGAGAAAGAACTGAACTCCTAGGGAGTTAAAAGCTCTGTTATTCTTTGCTTGCTGGTTATACAGTCTTATGGTTAGGACAAATGAGTCAACTCAGGGCTTAATTATTTAGTTCCCAAAGAGCAGCTCAGCCCTGGGGAGCTAGTGTGTTCCAGTTGAGGGTATTGATAATATGAATCTGAACCTAACAGGGTTAGGTTCTAATTTTTTTAAAAGATAAAAGGGATTAAGTGCAATGTCTTCCTTCTAATCTTATCTTCAATGAGTGTTTCTGTTTCCTTAATTTGCTCATACACATTTAGTTGAATGACATAGTCTCACATAATACCCTAAGTCACAAAGGGAAACAAAAGTATTTTAGATTTAGATGATTAATGATAAAAGTGGTGGCCTTAATGCTTTAAATATTTGGTTCTTTGAAGTCTTTGTGAGTGACTTTAGTTATTGTGTTCCCTTCACTAGATTTAATATCAGAGGAACAACAATAGGTGATAGAATAATGAGGTAATTCAGTATGTTCCTTCATTATTTTACTTTTTCTTTATGATGAATTTGCCAGGTCCTCTTTTTCCACAGCTAACCACCTTTCCTATTAACAGTTAATACTTCTTTGAACTTAACTGAACTCTAAGTGCTAAGTATTATAAAGCGGGTTGCTTTTCACAATCTATATTTAGCTGCATGCACTGCATGGGAATAGAATGAAAAGAAATTTCCTGTGTGCAGATATAATTGATGTTCACTTCAAGTGTGTCATATGATAAAGTCACTATAATCTGAAATGATGTATTTTAAATATTAGTTACTTGCTTTGACTCTTGTTGAAAAATGAAACTTATGTTTTTCTAAAACTTGATTGGAGGTAACAATTAGCAACTTTTTGGTATTATTCAAAAATACTCCTTTTCCTTGAGATCAGTAACAAAAAATGGACTTGAGTCTAATTCTGTGCATAGTTTTAAGATTCTGATTTTTTTAAAGAAAGCAGTTTTCTCATAAATTGGTTAGTAACTTAGTATCACATGTCCAGTGATACATAACTCTCAAACACTTCTGTAATTTGAAGACTAACAAGGGGGTACATTTTTTTTTTTTTTTTTTTTTGCGGTACGCGGGCCTCTCACTGTTGTGGCCTCTCCCGTTGCGGAGCACAGGCTCCGGACGCGCAGGCCCAGCGGCCACGGCTCACGGGCCCAGCCGCTCCGCGGCATGTGGGATCTTCCCGGACCGGGGCACGAACCCGTGTCCCCTGCATCGGCAGGCGGACTCTCAACCACTGCGCCACCAGGGAAGCCCCAAGGGGGTACATTTTTAAATGTAACTTTAAAGTGAACCTCAGTTCTATTATTCATTTACCCAAAACCTGGGTTACTGACAAAATCGACCTTGTACCTAATTCTAGTGGCACATGTCTGTTATTTATCATATGTTTCTAAAACAAAGTGGAATATAAAACAATATATAGCAACAATCAGAAATGTAAAATTAGTAGAGTTCCTCATGGGGAATAAAGAAATGATGAAATAAGCCAAAAATATTGTAGCTACATAGAAATCCCTGGTTACGTCCCATTCTCACAAGGATTCTCATATAAACATCTCAAAATTGTTTTTGCTTTCGTGCTGGTGTTAATAGACTTTTTTAACATTAAGGTATATTTGGAGTTAACTTTTTGCAAATTAGTCTGTTGGTAATTAGCACTTTCTTATTAAATAATAGTAGAATGGAATTTGTTTCAGGGCTTTTTGATTTTCTCATTTATACCCTGCATCCTAAGCGCTCAAAGCCAATTTCTACTTTTACAGTGAAGATTGCAACCTAAAAGTACCATGTCGCTCTAAATGAGTTATAGAAACGCTAAAACGTTGAAGTGGAAGGCATTCTGTGTTATGGCTGTTGCCAAGAATTGCTCATACTCTCTACATCAGCCATATTCAGAGTGTCTCTGAATACACCTTATGCCTCCATATCTTACTCTGTGCCCTCTAACTGAAATGACCTCCTATTACCATCACCATCATCATCATTTTGGCCACCTCAACTTTCAACATGCATCTTTTTTAAAAAAAATATTTATTGATTGATTGATTTTTGGCTGCGTCGGGTCTTAGTTGCGGCACATGGGCTTCTCTCTAGTTGTGGCGCATGGGCTCCAGAGCATGCGGGCTCAGTAGTTGTGGTGTGCAGGCTCTCTAGTTGCGGCATGCAGGCTTAGTTGCCCCGTGGCATGTGGGATCTTGGTTCCCCGACCAGGGATCCAACCCGTGTCCCCGGCATTGGAAGGCGGATTCTTAACCACTGGACCACCAGGGAAGTCCCCTCAACATGCATCTTAAACTGCTCTTTTTTGAAATTTTTCCTGGCTATACATTGCATAATCCCAAGTAGGATTGAACATATCTTCTGTGTGCCTTTATATGTATCTGTTATGCTACCTGTAACACTTTATTGTGTATATGTGTGTATATGTTTCCCTATGTAAGATGTAAGCACCTATAAGGCCAGCATACTACATACATGAATACATAAATAAAAGTTGACAAAGAAGACACCTTTTTATCTAAAACTATAGCTAACTAAATTTTTATTCATATTTCCTTAGATAGTCTGGCTTATTGTCTTCTTCTTCTGCTGCTTAAAATTTGAAATAAATGAAAAGCTATGAATTACTTTTTTAGGAGTCTGACAACATTCCCACACATTTGATGACTTGCTAGAAAGACTCACAGAACTAAGAGTCACTTGTAATCATGGCTATAGTTTATTATGACAAGGGAAAAACACATCAGATGGAATCTGGAAGAATCCAAGCATAAGCTTCCAACATTCTCCCACCCAGTGTGGTCCATACAATGTGCTCATTCTTCCAGCAATAAAATGCAGTTAACACTTGTGTTGTGTTTCTGCCCAGAGAAGCCTGCTTAACTAAGACTCGAAATCCAGCAGTTTTATTGGGGCTGATCATATAGGCACCCTCTGCACCCAACCACAACCCCCTAAATTCCAGACCCTGAAGGAAAGTTGGTGTTCACCATGAATCACATTATTTGTACAGACCGTCTAGGCAAGCAGGTACATCAGGGTTCAGTGTCTCAGACAGGCAGAATAATGGAGGAAACATTACAAAGGTCAAGTTCTCTTTAGAGGTAGCAGCATCAGTCCTGCTATCCTTTATTTTTATTTACTAACACGTTTTGAGGCAAAGAATACAATCTGCCCCCCACCACCCAGACACAAAAGGACTAGAAACAGCAAGATTCTCTAGCAACTCATCCACCTCTCTTATTTCGGATACTTGTAAAAGGTATGTGTTGAAATGACTGAAATTCCAATCCAGAGACTTTGTTGGTGACAGTAGATGATTTAGTAACACTAACATGGCTTTTGCTATAAACAAGTGCTTTAAAGAACTTAAAAGTATTATTTTTAGAAACACAAGTAACATATATTTTCTAAATTTCTATTCATAGATTCATTTGGCCAACAAACTTTTTTTTATTGATAATTTAAAGGTAAATTTGAGCTTAACTCGGAATAATCACAAACTCTAAATTTGGAGGCTCAAGTCAATGAGGTTTTCTTTCTAAAAACCACTAAGTTAATATGAGAAAAATGTATATATAGTATAAATTAAGAGACTTGAACTTCGTATACTGGTATCTAGAGTTAAAATGAGCATATTCAGTGAGGCATAAGTAAGTAGAATTTAACTTATTCTTTTGTTTTAATATCTTTGCCTAGGGAATGTTTCTTTGACACATACCATAGCAACTTGGTTCTCATCTCAAAGTCTTATAGCTGTTCTGAAAATAGAGAAAATATTTATTACAGAAACTCTCCTGTTGCAGGGGGCAGGGGAAGAGGTAGGGATTGAGAATAGCATCCGTATGCTTATAAAAACCTAATATTTTGATCTTTGAATGGAAAAAGTCGATCTCAAGTTTTGTAAATAAATGCAAACAACTTATTTTTGTTTTTATTTATTTATTTTTTGGCTGCGTTGGGTCTTCATTGCTGCTCGTGGGCTTTTCTCTAGTTGCGGCGAGCGGGGGCCACGCTTCTTTGCGGTGTGCGGCCTTCTCACTGCAGTGGCTTCTCTTTGTTGCGGAGCACGGACTCTAGGCACGCGGGCTTCAGTAGCTGTGGCACGCAGGCTCAATAGTTGTGGCTCGTGGGCTCTAGAGCGCAGGCTCAGTCAGTAGCTGTGGCGCATGAGATTAGTTGCTCCGCGGCATGTGGGATCTTCCTGGACCAGGGCTTGAACCCGTGTCCCTTGCGTTGGCAGGCAGATTCTTAACCACTGTGCCACCAGGGAAGTCTGCAAACTCAACGAATTTTAAGATGGAAAGATTTAATCTTTGATTACGCCATCTTTTTCTACCCTAATATTTTGTTCTTTTACAAGGTATTTTAATAATCTCAATAGTATTGATTAATTTTACCACTCTAGCTATATGTTTTGTTGTTGTTGTTTTTTGGCCACACCACCTGGCATGGGGGATCTTAGTTCCTTGACCAGGGATGGAACACATGCCCCCTGCACTGGAGGCACGGAGTCCTAAGCACTGGACCGGCAGGGAATTTCCAACTCTAGCTATATGTAAATATGTTTTATAAAAGGATTTTTTTTACCATGTTGAAAACAATAGGCAAAGTAATTCACTTTATATTTTTAGTGCTATTTAAGAATGTCTTTTTGTAGTTCGGCCTAGTTGTTTTTTTAACTACGAAATGTGCCAGTTTAATATCTTTTTTAAAAAATAAGGCTTATAGACTCTTTCTGATTGATGTAACTTTCTAATTTGAGCTTGGAGACATCTTAAGAAATTTTGCTGACCATTTTAGAAACAGAATTTTCTAGAATATGAAGTATTAAAAATAAAATATAAAGACTCAGGGAAGAGAAAAGGATCAAAATGTAAAGTCAGGAATCTAGGTTTTATTTTCTTAAGTCAAATATACTTCCTTCAGATTCACTGTCTTTCTTTTCCCATCTATTAAATGCTATTTTCAAAATAAAATAATAGCTCATACTTTGAGATGTTTTTACTTTGAAATTCCTGGATAATCAGTTTCGTATTGATTAGTTAATTCAGTAAACTATGTGAACCAGACACTGTGGTGGATCCTGGTGATATAAGGACAATGAAGACACATCCTCTCTGAGCTGTTGGTTCAGTGAGATACACAGACACGCATAAATAATTACAACACAGTAATTGCAGTGATAGAGCCTTGCATAGGCAATGGGATTATTAAAGGCCTAATCTGAGGAAAGGGAGAATTGTATTTTTATAATTCTTGGTTTGTGACACACTGTCATTGTTGATTCATCGTTGGCTCATTTTCTTTATTATTTGTTAATGTAATAAATACCCATGAACCCACCACCCAACCCAAGGACTAGAAAACTGCTAGTTCCTTAGATCTGCCTATACTCCTCCCCATTCTGTCCCCCTGCCCACTATACCAGTGGTAATCATTCTTCTGAATGTTATGTGTATCGTGCCTTGCTTTAAAAAACAAAGAATTACCAGATAATTACCAGACATAAATGCAAAAACAATGTATTAATTTATTTTACCCACTTTTGAACTTTATAAAAAAGGATATCTCACTATAAATGGGACTTGCTATCTTTTTTTCCAGTCAACAATATGTTACTAAGATTGATCCATACTGTTATGTATAGCTGTTGCTCAGTCAGCTTTACTGCTGTATTGTAAGTTATTGTACAACTATACCATAATTTATCCTTTTTCCTGTTAATAGGCATTTAGGTTGTTTCCAGTGTTGACCTGAAACAAATAGACTGCTAGATATTTCTCTAGCAAAGATGCGTTTATTTGGGATCAGTCAGAGAATTGCAGTTTGGAGTCTGCAACCATGATGAGCTACACACAGGTGCCTCCCCCTCCCCCACCCCACCCCCGCAAGGGAAGGATAATGCTTTCATAGAGAGGAAAAGGAAGGTGAGAGGGCTATGGTAAATAAAGAGTATGGCTTTTCATTGGCTGAGTCTTTTTCAGGAAAGAAGAGATGTCTTCCTTCTTCCTGTTGGGCTCTGATGTGGTCGCAGGACATGAGATCTCCCCCTTCCAAACTCCCAACTGTATTTAATTCACATTTCTGTGTTTTAATTTTTAACATTTCCCCCTTTTGATCAAGACCTTTCTCTGAAAGCATTGCTGATCAACAGTCAGGTTTTCTAGTTTTAGCTTGTTGTCCTTCAGTATCATGAAGGACTCTTGCTGGGTGTAGCATCTCACATTGGAGGGAAAGTGCACAGATTAGAAACCTATTAAGGTCACATTTGAGTAACAAGGAAGGAGGGGTAGGAGGGAAAACTCTAAGGTACTTTTTGTCTAAAGTCCATATGTTATCAAGATCATAGACATTGGAGATCACCTGAAGCATTATGTCATCATCAAAGGTTTAGCAACAAACTTCCAACAAGCCTTTTCTGGATATCTGGGGAAAACTGTTTCATCAGATGTCATCTGCGTCAATTCCAGGAGATCTTTTCTTTCAGGTCACCAGATTATGTGCAGGTCCAGTCAGGGTTTGGTGCTTTCTTTAGGTATCTCATGTGAATCTAAGAGTCTATTCCTTGGGAGTTTGGCAGCACAAGCGTTGGTTAGCAGTACTCGATAGGGGCCTTTCCAGCAAGGTTGAAGAGAGTTCATCTGGAAGTGTCTTTTTTAAAAGACAAAATTTCCAGATTGCAAGATGTGATACTTCAAGTTTTTGTCTCTCAAGGGCGCACTGTGAAAAGGTTGCTCTGTCAAAACTTTTTTTTTTTTTTTTTGGCCGCACCGCGCGGCTTGCAGGATCTTCGTTCCCTGACCAGGGATCAAACCCGGTCCCCCTCCAGTGGAAGCATGGAGTCCTAACCACTGGACCACCAGGGAATTCCCTAAACATTATTTTTAATAGAAGCAATTAGGCTTTTGCAATATTAGAGTATCTCTCCTTTTATCAGTTTTAGATCAAAAGAAGCAGAAGCCAAGTGCATTGGGCATCTTGTGACTACCTCAAAGGCTAAGGGTTTATGAGTTCCAAAAGGGGCAGACCTGAAATTTAAAAGGACCAGCCGCAATGCTTTTGGCCAAGGTATTTGGAGGGCCTTTACAAATTTTGCCAGTTGAATCTTAATACCATAGTGTGTTCGACTAAACCAGAGGATTGAGGGTGGTAAGAACAGTAATAGTGTTGTAAAACTAGCCAAACAGCATAGACATTTTGAAGCACCTGGGCAATCACTGTGAAGTTAAGGAGGATTTCCCCAGGTAGGGATAATCTTTTCCAAAAGAAATTTATCTGCAGAAGAGGCAGTAGCCTGTCTGCAAGGGAAGGCTTTGGTCCAGTGTGAAAACATACAGACCATAACTAAAACATATTTATATCCATTAGATGGAGTAAACTGTGTGAAATCCATTTGCTGGATCTCTAATGGTCCATTAGGCAGTTTAAAATGTCTGGGAACAGTATGAACAGGCTTCCCTGGGTTGTACTTTGGAAAAGTGGGACAAGTGAGATAGGCATTTTTTGCAGCCTTTTTAATGTTTTCCCCATCAATACTGATCCATGAAGACTAACATTTTTTTAGTAGATTAATGGTTTAATGCATGTACAGTGGTGAGAAGTGGGAATTTTAGACTCCAGGGTAAAACTGGGTTCTTACTTGGTTCAAACCAGAGCTTTCTCTTTTTTATCACACCAACAGTTGTTGAATTTCAAATCTTGTTTTCCCTTTTCTGAGGCCAATTGTTGGGATTCTCTAGCCAGTTTTTCTAAATTATCATTTGGGGAAATATCCCTTTGGACTATGACAGTGCTTTGGCTACTGTTGGTTCCTTTAAGGGCAGCCTTCCTTTCAGAAATATCGGCAAGGTGATTTCCCCTAGCTTCCAGAGAGTCAGGTTTAGAATGCCCCAGAATCTTAATAATAGCTGAAAGTGGGAGGTAAGAGTATTGCATTAATAATTTCTGAACATAGGGCCATTTTAAAATTTTATGTCCACCGGAAGTAAGGAAGCCACATTGCTCCCATAACATTCCAAAATCATGAGCTACTCCAAAAGCATATCTACTATTAGTATTGAGTTGGCTAAAAAGTTTCTTTTGGTTTTAAGTAAAAATAAAAGACATTTTTCATTTTCACCAAGAATTTTATTGAACAACGTATTCACTAACTGAGTGAACTTTTTTGACCAACTCAATATAATATTGGCAGTTTTATCCTTGGCTAAAGTACAAGCCTGTTTAAGGGTGTATAATTCAGCCTGTTGGGTCAAAGTAGCCATAGAAAAAGATGCTGCCTCCACAACGCTAAAAGGAGTTGGAATAACATACCCAGCACAGTATTCGCCATTGTCACCTTTTAAAGAACCATCAGCGAACCATGAGAAGTCGGCATTATTACCTGATGGCATCATCACGAGGAGTCAGGAGTTAGTTCATCAGCATTAAGCAGTCATGAGGGACTTTGAAAATGATGGGGGGGAGAAGAGTAGCCAGGATAAGGTATTACAACATAGAAGAATGATGTGAGGGACAGCTAACAAAAGGATTTAACAGGAGGTGAGGTAGCTGGCAGAGAAATGTTGAGTGTGATGAGAATTCAGTAGAGCTTCTACTGCCTGAGGTACAAAAATGGTTAAAGCGGATCCCATAATGATTTTCTCAGTAGCCTTAACCAAAAGGGCAGTGGCCTTAATAGCTATAAGGCAAGGGGGGTATCCCTGTGCCACAGGGTCCAGTTGCTGGCTGTAATACCCTATGGGGTGATGTTTTTGGGTCAGCACCCCAAGGGTGTTCCCTTTCTTTTCATATACAAAAAGAAAAAGGGGGATGTGGTAATTGGGATGCCCAAAGACAGGTGGGTTCATCAAACTCTCCTTTAAGGCCTTTAAAGGCTATGTTGTCTCCTTCTTCCCATAAAATTGGGCCGGGGTTGTTATTGTTAAGGAAAACAGAAATTTGGCCATAAGAGAGAAATTTGGAATCCAGTTTCGTCAATAACCAACCAAACCAAGAAAACCTCACAGTTGGCACTAAGTTTTGAGTTTTGGGAAACTTAGGACATCATGAAGTCTGTCAAGATCTAGGTTTAGCCCTCCTTCTGATATCAGATGCCCTAAATATTGAATCTGGGTTTGGGCAAACTGCAGTTTTTCTTTGGCAACTTTAAGCCTTTAAGGCTAAAAGTTTTAGCAAGTGAATGCTGTCTTCCTTTGAGGAGGCTTGAGAAGGAGAGCAAAGAAGCAAATCATCCACATATTGCGAAGTAGAACCTTTAGGGAACTTTTCTGTTTTGTTTTGTTTTTTAAATTTTTATTGGAGTATAGTTGATTTACAATGTTGTGTTAGTTTCAGGTGTACAGTAGAGTGAATCAGTTATACATATATCTACTCTTTTTTTTTTAGATTATTTTTCCAGATAGGCCATTCAGAGTATTGAGTAGAGTTCCCTGTACTATACAGCAGATTCTTATTAGTTATCTATTTTATATATAGTAGTGTGTATATGTCAGTCGCAGTCTCCCAATTTATCCCTCCCCACCCTTGTCCTCTGGTAACCATAAGTTTGTTTTCTACATCCGTGACTCTACTTCTGTTTTGTAAATAAGTTTCTAGGGAACTGTATATCATCCAGATCAGCCTTCAGAATTTGTGATAAATAGAACTCTTAGTAAAACGCCGAGGCATTACCGTCCAGGTGAAAATTTTTTGTTCCTAAGTGAAGGCAAAAAGGTATTAGCTAGCTTCATCACCTGGAATACTAAAGAATGCACTGCATAAATCAATTAGAGTAAAAAAAAAATTGCTTCTGGCAGGAATGGCTGTTAGTAACGTATGAGTGTTAGGAACAACAGTGTCAAGGGATGACAGTGTTATTTACTGCTCAGAGGTCCTGGACAAACCTTCACCCTCGGCCCTTACGTTTTCTCACCAGAAAAATGGGAGAGTTATAGGGGCTAGTATAAAGGGTAATGAGACCTTGAGCCTTGTAATCTTCTATTATGGGTTTTATGCCTTGAAGGGCTTCTATACTTATAGGATATTGATTAATTCTGGGAAGAGTTTTGAGGGGCTTATTTGAATTTTGATGGGAGGTGCACTATGAATTTTGCCAGTATCAGTTTGCCCATATAAGGAAGGTGGTAGTTGATTCAATAGGGACAAATGGTCAGTGTTTCCAATACTCTGCTCTAGTTCTGTTAGAAACTAAACAAAAGATGTCGAAGGATCATTTAATTCACCTGGTGGGTTACTTTGATGACTACTATCAATTTCTAGAATTATTTCTCCCTTTTGGGAGAAATAAATTCCAGCATTATACTTCTCTAAGAAGTCTTAGTTTAATAAATGGGTAGGGGTAGAGGGATAGAGGAACTAAGGAGAATAGGGCATGTATCTCTCAAACACCTAAACAAGAAGGAATAGATTCAGAGACAGGAACCCCCTTGAGGTTCATTAGAGATCCCCACGATTTGAATTGTTTATTACTCCGAGGCAGGGGCTGTTTTATAGTAGTGGGTGGAGCACTGAGTGTGGCTTTGGTGTCAGGCCTGGAAGAGATTCCCGATTATGGAGAAATGTTTCTCCAAGCCAATTAAGAGGGAGGATTGGGAAAAGCCAATATTCCTCGGAGCTCCCATCTTTGAGAATTGGGAGGACATTGGAAAGGCTGATTAGAGGGCTGAAGGTGCTTAAAGCACTTAGTTTGTAACAATCTCTTTTCCAGTGTCAGGATGCAACATTAGAAACAGAAGGTAGAATGGTAGTTGCCAGAGGTTGGGATAAGGGAGAAGAGGAGAATTGTTCAATGGACACAGAGATTCAGTTTTGAACAAAAAATTACATTCCAATCACAGTGTATACGTATTCAGCAAAAAAAACATCTTTGGCAAAAGGTTATACACTGTTAAAATGTCCTTCTATAAGCTGCCTCTTTTGTTTGTATGCTGTTTGGGATTCTGATTTAATTTTCTAAGAAATAAATTAACAGCATATCTGTTTTCATTAAACAGTAAATATTTGTTGAATGAGTGAGTAAATCAATTCTTTAAGCAGTGGGATGATATAGAAATTATTCCAACTTGGGAGAAACATGACCAGATTTATGTCTTAGATCATTTTTGCAGCTTCATAGATGGCTGATTGGAAGGGAGTAAAATTGAAAACAGCAAGATGACGTAAGAGGCTATTGCAATAGGCCAGGTGAGAGATGATGGAGGGGTCCAATCTAAGGTGATAGCAGTGGGAAATGAGAAGAGTGGACAGATGTATGTATGTATGTATGTAATCATACATTTATTTAAGGGATGGTTTGTTTAATGCCTCTCTTTCTCCGTATTCTCTAAATGTTTTCATTCACTATAATATATTCAATGCCTAATTATCTCCATTTATAATTGTGGATTCATCTATTTCTCCTTGCAGTTCTATCAGTTTTTGTCTCACGTATTTTGACCCTCTGTAGTTAGACATGCACATTAAGGATTGTTATGTCTTCATCAAAGTTGATTCCTTTATCATTATGTAATGCTCTTTTTTACCCCTGATAATTTTGCCTACTTTGAAGTCTACTCCCTCTGAAAAAATTATAGTTAACCCCTGCTTTGTTTTGACTAGTGTTAGAATGGTATATATATTTTTTCATTCATTTACTTTTACTCTATGGGAGTCTATATTTAAAGTGAGTTTTTTGTAGACAACAGATAGTTGGGTTGTATTGTTTGATCCACTCTGACAATCTGTCTTTTGATTAGTATATTTAGAACATTGACATTCAAAGTGATTATTGATATAGTTGGATTAATGTCTACCATATTCATTGGTGTTTTCTATTTCTTGCCCTTGTTGTTTGTTCCTATTTTGGTCTTTCACTCTGTTTTTGCTTTTTGTGGTTTTTTTTTTTTTTCAACATCTTTATTGGAGTATAATTGCTTTACAGTGGTGTGTTAGTTTCTGCTTTATAACAAAGTGAATCAGCTATACAAATACATATATCCCCATATCTCCTCCCTCTTACCTCTCCCTCCCACCCTCCCTATCCCACCCCTCTAGGTGGTCACAAAGCACCGAGCTGATCTCCCTGTGCTATGTGACTGCTTCTCACTTGCTATCTGTTTTACATTTGGTAGTGTATATATGTCAGTGCCTCTCTCTCACTTCTTCTCAGCTTACCCTTCCCCCTCCCCGTGTCCTCAAGTCCATTCTCTGCGTCTGCGTCTTTATTCCTGTCCTGCGCCTAGGTTCTTCATAACGATTTTTTTTTTTAGCTTCCATATATATGTGTTAGCATACGATATTTGTTTTTCTCTTTCTGACCTACTTCACTCTGTGTGACAGACTCTAGATCCATCCACCACACTACAGATAACTCAATATCGTCTCTTTTTATGGCTGAGTAATATTCCATTGTATATATGTGCCACATCTTCTTTATCCATTCATCTGTCGATGGACACTTAGGTTGCTTCCATGTCCTGGCTATTGTAAACAGAGCTGCAATGAACACTGTGGTACATGACTCTTTCTGAATTATGGTTTTCTTATGGTATATGCCCAGTAGTGGGATACCTGGGTCATATGGTAGTTCTAGTTTTAGTTTTTTAAGGAACCTCCATACTGTTCTCCATAGTGGCTGTATCAATGTACATTCCCACCAACAGTGCAAGAGGGTTCGTTTTCTCCACACCCTCTCCAGCATTTATTGTTTGTAGATTTTTTGATGATGGCTATTCTGACTGGTGTGAGGTAATACCTCAATGTAGTTTTGAGTTGCATTTTTCTAATGATTAGTGACATTGAGCATTCTTTCTTGTGTTTGTTGACAATCTGTATATCTTCTTTGGAGAAATGTCTGTTTAGGTGGGCTTTCTATCCTGTTCCATTGATCTATATATCTGTTTTTGTGCCAGTACCATACTGTCTTGATTACTGTAGCTTTGTAGTATGGTCTTAAGTCAGGGAGGCTGATTCCTTCAGCTCCATTTTTCTTTCTCAAGATTGCTTAGGCTATTCGGGGTCTTTTGTGTTTCCATACAAATTGTGAAATTTTTTGTTCTGGTTCTGTGAAAAATGCCACTGGTAGTTTGATAGGGATTGCATTGAATCTGTATACTACTTTGGGTAGTATAGTCATTTTCACAATGTTGATTCTTCCAATCCAGGAACATGGTATATCTCTCCATCTGTTTGTATCATCTTTAATTTCTTTCATCAGTGTCTTATAGTTTTCTGCATACAGGTCTTTTGTCTCTTTAGGTAGGTTTACTCCTAGGTATTTTATTCTTTATGTTGCGGTGGTAAAGGGGAATGTTCCTTTAATTTCTCATTCAGATTTTTCATCATTAGTGTCTAGGAATGCAACAGATTTCTGTGCATTAATTTTGTACCCTGCTACTCTACCAAATTCATTGATTAGCTCTAGTAGTTTTCTGGTAGCGTCTTTAGGATTCTGTATGTATAGTATCATGTCATCTGCAAACAGTGACAGCTTTACTTCTTTTCTGATTTGGATTCCTTTTATTTCTTTTTCTTCTCTGATTGCTGTGGCTAACACTTCCAAAACTATCTTGAATAATAGTGGTGAGAGTGCGCAACCTTGTCTTGTTCCTGATCTTAGTGGAAATGGTTTCAGTTTTTCACCATTGAGAACAGTGTTGGCCGTGGGTTTGTCATATATGGCCTTTACTATACTGAGATAAGTTCCCTCTGTGCCTACTTTCTGGAAGGTTTTTATCATAAATTAGTGTTGAATTTTTTCGAAAGCTTTTTCTGCATCTATTGAGATGATCATATGGTTTTCCGTCCACTTCTTCAAGGTTGTCCATTTATTGGCATAGGGTTGCTTGTAGTAATCTCTCATGCTCCTTTCTATTTCTGCAGTGTCGGTTGTTACTTCTCCATTTTCATTTCTAATTCTATTGATTTGAGTCTTCTTCCTTTTTTCTTGATGAGTCTGGCTAATGGTTTATCAATTTTGCTTATCTTCTCAAAGAACCAGCTTTTAGTTTTATTGATCTTTGCTATTGTTTCCTTCATTTCTTTTTCATTTATTTCTGATCTGATCTTTATGATTTCTTTCCTTCTGCTAACTTCGGGGTTGTTTTGTTCTTCTTTCTCTGATTGCTTTAGGTGTAAGGTTACCTTGTTTGTTTGAGAGGTTTCTTGTTTCTTAAAGTAAGATTATATTGCTATAAACTTCCCTCTTAGAACTGCTTTTGCTGCATCCCATAGGTTTTGGGTCGTCGTGTTTTCATTGTCATTTGTCTCTAGGTATTTTTTGCTTTCCTCTTTGATTTCTTCAGTGATCTCTTGGTTATTAAGTAGTGTATTGTTTAGCTTCCATCTGTTTGTATCTTTTACAGATTTTTTTCTGTAATTGATATCCAGTCTCATAGCATTGTGGTCGGAAGATACTTCATACGATTTCAGTTTTCTTAAATTTATCAAGGCTTGATTTGTGACCCAAGATATGATCTATCCTGGAGAATGTTCCATGGCTACTTGAGAAGAAACTATATTCTGTTGTTTTTCGATGGAATGTCCTATAAATATCAGTTAAGTCCATCTTGTTTAATGTATCATTTAAAGCTTGTGTTTCCTTGTTTATTTTCATTTTGGATGATCTGTCCATTGGTGAAAGTGAGGTGTTAAAGTCCCCTACTATAATTTTGTTACTGTCGATTTCCCCTTTTATGGCTGTTAGCATTTGCCTTATGTTTTGAGGTGCTCCTATGTTGGATGCATAAATATTTACAATTGTTATATCTTCTTCTTGGATCGATCCCTTGATCATTATGTAGTGTCCTTCTTTGTCTCTTGTACTAGTGTTTATTTTAAAGTGTATATTGTCTGACATAAGAATTGCTACTTCAGCTTTCTTTTGATTTCCATTTGCATGGAATATCTTTTTCCATCCCCTCACTTTCATTCTGTCTGTGTCCCTAGGTCTGAAGTGGGTCTCTTGTAGACAGCATATATACAGGTCTTGATTTTGTATTCATTCAGCCAGTCTGTATCTTTTGGTTGGAACATTTAATCATTTACATTTAAGGGTAATTATCGATATGTATTTTCCTATTACCATTTTCTTAATTGTTTTGGGTTTTTTATTGTAGGTCTTTTCCTTCTCTTATGTTTCCTGCCTAGAGAAGTTCCTTTAGCATTTGTTGTAAAGCTGGTTTGGTGGTGTCTCTTCAAGTATTTTCTCAGTCCCTTTCTTTTTCTCTTTTTCTTCTGGGACCCCTGTAATTCGAATGTTGGTGGCGTTTAATGTTGTCCCATAGGTCTCTGAGACTGTCCTCAATTCTTTGCATTCTTTTTTCTTTATTCTGCTCTCCAGTAGTTATTTCCACTATTTTATCTTCCAGGTCACTTATCTGTTCTTCTACCTCAGTTATTCTGCTATTGATTCCTTCTAGAGAATTTTAAATTTCATTTATTGTGTTGTTCATCATTGTTTGTTTGCCCTTTAGTTCGTCAAGGTCCTTGTTAAACATTTCTTGTATTTTCTCCATTCTGTTTCCAAGATTTCAGATCATCTTTACTGTCATTACTCTTAATTCTTTTTCAGGGAGATTGCCTATTTCCTCTTCATTTGTTTGGTCTGGTGGGTTTTTACCTTGCTCCTTCATCTGCTGTGTGTTTCTCTGTCTTCTCATTTTGCTTATCTTACTGTGTTTGGTGTCTCCTTTTTGCAGGCTACAGGTTTGTAGTTCCTGTTGTTTTTGGTGTCTGCCCCCAGTGGCTAAGGTTGGTTCAGTGGGTTGTGTAGCCTTCCTGGTGGAGGGGACTAGTTCCTGGGTTCTGGTGGATGAGGCTGGATCTTGTCTTTCTGGTGGGCAGGTCTGTGTCCAGTCGTGTGTTTTGTGGTGTCTGTGACCTTATTATGATTTTAGGCAGCCTGTCTGCTAATGTGTGGGGGTTGTGTTCCTGTCTTGCTAGTTGTTTGGCATAGGGTGTCCAGCACTGTAGCTTGCTGGTCCTTGAGTGGAGCTGGGTCTTAGCATTGAGATGGGGATCTCTGGGAGAGCTTTCGCTGTTTGATATTACATGGAGCTGGGAGGCCTCAGGTGGACCAATGTCCTGAACTCAGTTCTCCCACCTCAGAGGCACAGGCCTGACACGCGGCCGGAGCACCAAGACCCTGTCAGCCACACGGCTCAGAAGAAAAGGGAGAAAAAAAAGAAAGAAAGAAAGAAAAAATAAAATAAAATAAAGTTATAAAAATAAAATATAATTATTAAAAATAAAAACATATTAAAAAGTAAGAAAAAAAAGAAAGAAAGAAGAGAGCAACCAAGCCAAAAAACAAATCCATCAATGATAACAAGCTCTAAAAACTATGCTAAAAAAAAACAAAAAAACAGACCCCAGGACAAATGGTAAAAGCAAAGCTACGCAGACAAAATCACACACAGCAGCATACACATACACACTCACAAAAAGAGAAAAAGAAAAAAAATATTGTTGCTCCAAAAGTCCACCACCTCAATTTTGGGATGATTTGTTGCCTATTCAGCTATTCCAGAGATGCAGGGTACATCAAGTTGATTGTGGAGCTTTAATCCGCTGCTCCTGAGGCTGCTGGGAGAGGTTTCCCTTTCTCTTCTTTGTTCGCACAGGTCCTGGAGTTCAGCTTTGGATTGGCCCCACTTCTGTTTATAGGTTGCCTGAGGGTGTCTGTTCTTTGTTCAGACAGGACAGGGTTAAAGTAGCAGCTGATTAGGGGGCTCGGGCTCACTCAGCCCGGGGCGGGGAGGGAGGGGTACGGAATGTGGGGCGAGCCCAGGGCTGCAGAGGCTGTTGTGACGTTGCAACAACCTGAGATGCGCCGTGCATTTTCCCAGGGAAGTTGGCCCTGGATCACGGAACCCTGGTAGTGGGGGGCTGCACATACTCCCGGGAGTGGATGTGTGGATAGTGACCTGTGCTTGCACACAGGCTTCTTAGTGTCTCATGCCCGTCCCTGGTGTCCGCGCTGATAGCTGCGGCTTGCGCCCATCTCTGGAGCTCGTTTAGGCGGTGCTCTGAATCCCCTCTCCTCACACACCCTGAAACAATGGTCTCTCGCCTCTTAGGCAGTTGCAGACTTTTTCCCGGACTTCCTCCTGGTTGGCTGTGGCGCACTAGCCCCCTTCAGGCTGTGTTCACGCAGCCAACCCCAGTCCTGTCCCTGGGATCTTACCTCCGATGCCTGAGCCTCAGCTCCCAGACCCCACCTTCCCTGGCCAGTGAGCAGACAAACCTCTCAGGCTAGTGAGTGCTGTTCGGCACCAATCCTCTCTGCGGGAATCTCTCCGCTTTGCCCTCCACACCCCTGTTGCTGCGCTCTCCTCCGTGGATCCGAAGTTTCCCCCCTCTGCCACCTGCAGTCTCTGCCCGCGAAGGGGCTTCCTAGTGTGTGGAAACCTTTCCTCCTTCACAGCTCCCTCCCACTGGTGCAGGTCCCGTCCCTATTCTTTTGCCTCTGTTTTTTTCTTTTTTCTTTTGCCCTACCCAGGTACGTGGGGAGTTTCTTGCCTTTTGGGAGGTCTGAGGTCTTCTGCCAGCATTCAGTAGGTGTTCTGTAGGAGTTGTTCTACATGTAGATGTATTTCTGATGTATTTGTGGGGAGGAAGGTGATCTCCATGTCTTAATCTTCTGCCATCTCGAAGGTCACCTTTTGTGGTTTTAATTCAGCATTTTATATGATTCCATTTTCGCTCCTTTCTTAGCGTAGCATTTGTACTTCTTTTTTTACCTGTTAGTGGTTGCCCTAGAGTTTGCAATATAAATTTACAGCTAATTCAAATAACACTATACTGCTTCATAAGTAGTCTGAGTATCTTATAATAACAAAATCCTAATTCCTTCTTTCTGTGCCTTGTATCATTGCTGTAATTCATTTCACTTTAAGCATACATAAGCATATATATACATATATATGCACATAGATAATGGAATGCTTGTTGCTATTATTATTTTGAACAAAGTGTTATTTGTTAGAATAAGAAAATTAAAAGTTTTTATTTTACCTTCACTCATTCCTTCTTTGATGCCCTTCTGTTGTTTATGTCAGTTCATGTTTCTGACCTTTATTATTTTATTATTTTCCTTCTCTCTAAAGAACTCCTCTTGCAAGGCAAGTCTACTGGCAACAAATTTCTTCAGTTTTTGTTTGAGAAAGACTTTATTCTCATTCACTTTAGAAGGATAATTTTCCAGTGTACAGAATTCTAGGTTGGTGGTTTTGTTTTGTTTTTTTCTCTCAACACTTTAATTATTTCACTCTATTCTCTTTTTGTTTCATGGTTTCTGAGGAGAAGTAGGATGTGATTCTTATCTTTATTCCTTTATAGGTATGATTTTTTTTTTCCTCAGACTTCTTTCAGGATTTTTTCTTTATCTTTGATTTTCATATTTTGAAAGTGATATGCCAAAGTATAGTTCTTTTTTGGCATTTATCCTGCAAGGTGTTCTCTGAGCTTCCTGGATCTGTGGTTTGGTGTCTCACATTAATTTGGGGAAATTCTCAGTCATTATTGTTTCAAATATTTCTTCTGTTCCTTTCATCTCACTCTGATATTCCCATTATGCCTATGTTACACTTTTTGTATTGATAGTTATCCCACAGTCCTTGGATATTGTTTGTTTTTTTCAATCGTTGCTCTCTTTGCTTTTTGGTTTTAAAGGATTCTGTTGATATAGGCTTTAGCTCAAAGATTCTTTTCTCAGCCATGTCCAGTCTACTAATAAGCCCGTCAAAGGTAGTCTGTGTTTCTGTTCCAGTGTTTTTGATCTCTTCTTCCTTTCTTAGGATTTTCATCTCTCTGCTTACATTGCCCATCTATTCTTGCATGCTGTCTACTTTATCAGTTAGAGAGCCCTTAGCATATTAATCATAGTTGTTTTATATATTTTTTTTATTCTTTTAAAGGGGAATGAGAGCCCTGAAGAGAAATCCCCCAGTTGCTGGGGGAGGAGGCTTTATAAGCTGGCTGGCATTGGGAGAGGTCAGGAAGCTTTCAGAGCTGTTGCAATAGTCTGGGGGACAGGGGAGGTCTAAGGATGCTGATGGCAGGAAGCATCTTTTTTTTTTTTTTTTTTTGTGTCCATGTGGTGCAGCATGTGGGATCTCAGTTCCCCGACCAGGGATCAAACCCGCGCCCCCTGCATGGGAAGTGCAGAGTCTTAACCACTGGACTGCCAGGGAAGTCCCGAATCATAGTTGTTTTAAATTCCTGGTCTGTCGCAAGAGGGAGGAGATGTGGAGATATATGTATATGTATAGCTGATTCACTTTGTTATAAAGCAAAAACTAACACACCATTGTAAAGCAATTATACTCCAATAAAGATGTTAACAAAAATAAAAATAAAAAAATAGGGCTTCCCTGGTGGTGCAGTGGTTGAGAGTCCGCCTGCCGATGCAAGGGACATGGGTTCGTGCCCTGGTCTGGGAGGATCCCACGTGCCGTGGAGCGGCTAGGCCCATGAGCCATGGCCACTGGGCCTGCGCGTCCGGAGCCTGTGCTCTGCAACGGGAGAGGCCGCAGCAGTGAGAGGCCCGCGTACCGCAAAAAAAAAAAAAAAACAAATTCCTGGTCTGAGAATTCCAACATCCCTGCCATATCTGGTTCTGATGCTGTCTCTTCAGATTGTGTTTTTTGCCTTTTGTTATGCCTTGTAATTTTTTTTCCATAGCTGTATATGATGTACTAGGTAATAGGAACTGTGGTACATAGGCCTTTAGTAATGTGGTGATGTGTGGGGGAGGGGACGCATTCTAGAGTTCTGTGATGCCTGGTGTCCTCCTCTCTCTTAGGGATCCAAGAAGAGTTGTTGATTTTTCAGTCCATTCAGCTTTTACTTATTAGCTGCGAAGTGGGAACCTTCAAGCTCCTTGCATGTGGAAGCAGATTAAACAATCTGTACTCCTGAGATAAATCTAACTTGGTCATGATAGATTATCTTTCAGACATGTTGGATTTAGTTTGCTAATATTTTGTGAGGACTTTTGCATCTATATTCTGATTGAATTTCCTTTCTTATAGTCTCATGACCCTTTTTTTGGTAAAAAGTTACATTAGCCTCAGAGAATGAGTAGAAGAATATTTCCTCTTTTTCTTTTCTCTGGCAGAGTTTGTATAAGATTGGAATGATCTTTTCTTTGAAAATTTAGTAGACCCTACTTATAAAACTATCTGGAACTGGTATTTTCTTTGGGGTATGGTTTTCAAGTATTATTTTGATTCTTTAATAATTACAGGACTAGTCAGTTTTAGGTGATATTTTTCAATTTGTCGATTCATCTAACTTTTCAAATTTATTATAGTATTTTTATTGTCTTTTTAATTCCTGCTGTGTCTTTAGTTATAGCCACCTTTTTATTCATAACATTGTTTCTTTGAACCTCCTTAATTTTTTCTCCATTATCCTGGTCAGGGAACTAAGATCTGGCAAGCCGTGTGGCACAGCCAAAAAGAAAAAAGAAAAAGAAACAACTTTTGGCTTTGTTGATTTCTCTCATATTTGTTAACCCCTTTGTTTTATGTTTCTGCTTTTCTTCTCTCTTTATTATTTCCTTCCTTGTATATTATTTGAGATTCCTTTGTGGTTCTTTTTCTAACTTCTTTAATTGTATACATTCAGCTTTTTTTCATTAACATCTAATTTGTGGTCAGAGAACATGGTTGGTTTAGACCCATACTTTGAAATTTGTAGAAAGTGGCTTTGTGGCCTTGTACATGATAAATTTGTAAATGTTCCATGTGTGCTTGAAAAGCATATGACTTTAATTTTTTTTTTTTTTTTTTTTTTTGTGGTATGCGGGCCTCCCCCTGCTGCGGCCTCTCCCGTTGCGGAGCACAGGCTCCGGACGCGCAGGCCCAGCGGCCATGGCCCACGGGCCCGGACGCTCCGCGGCACGCGAACCCGGTTCCCCTGCATCGGCAGGCGGACGCGCAACCACTGCGCCACCAGGGAAGCCCCTATGACTTTAATTTTTAATGTAGAATTTTATGTGACCATTCGATTAAGACTGTTAATTGAGCTGTTCATATTATCCATATTTTTTGCTAGCTTGACTTATAAAATAGTGAGAGAGATGTATTGAAATCATTAAAATGGTGTATGTATCTAATTCTCCTTGTAGTTCTGTCATTTTCTTTTTTAATGCAGTTTGAGGCTTTTTATTGTGTGCATATATGTTAAATTGTTATATCTTCCTGGTAAACTGAACTTATTATATATGTAGTAATCCTACCTTTAATGCTACTTTTTATCTTAGTCTGTTTTGTCTGTTATTACTGTAGCTATGCCACCTTTCATTTGATTAGTATTTGCACAATATCCTTTTCCCTGAAATCTTTCCTTGTTGTAATATTTTAGGTATGTCTGAGACAATCTCATTTTTCTCCATTGGTGAATTTAGTCTCTTTATTATTATCATGGCTACTTTTGGACTTGTTTCCAACTTTTTATTTCTAATTATCCTGTTTTACCTAATTTTTTTTTAACTTTCCTGTCTTTTTTAGGATTAAGATTTTTATCTTTTTGCTGTTGTTTTGCTTTTTTCATTTTTTTTCCTCCATTGGGTTGGAATGTAACTCTTTATTTATTGTTTACTTCTGAAATTTTCCATGCTTACTGAACTTTATAATGTCTTTTATGAATTTTAAATTGCGTGCCAAGTTAACATAAGCTATCATATGTATATAAAAGAATTAATAACTAATATTCTCAAAAACAACTTTGCAAACAGTAGGCTTTTAATAAATAGTTATTTGCTGATTGGTGTTCTTCATATGTATGTATCATTTTAATTTTAATTTGATTAAATTTGCAAAGTAATTAATTACAAATTTATTATTTTCAACATCTTATATTCTTTTGGTGTTTTTTATGAAATATCCTCTAGGAAAGTGGTTTCAGTGTGTTAAGTTTTTTTTTTTGGCCACACAGCCAGAGGAATATTAGTTCCCTGATCAGGGACTGAACCCAGGCACTTGGCAGTGAAAGTGCAGAGTCCTAACCAGTGGACTGCCAGGGAATTCCCCTCAATGTATTCATTCTAAGTTTATTCATCTCTTTTAGAACTGTTTGCTGTGTTGGACATTACCTGACTATATATACAAGTATAGCATTTAGTGTCACTTTTTATCATCTAATTTGAAATTTGTGTACTTGAAGCTTTATTTTCTGTTTTAGATCATTTTCCTACAGCGAGATAGTGGTAGGTGCCCTAATCTTTTATCTAAACTGTACAATACAAACTGCATAGCTTGAGATCTGTTTTTCACAATTATTCTTTATCAGGATTGTTAAGCCAAACAAACATTAAGCAGTAAATTAGACCATATTCTACAGCAAACTTTTAAGTGAAATGAACACTTATGATTTGGTACCATCAGTTGTTAATTACTATCATCTCATTACTCATTCAACTTTAATTTTGTCCAAATACCTTGTTTTAAATGATTTGAGCTTTTGTCTAATTCTTAATTTGTCATATAGTTTCTTTTTCCATTTATAACTCCCAAGGCCTTCGGTTTATCAGCAGGATTCTTTCTATTTCCTCTACTACCTGATACTCTTTCATTTATTTATTTATTTTATAGAAGTATAGTTGATTTACAATGTTGTGTTAGTTTCTAGATACTCTTTCATAGCAAGAGTTTTTTCTTTATTGGTTTCTTGTTAATCACATATTTTTAACTGATTGAGTGTCCTTTTCTCTTCCACTTTAGAAAAAAGAGAGTTTCAATCATATTAATTATGTTTCTTTTGAGAACATTTGAACTCTCAGCCCCTCCCATTTATCACTTCCCAATCAGAAAGAGATAATCAGAGTAAACTAAACATGTCAGCTTTCTGTGTGGTAGTTTCTAATGATATCTAACTTAAAATTTTGGACCCTTTTTTTTTTTTAACATATATATAGCATAGGATAAAGTTTTTTAAACACTTTTTAGATAAGCCTATAGAATTTATGATACCATTTTATGAAAAAGAAAATACCTTTTTATTATAAGACTACATAATTGTTATGTAATTGTTTTAGAAAGTGTTATTAACAATTTAGTCTGGTTTTCTAGACTCTTTCTATGTATATATATAAATTTTTCCCCTATGAATTATTTTTTAACCTATGTTGTAGATTCAGTAGGATATTGCTGACATTTTTCATGTTCTTGCTTATGGATCTTTCTTATTGTTTTTAATGGTGGCATAAGTATTCCAATGTATGGATGTACCATAATTTATTTAACCTTTCTATGTATAAGACATTTAGATTATTTCCAGTGTTTCTCAAAGTACTGCAGTGAATATATATGTGTGTGTGTCTGTATATATTGTGTGTATATATATATTTGCATATTCATTTTTCTACAGCATACATTTTTAAAAGATGAAATTGCTACATCAAAGCAAATACATGTTTTAAATTTTAATGGATATTATTTAATTTCTCCTCAAAAATATATTGTACTGGAACACTAATATATTGCCAGTGGAATTATAAATTGCTGTAACCACTTTGGAAAATTGTTTGGGAGTATCTGTTAAAGCTGACCATATGCACATACTGTGGTCCAGCAGTTCCACTCCTGGATATATAGTCAACAGAAATATGTACATATGTTCGCCAAAGCACTATTTTAGTAATCAAAACCTGTAAACAACCCAATGTTCACCAACAGTTGAATGGAAAAAGTAAATTATAATGTACTTATACAAAGTAGTACTCTACAGCAAAGAGGATGAATGAACTATAGCTAAATTCAACAACATGGATGAATCTTACAAATGTAATATTGAGGTAAAGAAGCTAGACACAAAATATATTTTGTATGATTCCATTTAGTTAATGTTCACAAACAGGCAAAATTAATCCATCATGTTAGAAGTCAGAATAGTGGTTTCCTATAAGGGGAGTGTAATAATGGGAATGGAGCATAGAGAGACTTCTGGAATTCTATTTATTCTCTATCTCTCCTGGAATTCTATTTATTCTCTGTCTCTCATATTGGTACTGGTTACGTGGGGCTATTTTGCAAAAATGCATTGAGCTACACATTTATGATTTTATACCTTCCTGAATATGTGTTCTACTTCAGTCAAAAGTTTACAACGGGGGCTTCCCTGGTGGTGCAGTGGTTGAGAATCCGCCTGCCGATGCAGGGGACACGGGTTCGTGCCCCGGTCCGGGAGGATCCCCCATGCTGCGGAGCAGCTGGGCCCGTGAGCCATGGCCACTGAGCCTGTGCGTCTGGAGCCTGTGCTCCGCGACGGGAGAGGCCGCAACAGTGAGAGGCCCGTGTACCACAAAAAAAAAAAAAAAAAAGTTTACAACAAAAGAGTGCACTTTTTTATATATAAAACTTCCAAACTCTTACCAGTAGTGCCTATTTTCCTGTATTCTTGCCACTCTGATAGATGTAAAAAATTTTTTAATCTGATAGACATACAAAAAGATCAATTTGTTTTTATTTTTATCTTAATATTAGTGAGGCTGGGCATCCTTTTGTATATTTATTAAGTCTCTTTCTTCTATAATTTCCCTATTCATGTTCTTTACCTTTTTTCTATTATAGTGTTCATTTTTCATACTGATTTGTAGACACTTTATATATTTTGGATTTTTGGTCTATTATATGGCAAAATATAATGTTTTATTTTATTTTATTTATTATTATTATTTTTTTTTTTGCGGTATGCGGGCCTCGCAACTGTTGTGTCCTCTCCCGTTGCGGAGCACAGACTCCAGATGCACAGGCTCAGCGGCCATGGCTCACGGGCCCAGCTGCTCCGTGTCATGTGGGACCCTCCCGGACCGGGGCACGAACCCTTGTCCCCTGCATTGGCAGGTGGACTCTCAACCACTGCACCACCAGGGAAGCCCATAATGTTTTAAATAAGAAGTTCAAACTAACAAAGTTATTCAGTAACATGTGTTAGGAAAATTTCCTTCTAATAATTAAATCAGTCTTAAAGAGTCCATTGTTCTTTATTCTCTAGTTTTGTGACCAACTCAGTTCTTAGGAGAGTAAAATCAGCCTCATTAGCTCCAAATCTGTACTCTAATATGGAGTTCATATAGAATAGATTCTATTTGAAGGTCCTTGTTTTATTCATGTATATTAATATTGTTTTTCTTGGCTAGTCTGTTCTTTGCTGAGAACAAACATCTTTAAACAAAATCTCAAAACATAAGTTTATCCACTGAAATTATATGTTAACCTTAGTTTCTTCTTTTGGTTTCTCTTTATTATGCCTTTACATTTCCTAATATGGAGAGGACAAATAATATTGAATAGGTTTTGTTTTATTTGTAGTAAATTGCATATTAATTTTGTCTGTATTATGTTTTTATAAAACAGCCGTTTAAAAAGTGTGCTGCATGCTATTTCCTTTACTCTCTCAACCAGTACCAAATTTCTAAGTGATCTCTTAACTAAAACATTTTGTTTTAGTAACTCAACTAGTCTGATGTAGTCTCACTGTTGTGTCTGCCTCTTTATGCTTTGGTTGGGGATGCCTTATTGACATAATGTTTAGTTTAAATGTTTTCTAGACTTTACCATATTTTAATGTTGCTTATTTTCATTCTGTAGTGTCCTGTGAATGTTTTTCACTTATTTCTGTTTTTTTTTATAATATGTAATTCATAGACGCTCTGCTGTTGCCCGAATTCAGGAGTTCTTCAGGCGGAGAAAAGAAAGAAAAGAAATGGAGGAATTGGATACCTTGAACATTAGAAGGCCACTAGTAAAGATGGTTTATAAGGGCCATCGCAACTCCAGGACAATGGTACCATATACTCACATGACATTCTTTCGAAGAACTACAATTTCATAATATGAATTTATTTCCCATAATGATTATTTTCATATATGCCAGTGTGATTCCAATATATTATTGCACCTTCACAGTTATCTCTTTACCCAAACATAGTTCTTTTCGTCCTATAATATATTGTGAAAGACCATCATTTTTTATAAGAAAAGTCTACCCTACTGAGGAACTATCGTAGAATTTTAAAAATTTTAGCTTGTATAAGTAACCATTGCTTCTTTTTTGCTCTCTCACACTTGTTGTCTACTTTCCTAGTAGATTTTTTTAGTTCATATTAGTGCCCTTTGTTGGTTTTGGAGAGAAAGATTTGGATACATGAAATCCAGGTTCATTGCAAAACATAGTCAGATTAATCATAAATCTTTCCAAGATTGACAAGTAAAGATTTGTTTTAGTCACCTTGTCTTTCTAGACTTTAATTTCCTCATCTATGAAATAAGAATAGACCAGATGATCTCTAAGATCATTTCAAGTTTTTATAACCCAGAAGTCTATATACCCAATGCAATATTAACTGTTTACTAAGAGAATCTTATGAGATGATTAACATAACTGTTAACTCCGAACCATTCATATGTAGAAAGTGTTCTCATATATTCATTGAGTTATCAAAAAATATCTACAGAATCGGTTTTAATCTGCTTTCTTTAGAGTCAAGGCAAAAAGTAACTTTGGGATGGGGAAATAATTAGCTGTCTCTATAGACATCATTGGTAGTAATAATTTAATAATTCTGGAAAGCATACTCATTATTAATATAAGTAACCAATTTATATTTCTTGCATTTTGCTGGTTAAAAGTTTGGAGGAAAATAATTAGGGATAGGAATGGAAAAAAAAAGAAGACAAGTAAATATAAAAGTATTGTAGTTCCAAGTAACAACAAAATTGGCTTCTCTCCTTTGCTTTCCAAAAATAGCAAAGTAGCAGCTGCACATAAAATGATTTCAAAAATTCTGATATGAAGTACAAAGATTTTTGATGGTTCATTCATGTGCATCTGCTGAAAAATTCCATCATAACCATTCTAACATATCCTTTGTCTCATTGCTTCATAAAAGTAAATATTTATATCTTTCCTTCTTGATTGTGAGAGCTTCTAATAGCTAATAAAAAGATTGGTACTTTCTGTTTTTTGGCATAAAGCAAGATACAGGAGGGAACAATTCATTTTTTTCTATGAATTGTTTTTATTATCTTGTAAAAGCGACAATGGAACCGTTTTTGGAAAGTTCAATAACATATATATATATGTTTCCATTATACTGTTCAAAACGCAGAAATCCCATTCATTCATTTAGCAGTTATTAACTCAGCACCTACTGTGTGCCAAGTACTGTTTCAGGCACTATAAATATAGCATTGAACAAAGCAAATCCCTATCTTCATGAGGGACTTTTCATTACTTACTACCACTTTATCCCTGCTGATAAATTTCTATCATGATTTCAATATACTAGAAGACAAAGGCTCTCTTCAATTTTTTATTTTCTGAGCCAATTAATTGTTTTAACTTGAGAATAGAATAAATCTTTTTTAATAACTTTGAATTCTCTTATCATTTCCTTTTTTTTAACCCTTAGATAAAAGAAGCCAATTTCTGGGGTGCTAACTTTGTAATGAGTGGTTCTGACTGTGGCCATATCTTCATCTGGGATCGTCACACTGCTGAGCATTTAATGCTTCTGGAAGCTGATAATCACGTGGTAAACTGCCTGCAGCCACACCCGTTTGACCCAAGTAAGATGACCTTTTATAAGGCAAGGTCTAGAAATCATTAGTATGATTAATCAGCTTCAACTTTTTTCTAGTTGTTAATATAAAAATAATCCAAATTATCCTAGTAGGCAGCCACTAGGGTCAAGTATTGCCATTTGGGGTTTAAAACAAAAAACACTTATAACCTGCTTTTGGCAGAAAATATGGGGAAATAGGTTAAAGAATTTATTATAGTCCTAAGAATTCTTCTAAGTTTTGTCAGCTGTAAGAGGTTTGGCTGATTGAACTTTTCACTACTTAACCAAATTGAACCTCCAAGCCTTTTAGTCTTCACATGTCTGAATTAATTTACCAGAACAAAGGAGCATTGGCTTGTTCTTGCCTTCCATTTGAAATTGCCCGTGTTTCTCATAAAAGAGCAGTTAATAAGAAAAAAATTTGAGTGATTTCAAGATGGTCTTAAAATTGTGTTCTAGAGTAACGTTTAGGAAATCTTCAAAATAATATTCTCAGTTAACAATTAAAGGTATCAGTACAATTTCCATTCTAACTCAATTTTGCTGAACATATACAAACATGCATATATACATTATAAATTTACATGAATTAATGGCATATTTCTAAGCTTTATATTAATGTGAACATTTTATTTCTAGTTCTAGCCTCATCTGGCATAGATTATGACATAAAGATCTGGTCACCCCTAGAAGAGTCAAGGATTTTTAACCGAAAACTTGCTGATGAAGTAAGATTTTTATTATACTTATTATAGAACATATGTCACTTTGTTCCTGAACTGCTGTTTTAAGAAGAATCAAAGCATCTCATTTTGTTATTAGTTGGTAACATAAAACAAGTTAATTCATTTAGTGAGGTCAAATTTTAAGAAAAAGAAAAGTCAAGAATAAAACATGCCCACAATACTAGAGAGGTAAAAATTGGAATATTATTTGGATAAGTAGAATATTGATTATTGGTAGTAACAGATATAGTATATTGTAGTTTAAGAAAAATAGGTTGACTATTTGTGCTTATTGCAATGAAGAATCATTAAAAAAAACACTATGTCCTTTTAAGAAAATAGTTTTACTGTAGCTGTTCTCTATAATCATAGCCAAATAGGTAGCAGAACAAACGATTGGAGACTCTTTTCCTTTATGATTATATTTTAAGATTTCCTCAGCTTCTGAAGCTACTGTTACATCACTAGTTTTCAAACTGAATTCTCTGAAGCTCTAGTTTCTTTTACAGCATTGGAAGCAGGAAGATGGATGATATGAAAGCTAAACTCTGGGCATTTCCTTCCCAACTGCAACGAGGGTTTTCATTTTTGGGTTTCCATATAAGATTTCTTATGAAAATAAGGATCCATTGCATTAATCAGCTACTAATTGTTGAACTTCTGTGAGGAGGGGAGTGCAACTAAAGTTGATACTACCCCCTCTTAAAACAATAATATAAGAGTTCATTGCTAAAAATATTAATGAATCGGAAAACTAGTTCTCTAGACCAAGGTTGACGGTTCACAGTGAAATTCCCACGTATACTTTTACTCATTTTAATAGACATATATACAACACTTGGTGTATGTCAGGCACAGTGCTGAATTTAAAAAGATAAACCCTTCCTTCAGAACTTAAAGACTAGTGGAAAAAACAGACATAAACAGCTAGAATATAGTGTGCTCAGTGTCAGATGTACGCATAGTGTTTTGGAAGCCCGGAGAAAGGAACAGCCGTGCTTGCAAATGGAATAGATGAGATGGGAAGGTCTTCACAGAGGAAATAAGAATTGGACTGAGTTTACTAGGCATACAAGGATCAAAGGAACATTTGAGACAGAAGGATCAGTGTGTTTCAAGTTACTGTAAGGTAAATGAACCACCAGTGTGCTGAAACCTAGAGGACACATACGAAAGCAGCTCAGTTGGACTAAAAAGCTAGGTTGGGGCATGGTTGTAAAGGGCCCTGTCGGGCACCCTGATGAGTTGAAAAAGTACTGTAATATCATTGGGGGACTGCTGATCAGATTAGCATCTTTTTCTTCCTCTCCTGCTTTCCTTTCTTTCTTCCTATTTTTCCTTTGCCATGAACTTTGTTTTTCCTCTTTCCTTTGCCTGTGATTATACATTAGCTCCCTACATGTTCATGGATGTTCATTTAGTCCAATTCTTGGTTCTTAAGACACAATTCATTGGTAACTCTTATCCAAAGGTTTATTTTTCAAGATTACTTTGCTTCAGTCAAGGTAACATTTTTCTTGAGGGACCCAAGTGACCCAGGGATAATAATTTAACGCTACTCTGTCACTAAAAGCATTAGTTCTACTAGATGGGAAAATAATAAGCTGACACAAAGTAGACTGCTCTGGAAAACAAATTATAAGTAAAAATAAATTGAATTCTTGGATGTTTTAAGTAGCCTCAAGGTTTGACCTTTGTCTTTCTGCCAGTTGAAAGAGTAGTGTTCTCTGATCTTACTCTGTCGAATGCAAGTTAAAGTAATTATTTGGCACTGAGTAGCCTTAAGGTGGAAATATAGACATATATAGATATATATGAAGAATGAAATAATTCCTGCTAATTTTTTACTGTTCTCCTAATCTCTAAGGAAAAGGTACAGTTACCCTGTGATCTTTGACATGGTTATTTAACTTGCCTCATAGGTTATAACTCGAAATGAACTCATGCTGGAAGAGACTAGAAATACCATTACAGTTCCAGCCTCTTTCATGTTGAGGATGTTGGCTTCACTGAATCATATTCGAGCTGGTAAGAACTGTCAGTGTACTATTAAAATCATTATTATATTTGAAAAACATTCTTATTTAAGATCTACTTTAAAGGGATTTATTTTAAAAAAAAAAAAGGGACTTCCCTGGTGGTCCATTGGTTAGGACTCCGAGCTTCCACTGCAGGGGGCATGGGTTCGATTGGTTGGGGAACTAAGATCCCGCATGCCATGCGGCACAGCCAATAAAGTGAAGTGAAGTGAAGTAAAATAAAAGTAAAAAGTAAAATGTAAAGTAAAAATTTCCTTAAATTACAAAATCAAGGAAGGCAGCTTAACTTTTTTTTTTTTTTTAACACAAGAGAAGTTTATTTCTTGCTGACATTAAGTCCTTTCAGAGGGAACAGGTGCATGGAAGGCAGCTTAACTTTTGAACGAGGAGTTCTATGAATTCTTGATCTTAGTACAGTAATTTATATCCCCATGAGCCAACTTTATTGAAAAGTGTCAAAGTGAAAAGATGAAGTCACTTGAAAACTTTTATCAGCTGTGCTTTTCTTCTCAGAGTGGAAGATCATACCATAAACCTTAAGATAAGTTATAGTAAGTACCCTTTAATGGTAGGTTTGGTCAAAATCAGTCACAGCCCAGACAAAAATAAATGTAACGTGTTATTACAGAGGTTGAAACAGATAGCTCAGTATGTTATTTTTCAGTATTTTTTTGTTTTAGATGATAAACTGTGAGGTTCAATGCCACAGATACAAAATTGTGTATATTACAACTAATATTCAAGAAGGAATGGAATAACCTGTGTTAATAACAGTAGAAAATAACCAGTATCCATTATAAAGTGTTTATCACTCTTCACTGATATCACAAATTTCTTCATATGTTGAGTATTATTTAATAATAACAACCACCACCATTTATGGAATACCTGTAATGTATCAGGCAATATACCAGTCATTTCACAAATTTATCCTCAGTTAGCTCCAACCCTTTACAAAGTAGATTATTTGTAATAACTCACCCCAGGTCACATAACTGATAAATGGTAAAGCCTGAATTTGAAACTAGCTTCCAAGCACTTACTCCCCTTTTACCTACAAATTTCACTTTCGGGAACACGTTCAAGTCATGAATAAGACATGCAGTCCTCTGGATGACCTGATCTCAAACTGCTTTTCTAGTGCATTCTTTCCTTCTCTATCCACTCCATCCACTCTGGCCCTCTCTGAATTTTGGGGTACATCAAACTCTTTCCCACCTCAGAGATCTTTATAATCATGATGTCCCCTCCCATCCTCACTCTTTGTTAGGATAACTTCCATTTCAGACCTTCAGGTCTATATAAGCAGTAGATTATATATTACTTTCTCAGAAGGTGGGGAAGGGAGAGCTAAGTATTCCAGGCAAAATAAAGAGTATGTAGCATTTGTCTAAGTCCTGGAGGAGAGAGACTGTAGTACATCTGAAGAATTCAAAGAAGCCCCTTATGTCTGTAATTAAAAGAGCTGGAGAGAAAATAACCCCCAAATTGTAAATATTAACTATTACAAGGAAAGAGTGAAAATTTCAAATAGTCAAAACAAAAAATAAACCTAAAATGTAAACAGAAAATGTTTGTAGTCCAACAAAATATTATTGTAGTACTTCTAATCACTGTAACATCTTTTGATCTATTTTCTTCAATAACAATCAGTAACCTTTAAAATTCACTTGGATTTCAGATTTGAGGAGGCAGCATTTTATAGAACAAGAAAAACATTTGCTGATTATGACAACTAAAATTTGCTTGTTCTTATGAAGAGTTCATCTGGTGAATGGTTCTTCCTGAGTTTTCCTATAGGAAACTAATTCTCCTTTCCTTTGTGCAAGAATCTATTTTATTTTTTCTAATAAATTTATTTATTTATTTATTTTTGGCTGGATTGGGTCTTCATCACAGTGCGTGGGCTTCCCATCGCGGTGGCTTCTCTTTGTTGGCTTGCAGACTCTATAGAGTGCAGGCTCAGTAGTTGCGGCACACGGGCTTAGTTGCTCCTCGGCATGTGGGATCTTCCCGGACCAGGGCTCGAACCCGTGTCCCCTGCATTGGCAGGCGGATTCCTAATCACTGAGCCACCAGGGAAGTCCAAGAATCTATTTTAAATAGGTGCTAATGTGTCAGTGGTTTGTTAACTAATAGTTATTACCATCCTTCTTTGATTTTAAAATTAGATGTTTTATAATATAAAGGTTCCCTTTCTTCTATTTCTTTTTGTCAGCAATCAAGGTTTAGTCAACTTAACTCACCCTCTTGTTTCTCTTAGGTAAAAGACTAGATAGTAAAAGGTACCCAAGAGTTTGTATTTCTGCTGCTTTTATCCTTAAGATGTCTAGTTATTTGATGAGTCAACTACTCCTTTCCTCTCCTTCTCTTCATTGTCCTGTATTCCAAGTACAATAATGTCTGTGTATTCAAGGAGAGTTAGTAATAGACTTTGATCATGGAAGCACAATCTAGCCACAGAATACTTCAGCCTTCCATTACTCCACAAGGCTTCCTGGGAAATCAGCTCCTTCCTGCTTAAGCTGTGATTTTTAATGAAGAGTGCACTTTAAATCCCCTTTCTAAAACTACAAATACCTGGTTCCTATCCATTAAAGATTCTCATTCATTTCATCTGAATAGGGTTTGAGCTTCTGCAAAAGCAACCAAAATTATTCTCATGAATGCTGTACTAAAGACTTTTAGTCTAGGCAACTTCTTGAGAGAGAAAGGCAGTTCTGAGATTCCTAGAAGTTTTGACAGGCTTTGGAGAGATGGTGTGTGAACCATTCTACTCTTTTCTAAAATAGGTTAGAATCTGATCAATTTACTCCCCTCTTTAAAATTCTCCTGTGCCTCCTCATGCTCTTAGGATAGAGTCCAAATATGTTAACATGATTTATAAAACCCTGAAGCATCCCTTCATACCTCTGGACCTTGGCACGTGTACATCTAGATAGCCATAGTGTCCTCCACAATGGATCTACAGAGTGTAACATCATATTGAGCTCACAGGCACTTACCCAGTCATACACAGATTCACTCCATCAATTATGGTAGCTTTACTCCAGAATATAATCCATATTCATCTACCTTGGTCTCCCTGCTTCTGCTCTCGCCTTCATACAATCTGATTTCCACAGCACAGAGAGAGCTTTTTAAAACATGGGTCAGGGACTTCCCTGGTGGCGCAGTGGTTAAGAATCTGCCTGCCGGTGCAGGGGACATGGGTTCGGTCCCTGATCCGGGAAGATCCCACATGCCGCGGAGCAACTAAGCCTGTGCGCCACAACTACTGAGCCTGCACTCTAGAGCCCGCGAGCCACAACTACTGAAGCCCACACGCCCTAGAGCCCACACGCTGCAACTGCTGAGCCCACCTGCTGCAGCTACCGAAGCCCGCAAGCCTAGAGCCCGTGCTCCGCAACAAGAAGCCACCGCAATGAGAAACCCACTCACCACAACTAGAGAAAGCCCGCACACAGCAACGAAGACCCAACACAGCCAAAAATAAAAAATAAAACGTGGGTCAGTAAACTTTTTCTTTAAACGGCCAGATAGTAAATAGGCTTTGTGGGCCATGTGGTTTCTCTTTCAGCTACTCATTTCTGACATTGTGGTGCAAAAGCAGCCATAGATAATATGTAGATCAAGGGCATGGCTCTGCTTTAATAAACCTTTATTTACAGAAATAGGCTGTGGGAGGATTTGCCCAGGGGCCATAGTTTGCTGACCCACTTTTTAGATTCTTTTTTTTTTTTTTTTTTATATATATAACTTTTTAAAATTTGTTTATTTATTTATGGCTGTGTTGGGTCTTCGTTTCTGTGCGAGGGCTTTCTCCAGTTGTGGCAAGCGGGGGCCACTCTTCATTGCAGTGCACGGGCCTCTCCTGTTGCGGAGCACAGGCTCCAGACGCGCAGGCTCAGCAATTGTGGCTCACGGGCCCAGTCGCTCCGTGGCACGTGGGATCTTCCCAGACCAGGGCTCGAACCCGTGTCCCCTGCATTAGCAGGCAGACTTTCAACTACTGCGCCACCAGGGAAGCCCCATGACCCACTTTTAAAATATAAATTAGGTTATGTCACCCTTGCTTAAAATTCTCAGGGACACCCCAGCTGCTCTTAAAATAAAACCCAGACTTCATACGCTGATCTACATGACCTAGACCTGCCAGCCACCGAGTCGACACATGCCAGTTTTCTCCTCGCCCACTACATTTCAGCCATAAATGGCTACTTTCCTCCTCCTCAGATTCATCAAGCTTGTTAGCATATTTAGGACCTTTTCACTGGCTGTTTCCTCTGCCTTTTAGGCAACTTCGTCCCCCAACTTCACTAATAATTGAACATACAATTGAGGTCTCAGCTCCAGTGTTACCTCCTTAGAAAAGTCTTCCCTAGTCGCCCAGTGTGAAGTTGTTTCATGTGCCTTCTCACACCCTCCTTCTCATTCAGTCATTCTCTGGTCATTGCCTATTTCATCAAGTACTTATTCTAACTTCATTTCTTTATTTTTGTCTTGTTACACAGATTAAAGGAGAAAAATACATTTCTTATTTTCTGTTTTTCTTCTCTAGAAAGTGAGCTCATTAAGACCAGAGACCTAGTTTGTCTTAGTCACAGCTGGATAGCTAGCTTCTAGAACAGTGCCTAGCATATAATAGTGTTTCGTGAATGAATGGGTGAACGAATGAATGAACTTCTAGTATCAAATCTTTAGCTAACGATGAGTCTCGTATTGACTCTGTTTTGTTGGAACACAGGTTTCCTTGGGGTATTTTTTTCATATCTCCCTTGTCCCCTCCCCACACCCCCAGCAAACTTAATATCTCTTCATATCTTTTCCGATCAAAAATAATTTCTTGAAGAAATATTTCTAACAGAGAATTACAGGAACCTTTCCACAAATGTAAACCTTATTTACAGGAGCAATTTGGTGTTGTCAGCTTTTGAAAACAGTGGATATAGAAGTGATTATTTCTAGTTTTCATTTAAAAGAACACAGTGTTCTCAGATCTCCATGGTCTGTAATTGCCAACCAGAGATTTGTGAGTGTTGAACTGCTTAGCAGTTTTACTACCGCAGTAGCACTTTGTGGACAAAAAGATTTAATTTAATTTATTCTTAGAAATTGGGTTTATATTCTGAGAGACATGACTCGACAGCAGTTAAGTGAGAAGGATTTGAGACACGAACAACTGTTCTGCCCTCTTCCTCATTCCACAAGCCACTGTCAGTTTCTGTGTGACCTATATGAGAGACTCTGTGGGCCCTCACTCGACTTCTTATTGCTTGCTTTGGACTCTGCAGAATTCTAATGTCTGCTGTAAACTTTGAAGGCTGTGACATTTCCTCCTTCCCCTCCATTTCCCCATCTTCATTCGTAAGTGTGACAACCAAAAAGAATTTGGGTCACGCTACACATTTTGAAATAGGCTGATAGTGCTTCCTTGTGTTCCACTAATATGACAGAATAGGTTTGTTGAATATAGTCAGTTGTATCCTATTCATGATACTCTAGGTAAGCAGAATAGCAACTTCATGGTTTTTTCTCTCATGAAAGTATATCACACAATAAAAAGAGTGTAATCTCTTTTATACTAACATCCCTTAGTTATTAGCCTTTTATTGATCAGAAAGTCTTCCACTGCGTTTAGATTCCTTAGTGGCCTGTGAAGGTCTGTCATCATCTTATTTTGTTCATTTATTTTACAAATGTGTATTGAACACTTATTATATAATAACTAAAATTTGTATAATTCAGGTTACAAATCATACACACATATGTTATCTCATTAGTTTGACGTTGAAATGGAGTTGGCGTAGAGGGGATTTAATCTAATTCACTTGGACAATTAAACATACAATCCCTTCTGTATACTGGTGTTGTTGACTTAGAATCCAGTGGGAGTGTTTAAGCCTCTGTAGATAATAAAATCTCAGGATTCAGTTTTCTCTTGGTGTTGACAGTGGGACTGAACTGTTTCCCCTGTGTCTAACCCTTTTTTCCCCCAGCTTACCCTGGAGAAATCTTTCTGTGATAGAAAGGGTTGCATCCTAGTGGGGGTAGTTATTCGGTACTAATGCCTTCTTTACATACCCTAATGTAATACATCTTATCTTAGTAAAACTTATGTTCATTTATTTGATAAACCTTCATTGAACCTCTTGTACCAGACCCTTAGGACATAAAAGAAGTAACTGCCACCCTCCCAGGAGCTCACAGTCTAGTCTGTAAGAAGATAGGCAAACAAACTATTACTGTAATTATTATATGATACATATAAAATATTCTGGAATGTGAAGGAAGGAGTTGATAATTCTACAGGTTGGGTATTTGGAAAAAGTCTGGGGAAAGTTTCACACAGGGAATAATAGTTGTATCGAGATGAGTAAGCAGAACCATTATAGCTGAAGAACTGGGTGAAGGTGTCCCAAGCAGAGGAACAGCAAGTGTAAATCATGGAACTTGAGAGGACATACCGTGCTCACTCTCTGGGTTGTAATTGTACACTCCCTTGAGTGTTGAGTCTAGATAAGCTCCTTGAGGACAGAGACTGTGACTGTTTTGGTCACCATTGTATCCTGGAACATAGCAGATATTTAAGAAATATTTTCATAAACAAATACACAGATCCTCAAGAATGATCACCAAATTCTCTCGCACAGCTTGCCTCTCACTCCCCTTGGTGACACCTGATACACCTCCTAGGGCTCCCAGACTCCCAGGAACACAGTTTGAAATCATTGCAGTAGACCACAGTAGATCAAGATCTTTAGGGTTTTTTCTTTGTCCTTTTTATATCTTTGGAATTACATGAATATTCAAAGTTGAGAGTCCTGTGTTTCCTTTACTCTTTGTCTCTAGAGGCAAAAATAACTTTTCTACACACAGCTGTGAACTGATTTTTACATGATGATGTTCTGAATTATATACATTTTAATCAGTTTTAAATAAAAGGCACTGAAAATTATTTTAATTGTAATAGTAAAGGTATTTCTTTTTGTCTCATATCTGTGTTTTCCAGACCGGCTGGAGAGTGACAGATCAGAAGGCTCCGGTCAGGAGAATGAAAATGAGGATGAGGAGTAACCAGCTCTTACTGGCAAGCACTTAGGTGTTCTGAAATTTGTATACGACATTTCTATTTTTCCTTTACAGAGCTTTAGTGCAATTTTAAGGTCGTGGTTTTTTGGAGTTTTTCCCTTTTCAGGGGATAACCTAACATTGGTTTGGAATGATTGTGTGCATGAATTTGGGAGTGTGTGTAAAACAAAACTAGCGAAATGTTTTAAAAACTTTTTGCCATGTATGAGGAGTGCTAGAAAATGCAAAGTGCAATATTTTCCCTAACCTTCAAATGTGGGAGCTTGGATCAATGTTGAAGAGTAATTTTCATTATAGTGAAAATGTTGGTCAAATAAATTTCTACACTTGCCATTTGCATGTTTGTTGCTTTCTAATTAAAGAAGTTGGTTGTTTTAAGATATCCTGACTTTGACTATTTAATGCCTTGATACCTTGACCCACATTTTCCAGATCTTTTCTTGTAACATCATAAGATTGTCTTTCTCTGTTCTTTTTAGATTAAATAACCTTTTCTGTTTTGACTTCCATGTGACAGAATCACATAGAAGAGCTTTTTTTCATTTCTCCTTCCAAAGCACTTTATCTCCACCCCCAATCACCATCTCTCATGATTAGTGGTCCCTCATTACCTGAGTACAGGGGTTAGGCTACGAGCAATCCCAGAGCATCGTGGGTACTCACACACCATATTAGCACAAGCCAGTTCTGAGAGCTCCGGCTTCTGGCCTTCCTTTCTCCAACTTCCAGATTTCAGCTGAAAGTGCTGACCATCCAGTCTTCTAATCCCTGGTCTTCCTGCTCCCTGGTGTCCACTTCACTCGACTTACGCCACCTACACCCAGGTCTGTGTCTTACAGGCTACGACTTGAAGCTGCTCCTGCAGACCTAGCCCTCAGCCACCCTCTCTCCTGTGTCTCCTCAACTGTCATGCCGCTCGCCTTCGTCGGGCCACGGACAGACTCACAGGCAAAGCGTCCCTCTTCCATGTGGAGACCAGGGATGCCTCCTCTCTGGAAGACGGCTGCAAGCCCAAGGACACCTGCTGCTGAGAGAAGACAGACTGGCTTTCTGGATAGAGGAAAAATAACGCTAGTTGGCTTGGTAACTTCAGCTGGACTTCAACATCTAGCTCTTAGCCTGGGCAGGGCGCATATGTCTCCATATTAGGAGTATGCTAAACGGTCAAAGGGAAAGAAAGGAGTTCGTTAGAAGTTTAGCCAAACAGGGCAAATGCATGATTTCCAAAAAGTGCCAGGTTTCAGTTTCTGGTACCCAAATAGTTACGTGATCTGCTCAAGCCATGTGACTTCTTTGGGCTTCTGTTTCCTCCTCCCTCAGATAGAGGTAGTCATATTTGCACCACCTATGTCCCAGGGGCTGTGTGAGGACCCCATGAGAGGTTGAAGGGTTTACAGAATAACTGAAAAGACTACTGCGGCGCATCATATGACACTACGTAATATGACGGTAAGAGAGATTATGCCATAGAGAAGTGCTGGAAAACCGACAGCCAGACTGGAGTACTCAGTGGGGTCAAGGCTAACTCTGGCAGGAAGAGCAACAGGAGAAAATCAATGGCGTTTGTTCACTCTGGCCCAGGATGTTGATAGTGGAGGAGGCTGGGCAGGTGGGAGTGGGGGGATTCTGAACTGTTTGCTCAGTTTTGCTGGGAACCTAAAACTGATCTAAAACTGTTTTTTTTTTTAAACCCAAACATTACAAAGTGGTATGTGTCCAAGGAATCAGGCCCCCTACTTTTAGCGATTTCGTAGTTTTGGTGTTGTATGTTATAAAGGAGCAGGGCAGGCCAGACAAGCAGTCAGGGAGGCAGCTAGGAGAGAAGACATTCTACAGAGGCAGAGTTCATGAGTCCTGGCCGCTTCCATGATCCGGTGTTTGTTGCAGGGGAGACACTGGACCCCAGGGCTCACTTACCCACTTAGAAAAGGAATGCGGCTTTAGTGGTGGCAGGTGTAGGGTCAGGCAGAGGTGGTGGGCTCTGTGCCTTGAGGCTGTTCCAAGTCTCTGATAATCTACCACCCGCCCTTTGACTTTGGTTATGGGACGGACATATCGAGAGACAGCACTGCTACTCATTAACCCTCCTTTAGAACTCTGGGTTAACAGTGTTTGTTTGTTGTCTCTTTCTTGGTCACTTCCAGGCCACTTAACAATATCCCATGAAGCTAATTGTCTTGCGGGAATTTATGAAAAACACATGGATGGATGTACCCAGGTGACTGGCATGGATTGTGGAACAACAGTTGGCCCCTTCCTGCTCAGTCTCCTTCCTCTTTTTAGCCCATGGGAAGGGAGGCTGGAGACAGAGACATGTCTGTGGAAAACAGGGGTGGGGGTAAAGGGGGAGACACCCAAAAAAGTCCACAGTCCACAAGCTCAAGCACAAGTTCACAATTTGCACAGCTATACACAGACCAAAAACCAGATACTTAATCAGGTAAACAAAACTATTCTAAGTACACTTTTACTTTCTGATAAATATTGGTTTATAATAATCCTAAGCTTTTTTTAATCTTAAAAATAAGCATCCAAAAACTTCAAGTGAACTATATTTTAGGATCAGCTTGTCTTTATCTTGAAGGTTGGTTTTTAACCACCTTTGCATCCAGGGGTCCATTACCAGAACACAGCATAGGGCTCTGTCCCTTAAGCATGTCCACATCACTGACTGACAGACCTATTTCCAGCCAGACAGGCTCTTTCCCCTGCACTCTCAGTGTGGCGCCGCCTGCCCGGGTCTGTGATCCTCCCTATAGGACTGTCTTTTCCTTTGGGAGGGTCAGACTCACCAATGATTAGTGGTACTTCAAAATGGTGGCGTCAAAAGGAAAAACAGAAGTGGCTTTTAATTCTTAAGCTGTTAATACTGCTCAGGAAAACGCTTTCTGAGGGAAATGAACACAGCTTTGCGTACTCTGTTTTCCTAAAAATAACAGCAGAACTGCGCTCCTGGTAATCTTACGCAGATTTGAGTTTGTGCTTTGAATTCTTTCCAGTGAATCCAATCACATTAGGCCTGCAGTTTTTTATATATAGGTCTGGCAAGCAGATATTCCAGTCTCCCAAACTCCTTGGTTTACAATAGTCCTACCTACCCAGTAAAGCCCTACTGGCCTTCTAATAATGATGACTGTTAACTATCCCTCATCCTCCTCGAGCTGCAAAGCTGGCTCTTTCCTTCTCTCAGTCACATGGCCAAGACCTGGCGTTTCAGCCCCGACCCTGGCTTAATCCCCTTTGAGACCTTGGACAATTCCCTTCACCTCCCTAGGCCTCCTTGGATTCTGCGTGCGCCCCTCCCCAACCCAGAAGGACGGTCCGGCTCTGCCCCCTCTTGTCACATACGACTGTGCTCACAGCCGTTTTCCTTTGCTTCAGGGTGAAAAATGTGATTTCCCTTCACTCTCCCACGGAATTCACCTGGGGTTCTGTGTATACTGTGGGTGGCAGCATGGACTCCTGCCCCTGCGCTGCCTCTTCCCTCAGGGGCTCGGAGAGTCAGAGAGTCTGAACCCAAGATCCAAGGCCAAGCAGTCACTGTCACTGCAGGATGGGGCTGCCCTGAGACTCCAGGTCACATCTCAGGAAGAGCATCCCTTCTGGGCTGTAAGGGAGCTCAAAGCTGAGCTTGTGCTTTGATTCCAGATGCCACACCAGCCTGGGGTTCTACCATCTCCGATAGCCATTAACAGAAAAGCTCAGTTTCGCTCCTTCAGATCTCCTGAATCCCAAGTGCCACTTAGCCTTTACCCCCTCCTCTCTATCGTCTTCTCCTTTCTCACCACATCCCTTCATGCTGTACAGCAGACGTGACGATTCCTACGGCAACAACCTTCAACACCTCTTATCTAGGATAACAGTTATCTTTTTAAGATTCTCACTTGTCACCGAGAGCCCTGTAAAACAAGAATAATACACCCACCTGCAGAGTGGAGAAGAAATAGCAGTGGTTCAGCATCAACTATGCCCCAGGTACTGTGCTGGATGCTCTAATCCACATAATCAGAGGCCCCCCTGGATTCCGTGTCCCCACATAGAAACAATACAAAGTTCATTTTATAGATGAGGAAACTGCAATACAGAAAGATTGAATAATTAGCCCAAGGACACCTTACTAAGAAGCGGCAGTGTGGAATCCGAACCCAGAACGTCCCCTACCAAAGCCTGCACTATCCCCACTATATCATATTTGCAGTGAGATAAGGCATTTGGAAGTGCCCAACTAATGCCTAGCACATGACAGGCACTCAAATGTCTTAACAGGTCAGGCACACTGTAGGCACTCATTATGTGCTAGTTCCCTGCCTCATCCTTTTGTAGCCACATCACCTCCACAGTTCCTTCCAGACGGGAGATGGCTGGGGCTCAAGGCTGAACCCTTGTCGTTGAGTATATCCTGTGGTCCATCCGTAGACCTGTCTCTAATCTGCAAGTATTTCAGGGACCCACTATCAGGATAGAGAAAATGCTCATCATCTAGTTAAATCTGAACAGGCCAGTAAAGTCTCTCACTGTATCAAAGCACTTTTCCTCCCTCTCCTGTCCACCCCAAACTACCTTGGCCTATTGCCAACACTGGAGTTAGTCTTGCCCGTTCACTCAGAGACTACACAGCAGCTCCTTAAATGAGAATCAAAGAACATTGGCACCAGATGGCCCTTGTCTTACGTTCCTCAACCCCGTTTCTACACCAGTGATTTGCTTAAGATCACACAGCTAATCACTGGCAGTACCTGCAACCCCGAATGGGGTCACACTTGTAAGCAAGCTAGCTGGGTGGTCCTTTAAAGGCCGAGGACTGCAGTGGAGACCAGGAGCTCAGAGTTAAGTGCTCTAAGCCAAAAGCAAACAAGCTTTCAGCTTTATCCTTAGCTCTTCCCGGTGGGGAACTTCCAGCGGCATCACAGCCACACTGCTGCCACCTAGTGTCGAAGGCCCTGAACTCCTGTCTTGGTGCGTCTGGCCTGGGAAAAGGCTAGGGATTGAGCTGTGTGCTCGGTGGCGTGGGACTCCAGTGCCTTCTGGGTCACACTAGCCCCCAAACCTGGTATCTGGGGAATAGCACTGGGGGGGGGACCTGGTCAAGTGGCAATCTCTATGAAAGAAGCAGAGATGGGCAACAGTCCTAAACGTGGTCCTGTCAAAACCAGAAGATGCAGGTCTGAGGTCTTTGTGAACAAGTGGCCAAGTGTCCCACCTGCCACTGTCCACATGGCCCCCTCAGGAAGGCCTCAGGCTGCTAACGCTGCACAGCAGAATAAAGCTAACGGGCCTGGGTTCAGCGGGGGAAGTTGGGGTTCTGACCTTCCGCACTAAGGACAGGGGTCCTCAGAAATGCTCTCAGAAACCTCAGCGTGTGTGGGGATTATGTCCTCGCCCTCTCCCCCATCCACCTCCTTTTACTCTCCTTTCTCTCTCTCAGGCTGAATCAAGGAAAATCTGAATTTATGAATATGCAAATATAGGGTTCCAGCTGCCAGACATCCTCCAAGGCTTGGCTCAAACAGTCACCTCCTACATGCTGCTACCCCTAACTCCTTCTAATTGGAAATATTCACCTCCCTCTGGAGCCCACAGTTCTTTCCATAATCATTAATTGACTGCAATTTATTAGCCTCAGTCTCTCCCAGGTCTCTCCCTATATTAGAGTGAAAACGCTTTAGTGTGACTACTCACAGAGCCTAGCTGGGTGCCTTGCACACGCTGGATGTGCAGTGTCTGGTAGATGAATAAATAAATGGACCTCAGTAGAAAAGAGGAAACGCACAGAATGCTTTCAGGAAGTGCAGTATTGCTAGATTGGCTTAGATTAAATCCTAGTGTACCTGAGCTAATCTGGGATCAGCCAGTGAGGACTTGGGGTGGGGGTGGGGGGTGCCTCAGGACTCTCTCCCTAGAGCCCAGCTAAGTACAGTCCAGGGGAAGCACTCTCCAGCCCCTGGGTTGCAAGTCACTTTGCGGCACTCAAAATGCCCTAAGGGGTGGGGGAGGGGTGGCATCCTAGGCATTCCAACCTAGAGGTAAAGGTCCCTGCCCTGTTCCACCTTGGTGCGTACTAGAAGCTCAGGAGTATGGTCCCTTTAGCAACTAGACAAGGACAAGTGCTAGGAAAAAATACATGCAGAGAACATAAAATGCCCTCAGGTTTAGGAATGCCAGCCAGTAGTGAGAGCAGAGTCTGACTGATCTGCACATCTCATCAGCAGAACCCAAGCCTGAAACCATCTTCTGCCCCTTCCCACTCCCATCCAGAATGCGGACCAGTGGCTGGCACCCGGCCGACCCACAGGAGGTGCTGATGAGTTTGCTCACCGTGAAGGTAGCGGCCCCCAGGTCTCAGGAAGTCTTCTGTAAATTGCAGACCAGGGGACCAGCCAACCACTGGGTCTCTGCCACACAGCAAAGAGACACTGCCTCACTGAGAGCTAGCTAGACCCCAATGGAACGCCACAAAAGTGATTCCCTTTCTGGGATGGCTGCCTCATAGCAGATGCAGGTAGAGCTCCTCAGAATCTACCCTCCGCTGACCACCAGGAATTCTGAAGGCGGGGAAAGGCCTGCACTTGGCTGACCTAATCACCCAAGCTGAAGGGCAGGCACAGGTGGTTCAAGTCACCACAGCCACCGCTCCAAGCCCACACATTCCACTGCCATCCCAACTCCAAGGGAGAGAGATCTAACATACAAGTCACAATACGTGGCCCACTTCCGCCTCTGAGGAGGTGCCCTCTGCCCCCATTTATGTGTCTTGCCGGCTGGCATCCTGTCAGAACTGTGCTCTAGACACATCGGATCAGCCCACATACCCGGGCTTGCGGTGCTTCACATGCCCATTAGAAGCCACACTCAAAAGCTGTGCAAATGTTGGTCCATGGGTCACTTTTTTTTTTTTTTTCCGAACTTACAAATTCAGAGAACATCAAAGATCAGAGTTAGAAATTATCCTGGCCACCATTCAATCCAACTTCTCACTCCCTTATCTTATTTTCCAGATGGCCTAGAGGTGACACGGAGTCCCAGTGACATGAGGAAGGTACGGCAGAGCTGGGCCGGCACACAGGTTGCTGACGCCAGGTCCAGCGTTTCTTCAAGTCTGTCTTGTCTTACACTGCTCAGGGCGGGGAAACAGTAGCTGCTGCCTACGGGAGTGTTCCCTGGAGGCCCGCTAATCGAAACAGTCCATCAAACATCACAAGCAGAGTCTATTCCATGAGGTTTTCCTATGTGAAGGGGATTCCCTCCAACGGTAACGGTATCTCTAGTTCCCAGCAGCGCTTGGCCCCATGGCCCGTTCAGGCTCAGTAAGATCGTGGTTTTATCCTAACCAAACGGATTTTTTTGTTTTTTGTTTTTAATTCTAGAAATGAAACATCTGGTATCTGCTCCTTCCTCCTGTGTCTTTTACAGTGGTTTCTCCCTTCTTATGAAATAGCAAAGACTCAGTCACTAGGGAGGCGGCCCCGTCCTCAGCCACAGCAGCCCCAGGCCTGTTGCGTCGGCCAAGCGGCCTGGGAGCTGTCCCTACTAGCACCAGCAGGTGGCGCCACCAGAGGCGAGGTCATAACCAGGACCCCAGGGCGCAGTACCTGGATCTGGGGAGCTCAGCTCCTGGGCTCTCCTCTGGGGACCATTTAGTGTAAAACTGACGGCCCCGCAGGGTCCACATCAACCACGCAGAAGAAGCGCCATCCTCCAAAGGGCACTAGGAAGGGCTCGCCTCCTGAGGCCTCTGGGACAGTGTGTGGCTGGGCCCCCAGGGCACAGCTTGTGCAGAGGAGGAAGTGACCCACGCGCCGTGTGGTCTCTAGTTCCCCTCTACGGCCCACCTCCCACAAAGTCTCAGCCACACCTCCGTCGGCTTTGCTTTGTGCTCTAGATGCCTCTGGTCCCATCGCTGGGACCTCAAGGAAGCCCACGTGTGGTCTCACAGAGACACGGAAGTCACTTACAGACATTGTTTTCAGTGTTTTTTCTGATGGCTGCACACCAGTGTTGCTCCCGGGCCCCGGCACAGATGGTAACGGGCATCCACCCTCACGTCTGCTCCGCAGCTAAAACATTCCCCTCTTCGATGCTCTGCAGCTGCAGCCTCTGACTCGCAAGAGTTCTGCTGCCTCGGCGGCTCCCAAAGCCAACCCCGGGGACGGTCCGTGCTGCAAGCAAGACCCCAGGCAAAGCCTCCTCCCCAAATAAGTTGACTTTGGCTTCAGCCTCTATGGCTTTGGCCAAGCTGGCTGCGTAACTGTCCAAGGACTTGTGCACTTCGGCTTTCACGTGAAGAATAGGGTTCTTGGCAGCTTCTGAGAGAGAAGGCAGAAAAAAGGTTATTAGCGAGGGACCAGGACCATGGCTATCCCGGGATGGGCCTGCTCTTGCTTCACTGCCCCCGGGAGGGGAAGCAAACTGAGGTTAAGGGTGTGGGTTCTGGAGTCACAGTCCGTAAGGTGACAATCCTTGACTCCCCTACTTACTATCTGGGAAATCTTAGAAGTAATTTAATCTAATGTCAGTTACCCCATCTGTAAAGAGAAGATCATGGCACACCCCTTACGTCATCGGGTTCCCATGATAATTAGACAGCTCTTCCTAAGGTGCTTTAGCCAAGGTCTGGCTCATAGAAAAGGCTTGATAAATACTTTCTATTAAGGACATTCAAATTTTTACATCTTTGAAAGAGTTCTCTGGTCGGCTCTAAACTTCCACAAACCTGAATGTGGTCTCCATCCTCTCCACCCTCGCTCAGAGATTCCCCAAAGCCATGGAGAACCTCAGGACTGGAAGGACATTAAAGGTTCGGGTGCCCCTTCCCCCAGGATTAGGACTCCTGACACCTAAAGTGCACAGGAGGGAGGGAGGGAGGGAGCCCTTCAATTTCACATCCATGGCCTTATGACTATTAACCTCACTGCCTGTTTCTCTCCTGACATTTTGGGAGGAACGGCGTATCCCCTAGACCTCACGTTGTCTGCAGTAGGCAACTTCCACCCCACGCCCCAGGAGGGAAAGAGGGGAGGACCTCTGCCCTGCTACTCACTCCCGGGAGGACTGATATGATCTTACACACGTGCCTGCTCCCTGCCCTTCCCTGTGCAGAGAAGGCGCCTTTGGAACTGCCATCCCCCAACATGTAGGCTGGATGGGGCAGGCTTGGCCCTATGCGGGCTGGGTGGACTGCGGAGGGCTTCAATCCATTTTTTTTTAACACGGGAGTAACATATTATAAAGCCCATGAAGGTACTAATCCAAGCTCTGTTCTTGAATCCACTTTACCCATAAAGCAGACGAGTTGATATCTGCCTCCTTGACGTCCATGACCACCCCCCCATTCATCTGGAATCAGGGAGGGGGTGGTAGAAGAGATAGGACAAATTATGAACCTAAAACTCTGACCCGGCCCATATTTACTTTGGTACTCAGCATTTCTGAAGAATTTATATCTTAAAGTCCCTGGACTTTTCCACCACATCCACATCCGGCCATGTCAGTGGCTGTCCTCACCACTGGGTGGGATTCAGAAGAAAAGAGATTCTTTTCTCTTTTCTGTGGGCAGCCTGGATGGCTCCTTTGTCACTCTTCTAATCAGCCTATCTGGATGGGAAACTAGACCCCAAGTTCCAGAGGCACCAAGAGTGCTGGGGGTTGAATTCAGAACAACTGGAGCAGAAAAACGTAGGGACTGGATTATAGCAGAACTCATTCCTCTCACAGGACCCCAGCGCCCCCATCAGCTTCAGAGGCAACAGGCCAATCAAGATGGCGGCCTTTGCCTCCAGTGAAGTTGGCGCACTTATTGGGCAATTACTTCCATTTTCCACATGAGGAAGCTGAGGCTCAAAGAGGGCAGTTTCAGATTCATAACCACACATCATCCATAAAGGAAAGAAACCATGGAGGGCTCAGAAACTGTTGTATCCAGTCGGGCAACTTCCTGAGGGAGGAGGTGGGAATTGTGTGTGTGTGTGTGTGTGTGTGTGTGTGTGTCTGTCTGTCTGTCTGTCTACGTAGGCTACTGCTTGCCCAGCCTTAGATGCTGCTTGCTCCAAGAGCTGGAAGCCTAAGGACTCACGTGAGACTGGCAGGGTCAGGAGTGACATGGGGCTCGGCAAAAGGTGGGAGCCCTGGTGTGCTGGGGATGGGAGCAGGCTGAGCCAAAGAACTTTCCTTTCCCCTGTTTCCCTGAAGCCATCAGTCACAGAAACCAACCTTTGATTTGTTCCACTTCATCTTCGAACGTCACTGAGCTCCTCCTCTTGGGTGGGCAAATGTGGGAGGGAGGGTTGTCATCAGACGTGAAGTCTTCGAGCAGCATGACATCCGTTCCTAAAACCAAGGGCAGATTGTGCGCCTACAACAGGCAACACCAAGTCTTTCTCGCCACCTTTCTCGCCCTCGCTCACACCCCTTGCATCCCTCTCTCCCCTTTCATTTATTCAAACCCACAGTCAGGTGCAGCCAAGTGCCCCGCAGCATCTGCTCAGGACACACACTGTCTCTCGTCCCATTTCAGGGAGTTTGCAGCCAGCCACTGGGGCTGCTTCAGACACACCCAAAATACAGCAGCGTTATCCAGATGGACGGGTTACCTGCCACAGCGAGCGGACTCGCAAGTGACGAGTCTGCCAGACCTGGAATGGGGAAGGGCAGTCGGGCTGAGCGGAGGAGGGGGCCCTATTAAGGGGGCTTTGTGTTCAGAGTGATTCTTCTTACGGTTTGAATTTCTATCATTCTAGTTAAAGTATGCTGTGAATAAACATTTCAAACCCGAACATGTAAAGTTCTTCGGGGGCCAAAAAGGGATTGAGAAATATGACCCCCCAAAAGTGGGGAAAAGGCAGAAAGGAAGGAAGTCCCATGAGAGAGAGCTGGGCAGGCGGACAGGCAGGGGCGGGGCGGGGGGTCCAGGGTGGGGAAGGGCAGGAGGGCTGAGCAGGACCCGGACCCCACACCGGGGCAGGTGCTGGGACTAGTCTTGTTCTGTCTTAGCCTCCAGCTATCAGTCCTTCAAGGCCTTGGTGCTCAGGAAATTAGGAAGAAAGGGGAGCTGGGAGCTCCTCATATGGTTTTGCAGAACAACCTGAAAAGGCGTGTTCCTCTAGCGGACTTCACAACATGGTGGTTAAGCACACAGCTTCCCAAATCGGACAGATCTAGGATCACAGGCAGGATATTTAGTCCCTCAGCATCCTTCCATGTCTACAAAAAAATGGGGATCATAATTCTCTCTACCTCATAGAGTTGTTGGGAGGACTTTGAGTTGAGACGTGTGAAGAGGTGACACATTGCCTGGCGCACAACAGGTGCCTCATCAATGGAAGTCATCACTCGTGAGGACATGGCTAATAAACAGCGGGGCTGAAGCTCACCCTCCGGTCTGTGTGACCCCAAAGCCCATGCTCTTTCTTCTGCCTACAACAGGGGTCCCCAACCCCCGGGCAGCGGATCGGTACCGGGCCGCGGCCTGTTAGGAACCGGGCCGCACAGCAGGAGGTGGGTGGCGGGCGCGCGAGCGAAGCTTCACCTGCGGCTCCCCCATCGCTGGCATCGCTGCCTGAACCACGCCCTCCCCCGTCCGTGGAAAAATTGTCTTCCACGAAACCGGTCCCTGGTGCCCAAAAGGTTGGGGGCCGCTGGGCCTACGACACTGTCCCCTTCCTCCTCTTTGCCTGGTCACCTCCTATTCACTCTTCAGGTTTTAACATCACTTCCTCAGAGACGCTTTTCTAACACCGCCCTCCCCCCCGACAAGTTCTCCCCAAAAGGGGGCACATACAACTCCGTTACGTGTCCTCACGGCACTCGGCTTCCCCTTCCATAGCTCTCATCACCCTTATAACCCTCATTAAAAGCAGAATTATTGAGGTATAATTCGCATCCCACACAATTCACCCATTGAAAGCACATGGGATGGCCGTCTTTCCCACTAGACGGAAAGCCCCATGAGGGCAGTTTACCACTACATCTCCAGAACCTAGCGCAGTGCCTGCTCAAAGCAAGGGCTTGGCAAGTAAATACCTGTTAAATGAATGAATGTCACTCTGCCTCTGGATTCCTGCTGGTTGTCTGAGAAGAGGGAGAGAGCCCGAGGAGAGACAGAGACCCTCCTGTCCTTCAAGTCACAGGAGGGACTCGGGCCTACAAGGGAGGGTGTTACCAGTGGTTCAACCCTCCGGGCTGCCAGTGGGAGAACATCCTCAGGGAATGTTCTGCCTGCGGGGAAATGCTCCACGACAGGAGGCCTGGTGTGGGTCCCTGCCCACGGTCCCTCCCCCCAGAATTCTGGGACACAGGCTCAGGCCAAGAAACACAGGTCAAGGCAGAGAGGAGTTTTCCAAAGGTCCCGGGAGGGGAGATGGAGGGGCAGGGAGGGAAATGCCCACAGACAGCCTGCTGTCGAGGTCTAGGATTTAGCACCCTCCCTTCACGCCCAGAACACGGAGAGACGGCAGCCCCGGGAAGGGGTGCTTCGTCAGCTCCATGAATGACTGACGTAGGGACACCGACGGCCTCTGCCCACGAGCCTCTCATCCAGTCATGAGCTGGCAAGCACGGGGTGTGGCACTTGGGTCCCCAGAGCAGCCGGCAGCAGACTGTGACATCACAGAGCCTGCCGCTGGGGGGAGGAGTCCTGGGCCTGCACCATCCCCTGGGCAGCAGCTACAGGGAGGGTCTGGAGAATGCTGGTGGAGATGTGTTTCTCTGGGGAGACCGAGTTCCCCACAGGCAGGTCGCAGGGCATCTCATGATGGTGACAAGGTATCCGACCTGGTTGGAACTGCCCTTGATAAGAGGGGTGGCTGCCCCAGCTCACAAATGGAGAAACTCGAAGGTTTAGAAAGAGATTGAGCAGCTTGTCTGAGATAACACAGCTCTTAAAAGTCAATTCGAGACTGAAAACCAGGCAGGTTGACACTGGAGCCTGCACTGGACGATGGTTATGATATTTCGAGTAACAACTGACAATCATTTAGCATTTTAACTTTTCAAAGGCTTTCACTTAATTTGAATCTCACAACAACCCTGCATGGCAGGGAGAACAGGAGCCGAGATCCCCACTGTAGAGAGGAGGAAACTGGGGCACAGAGATGCTGAAGAGCCGTGACTGGAGACCCAGACCCTTGAGTCTCGCCCGTCCACACCGTGGGAGACATCTCCCTCTCCCCACCGGCTCCCACCCGGCAGGCACTGGGGAAACGCGACAGGTGAGGGGCTTACCTGAGTCCTGAGAGCAGCTGAAGCCGGTGTCCCCCGTGCTGCTGCTGTTCCCCAGGGGCTGCCCGCCTGCCATGAGTGCCGTGAGGTGTGGGGAGAGGCCCAGGTCTGCAAGGCAAGGTCGGCACCGACTGCACAATCCACGGCCCGCCCAGTCCCCAGGGGCCTCGCCCCAGCTCCCGTCCGCCCCGTCCTCCTCGCAAAGCGTGCTCTCCACGCACTGAGGACACGAAGCTCTTGGCTGCCCTTCCTTCACTTCGCCCCTTGTTCCTATCCCAGGGAGTCTGTGACAGGATTCACTGGGTCCCCCCAGAGGGGAAGCGCTCGTGATAAACGTCAAACACCAACGAGGCAGGTGGGAGAGAAAAACGAGGTGAACAGTCCTGGGAGAAGATCTTCCAGTTCAACACGGGTGCGTGTTGAACTCCCGAGATCCTACCTGAATACCAAAGGGGATGTTTTTTGAAGAGGCCGAAACCCCCAAATGAACAGGATGTTTATAAGCTGGAAGGTGGCAAGTGGGCAGTGAAACTAGCCCAGGAAAGAGCTGACTGAGGCTGGCAGAGGGGGAGGCCTGGAAGGAGGCCCCCAGAAGCTCAGGAACTGGAGGCCCGGAGTCTCTGCAGGCAGGTGGGGCTTGATGGAAAGTCTCTACAGGAAGCAGTGGGTCCCCTCCACTGCTGTTCCCAGTTCGGGGTCCAGGCTCCTTCCTGCTCCCCATGTTGGCAGGAGAGTGGACAGAGTGAACTGGGGAACTCTGACCTTAGCGACACCAGGCACATGGCAACATGGCAAAAACCGAGGGAACAATGAGAGGCTACATAGTTACCAGCGGGAGCCCCGCCCCACTGCCTCACCTAACCTGGGCAGGAGACCAGAGACCCCGTCCCCAGGGAGATCCAGCCAGCCAGAGAGAAAAGCCCCACAGATCCCAAGAGCCGGGCACCCCGTGAGACAGCTCAGTCCCACCACCGCCCAGGGCTTCCCGACGGCTTTCCTGGGCCGACTTACTAACCGTGAGGGACAGCGGAGATCACCAGATACTTAAGGAAAGGCACTAGCAGAGATGGGGGAATACAAAAGTAAGGGAAGAAGGAAAGAAGGGAGAAGAAAGGATGTCTCGGGAGACAATGTAGGGAGCTTAAGAAAACAAACAGAATTCTAATTGGGTGTCCTTAGAAAACTGAGAAAATAATGAATCCATGAACAAAAGAGCTGGAGGCCATAAAGACCATGGAGTTAACAAAAAAGGCACTCTTAGCAACTAAAAAAAAGCACAGAAAAGTCAAACTCCTCCGATCTCACGAGGAAGACCTACCTACCTGCCACAAAGGACCTGCCACGGAGGACCACCAGCGTTCCATCCCCCAGCAAACCTACAGACAGGAGACACCTCCACCCTGTACCTTCATCCTAATTCTTCTGAGGGGACAAAGCGACATGACACACATGCTCTCCTTTCTCCTTCAGAGCCACGGAGGAAATGATGGGGGCTGAACCCGTGCAGTCAGAGCACGCTGCTCTCAGAAGCTCCCTGTCATGACCTGTGGGGAGAGCACTTTTGCAAGGAGCCTTTCCCTCTCCTGGGGGTTGGTGTGGAGCTCTGGGGCCAGAGAAGAGCCCAAACATGATCACCCGCCTCCAGGGTCTTGGCCTCAGAATATGACTATGTCTCAGCGGGAAGCCCGGCTTGCGGAGGGGGTGGGCCGCTGGGGGAACATCCACTGCCTACCGGGATGGCTGAGGCCACAGTGGGTTCTGGACACCACCTCTGAGGCTGCAGTGAAAGCCAGGCACAAGTCCTGGTCTCTACCAGTGGGAGAAATCATTGGAGCCAGACCAGTGCGGCTCGGCTAAGAGATGTGGAAACAGGGCAGCCAGGCGGCAACTCTCTATTCTGTGTTTATCCAGCATTTTACCACTGGAGAGTAGACTCAGTTACCCTGAGTTTTTTCACATGAAACATCCACACATCTACTGCGCTGGGCCCAATCCAACCCCTTTCACAAATTTTTTTTAAAAAGAAAGAAAGAAAAAGGCACAAAACCATATAGGCACAAGGGATCAGATCAGAAGCCTGGAGTGGCCAGAAGAGTCATGAGTGCCTTTGAGAGTGCAATTCTGGGGTGACACTGGCACTTTGAAGTAACCAGAAGACCTCTACGTGGCACCAGGAAGGGAATTTGGTAAAGCAAGGCAGGAAATTTCAAAGGCCCCAGGGTCTCCTTCCTTCCCTCCAGCCCAGAGCTCACAAGGGCCCTGAGGTGGGGCATTTCCTCTGAGCAAATGGGAGTCAGCATTCTTCTCTGCAGAAGATAGCTGGAAAGGCTCTATTCCCAGTCCCAGGAGCTTCGAGCATCACACAAGTGCAGCATTTGGAGAGGCTGCCCTCCCACCATGCCCAGGCCTTCCTCGAAGCCTGGGTTGGGCTGATGTCCGGGCTGTCCACCCCAACTGGGTTGGCAAGTGGCAGAGTTGCTGGAGAAGCCTGTGGCCCTTTCTCCTGAAGGCCCCTTCTTTGCTCCGATCACCTGTAGTCACCTGTCAGCTGTGGATTTGTAGTCTGGCCTCCCAAGACCAAACGTAAGCACTTAGCTCACCTTTCAGCACTAGACTCAATGTCCACTCCAGGGTTGACCTACCCACCACGAAGTGGCCCTGCCTGGCAAACCCCAGGGAGGCCAGAGATCTCAATTCCTAGGGGAGCCCCATGGGAATCTGCTAATGAGACCTCACAAGCAGAACGTATTGTGGTGGCCCGGTGACAGCTGGCACCCAGGGAAAACCTAAGCTGCTGCACTCCTTCAGTTTGGGGCTAATAGAATGAGAAAACCAAAATCCATGGATTATGGCTGAAATCTATGTATGAGATAAACATGACTGCCTGTGTAAAACTCCTGGCATCCCAGAGTCAGTAGGAAAGCTCCAGGTGTTTGCGGAACGCCACTTCACTGCACCTGTGCTCACAAGCACTGTTAGGAAAGTTCACAATTCCATGTACTGAATCCTCTGGTGAAAACTCTGCAGATGCCTCTATGCAAACGGAGAGGAACAAAACAGAGACAGGGCCTCCGAGCCTTTTCTTGCTGGCTTTGGAATAAATCTTACCATCCTTCTTACCAGGGATGCGAGGTGGAGGGCAGAGTTCTCCCTCTGGACTAGAAAGGCCGTGGGCATTCCTGGCATGTGCGCACCTCCCGAAGTCAGGACATCCCGGGAAGAGACGGCAGGGATGCCCCCAGCTCCCATTCAAGGGGAAGGCCAGCAACTCAGAACCCATCACCCCACATGCTCTTCAGCCCAAACACACCCCACAAGACTACCTTTCCCTCAGTGAGGAGACTGCTCACTGCCTTGGACTTGCCAACCCAACCACAGCTGGTGTTTTCCGCCTGTTCTCACAGCCTCACAAACTCTTCCAGGATAATCTCAAGTGGCTTGCATGGAAAATCTTGGCCCCCAAAGCAGATGTTTCTTTCTGTTCTTTCTACCCTCTCCTCCTCCATTCTCCTTCCTCATTTTTTCCCCTTCCTCATTCTTAACTTCACTGGAATCGAAAACATTTAATTTTTTTTTATTTTTTATTTTTTGCCTAGAAGGTAAGTGATTTTACAAAATCTGAACAAATGAGTTAATCAGTGAAATGAAACCAAACCCTGAATGTACTCCTCCTGGCTCACAAGTCACACTTGGAATCATGGTCTTGCCAGTGGCAGGGGGTGGGCACTTCAGGAATTAAAATACTGGGGTCCTGAGAGATTTTTTTCTCCTATAGTCAGAAAGTCCCAGAATTCCTTCCTTTCTCAAGAAGGAACACTCCATCAGTCCCTGAGATAAATCAGTGACATTGGTTTGTTTAATTGCCACATGGAAAAGACTCCTATCATCACTACCACTGAATATTCATGATAATTAAGAGTTGTTATTTCTTTCCACTCTCTTGAGAGGGGAGGTGGAAGACCTATTTCCTGAGGAGGAAAAATTATCTCGAGCAGCGTGAGTTGCCCAAAGTCATCTGGCAAGAGACTAGACCTGCAGTCTGAACTGGCGCTTTCCTTGAATATGATCTGATAAGTGCCCTCAGAGTGTCTCTTTCAACAGCCTGTCCAGATGACAGTCTCCCTCAAACAACAGTCATAACTGCAGAGGCAAGATCCATCAGTGCATGCTACAAACAATGGGAGCCTCAAAATATCTCCTATGTTGTACTTATTAATGACAATGGAAAAAACAGTGAATTTACAGTGGGGAAACCTGGCAGACGCCACCTTAACTGTAGGGATTGAAAGTACTCTCCGCCAAATTCATACACTGAAGCCCTAACCCCCAATGTGATGGTATTCAGAGGTGGGTCCTTGGGAAGGTACTGAGGTTTAGAAGAGGTCATGAGGGTGGGGTGCTTATAAGAAGAGACTGGAGACCTTGCTCTCTCCTGTCCCTCTCCCCAACCCTCCGCCATGGGAGGACACAGCAAAAGGACAGCCTGGAAGAGGGTCCTCACCAGAACCCAACCATGTTGCCACCCTGACCGCAGACTTCCAGCCTCCTGAACTGTGAAAAAATGAATGTCTGTGGTTTAAGCCACGCAGTCTACGGTAGTTTGTTGTAGCAGCCCAAGCTAAGACATCAACCGAGAGATCAGGGTAAAAACTAGCTAGTAAAGAAGACCTACTGACATATGTACCCCGGCATGCTCATTAGGAAGAACACATCACCCGCCCAGCCTTGCCTGCCAAAAAGGTTATTACCTCATTGTGACTCTGAGAACACATGAGCTACATGCAAATTGAGGGGCCTTCTACAAATTTCCCGATCAGGACTCTACAAAAAGTGTCAAGTCATGGAAGACAAGGAAAAAGAAAGACTTGTCAAAGACTGAAGAAGACAAAGGAGATGTGACAACTGTATACAACATGGGATCCAGAACTGGATCCTGGAACAGAAAAAGGACATCAATGGGAAAATGGGTGAAATCTGAGTCAAGTCTGTAGTTGTTAATAGCACTGCACCCCTGGCAATGTCTTAGGTTTGATAGCTGTGCTACGGTTAGGCAAGATGTTAGTACTAGGAGAAGCTGGGTGGATGGGTATTCTCTGTACTGTTTTCCCAACTCTTCACTGAGTCTAAAATTATCTCAAAAGAAAAAGGTTTAGAAAAAAAAAATCTATCCCCAACTAGAGTAATTCCTCTGGGTCTCATCAAAGGGGATGGGATCATGTCCAGAAACTGTTAGCTCCGAAATCAGTTATCAGATGGAGGAGCAGATTTACACGTACCAGATAGTGACATTTCAGTGAGAGAGTGGAGGTCCGCCATCAACACATCCTGAATTATTAGGGACAATACGAGGAAACCACTGACCTGTGAGGAAAGGCCCAAGACGGAGTATGTTCAGGAGAAGCAGCTGAGGAGGGGAGGAAGTGCTTTAAAGAGGACCCTGCCTTCAAGGAACACTGAAAGGTGAAGGTAGCCTGGTCCAATGCTTGGGTTCTTTTTTCTCTAGATAGATCTATCAATATACTCTCCAGGCCAGCGGGCCATGGCTGTGGTCACAGAACACGGATTTCTGAACTCTGGTGTACCCTGCCTTGAACTGCCGAGCTCAGGAAATCTGCTTGGGAATCACAGTGGACACTCTGGGATGTTCCTTCCCCAAAGGAAACCTGTGTTTTAAGCCCTGAAGCAGCAGTCAGTCTGAGACCTCGCCCATCAACCTGCCCGAACACCTGCAGGACCACAGGCTACACCCGCCTGAGGGTGGGCATCCCTTCCCTGACAAGTGCCCAAGTTACCTGTGATCCTGTTAGAAATACTGAAGAGCCTGGAAGTCCTCTGCCGCTGCACAAACGGTTCCCGGTAATACCGATCCCCAAAGCACATGCCCAGTAGTTCCTTGCGAACCGTCTTGTTCCAGAGTCCATAGATCAGGGGGTGGCAGATGGCACTGGTAAAGGACAGCCAAGTGGCCCAGGTCTCCAGAGTTGGGGAGACATAGTTCTTCCCCCAGAGGGCCTCAGAGGTGATGACGACCATGTAGGGGCCCCAAGTGACCATGAAGGCACCAATGACCACCAGGATGGTGATGAGTGCTTTGCACTGGTTGGCCGAATAGACCACGCCCTGAAAGGCGTTCTTCCTACTGCCTGAGGAAGAGGTGGAGGTGCTGGAGTTCTTCCTCCCGTTCCTGTGCGCGTCCTCCTCCACAAGGACCACGGTGCCACAGTGCACCTTGCGTGCCTTGACCCTGGCCACGCGGAAGATGAAGCCATAGCACACCAGCATGACCAGGAAGGGGAACAGGGCACACCAGATCTGCCAGAAGGCGGTATAGCCAGGTTCCCGGTGCCACGCGGCCACACACATCCACTTGAACTCGTCAAACTCCACCGATGACCAACCAAATAGAGGTGGCAGGCAGCCGATGAGGGAGTGAAGCCAGATGTAGGCAAGCGCCACCACGGCTCGGTTGCCTGTGATCTTCATGGGGTACACCATGGGGTACAGGACAGCATAGTAGCTAGAAAAAGAATGGAGGCAGGTGAGTAAAAATAGAGAAGACACACCAGGAGGGGCATCCACTGCTTTCCTAGGTAGCGAGCTCTGTTGGATTTCTCTCATTCAACACTGCCGTGCGGTGAATGCTTCTAAAAGCAGCACCTTCTCTCAGCCCTCCCCGGACAAGTCACAGACTGGCCACGTCACACAGCTCCGTGGAACTCTTCATCGGAGAACGGCTGTACACCAGGAAGAACACAGAGCTCAGGCGGCCCTGTTTCCAGAGCCCACTCATATTTGGGGGTGTGGCAGGTCTTCAGGCATCTACAGGAGTTCTAAGGGATCATGCATCAAGCCAGGTCACTTCTGTGTTTCTGACAGTAATCCTTTTAGATCTGTTTTCAGAGAGTCCTCAGAAACCAGAAGAACATCTAAGGATTATGGGGTACATTCATTCAGTGAACGTTTACTGCAGGCCTGCCACATGCCAAGCGCTGTGCTATGCACCGGAAACACAGGTAAAAAGATGCAGGGGGAGACAGACACATAAGCAGAATAGGAGGCTCTGGAGCAGAAAGGGCTATATTTAATCCTCACAACAAGTCTTTAGAGTGACTGGCATTATCATTATCCTCATCTTAACAGCAGAGGAAGGATAAATAATCTGCTCTAGATAAGGAAGGGGAAGAAACAAGATAAAAACACAGGCAACCTGACTCTACAGTCCCCAGCGCACATGCCAGCAATTCCCTGCAAACCGTCTTGTTCCGGAGTCCACAGACCAGGGGTGGTTCCTAACCCCTCAGCTCTGTGAAGAAGGAGAGAGGCCTGGAGAGCTACTGATTCATACTGACAGGGCCTCGGATCCAGACTGCAGGGTCAGGGCAGACTTCCTGGACCAGATGGCCCACAAACTCAGGTCTTAAAAGATCAGAGGAACAGCTGAGGCAGAAGGCCAGCCTTGGCGAGACGCCAAGGAAGAACCCAGAGCTCAGGCAGCCCTCAGGAGATGTACCTGAGCACCGGCTCAATGAGGAAGCTGCCTGTAGCTGAACCAGGCAGGGGCGGGGTGATGGTGCGCGGGGAGAAAAGGAGCCAGGGGGCCGGGACGTGCCGAGCCTTGCCAGCCAGCTGAGCTCTGACCCTTTAACTGGAGGGGTGGGAGGATTTAGACCATGGGGTTGAAAGTAAACCACCAGCCTCCCCAACCAGACATTTTATCCAAAGGAAATGTTCTTTAATGATGGGGCTTCTGCAGGAGGGCAACGTGTGGCGGGACAGGGGTGACCACACTGAGGCTGCCTGCTCCAGGCGGGACCTTAGGAGATGACTATGGCTGTGAGCCTCACACACCACCTGTGAAGCCACCTGCTCCACCAGGACCTTCCTGAGTGACCCCTGGGCACTGGAGCTCAGGGACAGGGGCCATGGCCTGAATTACCACCTGCTGCCTGGGGCAGACTCTCATGGAGGGGTCCCTGTATGAAGGGCCTTCCAAATCAGAGGCAAGACGGGGACTGCTGGTCTCAAGCCTCGAGGCCCCACCAAGGTCTAGACTGGAAGGAATGTTTCTGAGCGTGGAGCTTGATGAGAGGAAACCACTGTGATTATGGTATGGATTACAGAACCCCTGCACAGAGCCTGGGGTAAAGCAATTCCTGTCGTATGCTGACATCTGGGTTCGCATCTTGCAAACGCCACGCAGCCCCGTGAAAGAAGCATGCCTTTGGAGTTGGCAATCCCTGGGTTCAGATGGTGACTCTGCTGTCCACTAGCTGTGTGACCTTGGGTAGCTGATCTAACCTCTCACAGCTTCAGTTCCTTTACCAGGAAGATGGGAATCACAGAACTTCTGGCATAGATCTGCTCCAAGGACAGAATGGGCTAGAGTTGGGGGAAAGGGCTGGACGGGGCCTCCCTTTAGATGGCAGCGGGGACAGAGCTGGGACATTGTGCACTGACCTTTCCCCCTTCCTTCCTGAAGACAGAATCCCCATCTGGCTCCTGCAAAACTGCTGTGACCACAGGGGACACTGGGCCCTTCTAAGCACCAGGGGATGAATCAGGCCATGCTGGTGGTATTCCCTCCCTTGCCAGGTGACCAGCTGAGGCACTGACCTGTGTGACATCATCTGGCAAATGAAAGGTGAGGGGAGTTTGCTGGGGTGGGATTGGGGGCACTTCCAGGAAGGTTTTCTTCACTTTTAAAAAGAAACAAGGCGGATATTTCTACTTTCCTCTGCCCATTTAAAACTCGTGCAGGCCCTCTGACCTCAGGCAACACTTCAGGGGCGAGTGTACAGGTAGGTGTGGGAGGCCAGGCCTGGGGAATATGAGCTGTCCCCGGCTCCTCTGACCAGCTACGTTCAACCAGTCATCAAAATCATTGTGACGAATCAGCTGTCCTCTGCAACATAGCCTTCTGGCTATTCTCAACACCAGTTAGTATTATTATTCAATGGCAAAACTTCTTTATTGTAACAAGTGGTATTTATATCACTCACTGTCTGAGGTTCTGGGCACCAGCAGTTCCTGTGGGATGTGAGTGATTTCTCCCAACTCAGTCCGGAGGCCCATTGGGACGCTCGGGGACAGAGTTGGTGCTGGCTCCTGAGAGGTCAGTCTCCTACAATCAGATGAGCCCCCCAGAGGCCAGAGTGCTGCCTGTATATATCCATACTCTCCAGGGGTTGCATTGGTTTTAGGGTTTTTTTGGCTAAATGTATATACATTGCAATGCTCAAATCTACACCTTTATCAAGATATAAACATGCCAACATCTGTCCACAAAAAGAACTTTTTTAATGGGTTTCATAGATTTGAAACTTCATTTTTTAAACTTAAGCTTCATTTAGGCCTAGTTGCAGGTTCAAAGGAAGATATAGAACAAAAGCAACTCCCTATTCCCTGCAGGTTAATACAGGCCAAAACGGAGGGGTTTTCCTTTGTTTTCCGTACTCTTAGCTGTCTTCTGAAGCTCTCGATCTTTTCTCCAACAACTCATTTTTAGACACGAGCCCAAGCACCACCCTTGGTTCCCAAAGAGGCTTTTGTGATGTCACGTGTAACTTCAAAGTGGTAATACCCGTAGGGGCTCCAATGCTTAGCTCTCCGGCCACGAGATCACCCACTTAGATAACGACGCCTGTTTTTAATAAGATGACTTCACTAAAAACATGAACAAAATCTAAGCCAACTACAGCTACCTTGGAGTGAACATGTTAACTTAACGTTGAAAAATCTCCTGGCTGCATTATAACTAACCATCCCATAGTGCTAGCTACTTTCATTTAAAATACTATTTTTAGAGCTGGAGTTTCATCCATGCTGGTGTGGAATGAAAACATTAGAAATGTCTTAACAGGACCTGAAGCACTGGCAACTTCAAGGCTAAGCCAGAGGTGACCATGTTGGACTTATTCACAGTGAAAATCTTCCCAGGTCGAATGATGTTCCCCACCTGGACCTGTTTCCACATGGCTGCTTTAGGACACTGACATCTCGATGGTGAATTTCACTCCAGCCAGCTATTCTTTTTATGCTCTGCCTTTGCTCTCTCTTCACAGGGCTACAGAACGGACTCTTGGCTCATCTGCCAACCAGTTTGACAGATTTCTTTAGGTAGCGTTCTTAACTGGGGCTGGGTGGCAATGTCTGGAGACATTTTGGGTTGTCACAACTGGGAGGTGCGGCTGTCATTTAGTGAGTAGAGGCCAGGGATGCCACTCAACATCCTACACAGGGCAGCTCGTCACAACAAAGAATTATCCGGTTCAATAGGTCGACCGTGAGGGCGGAGAGAAGATGGCGGAAGAGTAAGACGCGGAGATCACCTTCCTCCCCACAAATATATCAGAAATACATCTACATGTGGAAGAACTCCTACAGAACACCTACTGAACGCTGGCAGAAGACCTCAGACCTCCCAAAAGGCAAGAAACTCCCCACGTACGTGGGTAGGGCAAAAGAAAAAAGAATAAACAGAGACAAAGAATAGGGACGGGACCTGCACCAGTGGGAGGGAGCTGTGAAAGGAGGAAAGGTTTCCACACACTAGAAGCCCCTTCGCGGGCGGAGACTGCGGGTGGCGGACGGGGGGAGCTTCGGAGCCGTGGAGGAGAGCGCAGCAACAGGGTGCGGAGGGCAAAGCGGAGAGATTCCCACAGAGGATCGGTGCTAACCAGCACTCACCAGCCCGAGAGGCTTGTCTGCTCACCCGCCGGGACGGGCAGGGGCTGGGAGCTGAGCCTCGGGCTTCGGTCAGAAGCCGGGAGAGGACTGGGGTTGGCTGCGTGAACACAGCCTGAAGGGGCTGGTGCACCAAGGCTAGCCGGGAGGAAGTCCGGGAAAAGTCTGGAGCTGCCGAAGAGGCAAGAGACTTTTTCTTCCCTCTTTGCTTCCTGGGGCGCGAGGAGAGGGGACCTGGGGCGCGAGGAGAAGGGATTAAGCGCGCCGCGTAAAGGAGCTCCAGAAACGGGCGCGAGCCGCGGCTATAAGCGCAGACACCAGACGGGCATGAGACACTAAGGCTGCTGCTGCCGCCACCGAAAAGCCTGTGTGAGAGCACAGGTCACTCTCCACACCTCCCCTCCCGGGAGCCTGTGCAGCCCGCCACTGCCGGGGTCCGGGATCCAGGGACAACTTCCCCGGGAGAACGCACGG
>NC_041217.1:60570427-60570915 GCF_002837175.3 Physeter macrocephalus
CTGTGTGAGATTTTGTCTGTATAGCTTTGCTTTCACCATTTGTCCTAGGGTTCTGACCAAATCGGTTTTTTTTTAAATAAAATTTTTCTTAATAATTATTTTTTATTTTAATAACTTTATTTTATCCACTTTATTTTATCTTTTTTCTTTCTTTCTTTCTTTCTTCCTCCCTTCCTCCCTTCCTTCCTTTCTTTCTCCCTTCCTTCCTTCCTTCATTCCTTCCTTCCTTGCTTCCTCCCTTCCTTCATTTCGTCCTTCCTTTCTTCCTTCCTTTCTTTCCTTTCTATTTTTTCTCCCTTTTATTCTGAGCTGTGTGGATTAAAGGCTCTTGGTGCCCCAGCCAGGTGTCAGGGCTGTGTCTCTGAGGTGGGAGAACCAACTTCAGGACACTGGTCCACAAGAGACCTCCCAGCTCCACGTAATATCAAATGGCGAAAATCTCCCAGAGATCTCCATCTCGACACCAAGACCCAGCTTCACTCAACGAC
>NC_041217.1:60571436-60571944 GCF_002837175.3 Physeter macrocephalus
AAAAAGAATTAAGAATAATGATAGTAAAGATGATCCAAAATCTTGGAAATAGAATGGACAAAATGCAAGAAACATTTAACAAGGACCTAGAAGAAATAAAGAGGAAGCAAGCAACGATGAGCAACACAATAAGTGAAATTAAAAATACTCTAGATGGGATCAATCGCAGAATAACTGAGGCAGAAGAACGGATAAGTGACCTGGAAGATAAAATAGTGGAAATAACTACTGCAGAGCAGAATAAAGAAAAAAGAATGAAAAAAACTGAAGAGAGTCTCAGAGACCTCTGGGACAACATTAATAGCACCAACATTCAAGTTATAGGGGTCCCAGAAGAAGAAGAGAAAAAGAAAGAGACTGAGAAAATCTTTGAAGAGCTTATAGTTGAAAACTTCCCTAATATGGGAAAGGAAATAGTCAATCAAGTCCAGGAAGCACAGAGAGTCCCATACAGGATAAATCCAAGGAGAAACACACCAAGACACATATTAATCAAACTATCAAAAAT
>NC_041217.1:60574635-60575934 GCF_002837175.3 Physeter macrocephalus
ACAGAAGTAGAACAAAAAATTTCACAATTTGTATGGCAACACAAAAGACCCCGAATAGCCAAAGCAATCTTGAGAACGAAAAATGGAGCTGGAGGAATCAGGCTCCCTGACTTCAGATTATACTACAAGGCTACAGTAATCAAGACAGTATGGTACTGGCACAAAAACAGAAATATAGATCAATGGAACAGGATAGAAAGCCCAGAGATAAACCCACACACATATAGTCACCTTATATTTGATAAAGGAGGCAAGAGTATACAATGGAGAAAAGACAGCCTCTTCAATAAGTGGTGCTGGGAAAATTGGACAGCTACATGTAAAAGAATGAAATCAGAACACTCCCTAACACCATACACAAAAATAAACTCAAAATGGATTAAAGACCTGTAAGTAAAGCCAGACACTATAAAACTCTTAGAGGAAAACATAGGCTGAACACTCTATGACATAAATCCCAGCAAGATCCTTTTTGATCCACCTCCTAGAGAAATGGAAATAAAAACAAAAATAAACAAATGGGACCTAAAGAAACTTAAATGCTTTTGCACAGCAAAGGATACCATAAACAAGACCAAAAGACAACCCTCAGAATGGGAGAAAATAGTTACAAATGAAGCAACTGACAAAGGATTAATCTCCAAAATTTATAAGTAACTCATGCAGCTCAATAACAAAAAAAACAAACAACCCAATCCAAAAATGGGCAGAAGACCTAAACAGACACGTCTCCAAAGAAGATATACAGATTGCCAACAAACACATGAAAGAATGTGCAACATCATTAATCATTAGAGAAATGCAAATCAAAACTACAATAAGATATCATCTCACACCGGTCAGAATGGCCATCATCAAAAAACCTAGAAACAATAAATGCTGGAGAGGGTGTGGAGAAAAGGGAACACTCTTGCACTGCTGGTGGGAATGTAAATTGATACAGCCACTAGGGAGAACAGTATGGAGGTTGCTTAAAAAACTACAAATAGAACTACCGTACGACCCAGCGATCCCACTACTGGGGATATACCCTGAGAAAACCATAATTCAAAAAGAGTCATGCACCAAAATGTTCACTGCAGCTCTATTTACAGTAGCCAGGACATGGAAGCAACCTAAGTGTCCATCAAGAGATGAATGGATAAAGAAGATGTGGCACATATATACAATGGAATATTACTCAGCCATAAAAAGAAACGAAATTGAGTTATTTGTAGTGAGGTGAATGGACCTAGAGTCTGTCATACAGAGTGAAGTAAGTCAGAAAGAGAAAAACAAATACCGTATGCTAACACGTAT
>NC_041217.1:60576374-60589170 GCF_002837175.3 Physeter macrocephalus
GGAGGGAGGGAGACGCAAGAGGGAAGAGATATGGGAACATATGTATATGTATAACTGATTCACTTTGTTGTAAAGCAGAAACTAACACACCATTGTAAAACAGTTATACTCCAATAAAGATGTTAAAAAAAAAAAATAGGTCGATCGTGCTAAGGTCGAGAAACCCTAAGCTAAACGAACTGGTTGTCGGATTTGACTGACAATTGACTTTGCGTATTGTGTAATGGTTCAGAGCACAGCCTTTAGCATCTCAGAAACTGGGCAAGTTACTTACCAGCCATGTGGACTTGGGCGAGTTTGCAAAACCTCGCTAGGCTCATCCGCAAAATGAGGACTGATAGGGTCGTTGTGAGGATTAGCTGGGATAAACATTTGTTAACGGCATAGTGCAGTGCCCGGCAGGTGACTAGCACGTAACACATTCTAGGAGAGATCAAGCCCCCTGCCCTTGTTTTCTTCAACTTTCTTAATGATGTTCCCATCTCTTTCTTCCACCCCCATTCTCTTATTCTTCTCTCCTCTCTCCTCACTTATCTTTTACTACTTCCTCCTCTCGCCTGTTTCCCTCCCTCTCCCTTCCTTCCTCCCCACCTCCTCCACCTCTCTCTGTCTCTCTGTTTCTCTCTCTCTCTCTCTCACACAGACACACACACACAGCTGCATCTTTAGATTTCCAACATAGAAGGCAAATATGTAACCTTCAAAATCACTAACATCAAGTAAATTTAATTCCCTAAAATTAATGGTGACAGGAGAAGGGGTGTTTGAAATCCTGGTCAGATGGTGATCATTTATATGAACATGATCAATTCGCTGGTCCAGTCAATTTGTATTTTTAGCCACATGAATGACCAATAATAAAAAAAATTAATCGCACCTGCCATGAAAATATTTGAAGACACCAAATTTTACAGCAGTCTATATATTATAGTCAAAGATCTGGGCAAAGCACTGTGATGGCCAAATCCATCTTGCTACACTTGCAGGAGGAAATGATCTATTTTCCAGAGACAACCAGGCCTTGGTGACTTGTCATCACAGGGAGAGGCAGAAGCCCTTTCTCGACTCACGGCTCTGTCACTGGGTGACCCTGGCGCAGGCTGTGGGGTCTGGGGTGCCTGGATTAAATCTCTAGTGAGAGGACCTGTGACGCCAATTTGTTCACGTGAGTCACCTCTTCCATGGCCAGCTGTTTCCCCTGGTCTCCAGCTGTGTCCCACGCGCCATGCTTTTACAGCACGTCCGGCCTTGCTCACTCCTCTGCATTCTCACAGCACCTTGAACACACTGGCTCTACGTACACATCACATGGTCCTAAAATTACCTGGCCACATGTCTATCCCCGCAACACTGTGAATTCCTCAGCGTGTCTGTTTATCTCCTTCAGCTGTGCATTTCCAGCACCAGTCACCTCGCCAGGCATACGTTAGGTGCTCCATAACTGTTTATCAAATGAATAAATGGAGGCGGCTTCTTCATTCGGAAGGGCCCCTGCAATCCTATTCACTGTTAGGACTTAGCTCAAATGCCACCTTTTCCCCGGAGCGCTGCAGGCCCTGCCATGAGAAGCAGGCTCGGGAGCTGTTATAGTGCTTAATTCTGCTTTGTGTTCACATCAGCACCCACGGGTCAGCCTCTGCCATGAAACTGTGAACTCCTGGTGGGCAAGGGCTGCGTCCTGCTCATGCTGTATCCTACCATCCGAGGATTTAGCACAGGGCCTTTCACAGAGTAGACACCCTGCAAATATTCCCAGCGTGAAAGAGCAAGGCATCGAAAGAGGCAAATGCTCTCTCGTTTGATGCATTTTGATGGCATGATTTGAGAATCGGTCATGCTTGCTGGTGAGAAATCTCACTCTCGCATACCTAGACCTCAGATCCAAGTAAGCAGTATACAGCCTCCGAGAGCTGCCTCTACTTACTGAGCATCCATGTATACACAGTTCTGTGAGAGGCACCTAAAAACCGACTCCCCGGCTCTGCTCCTGAGCTGTTGGCCCCCACTCCACCTTCCACAGGACCCAGGACGGGATATTCCAAACGTAATGATTCCCCATCCCATCCTACTGCCAACAGACTTCCCGTTATGTTTGCAGTGCTTATTACCAGTCTTGATAGGATGCTGATGAATGGCGGCTGAAGTAATAACCTGTACAAGCTTCTGAAGGGGAGCCTACCTTTTACACATCAAGAATCTTGAAAGTGTGTTTACTGTGACTGAAAACACAATTCCACAAATATACATCTTCATCAAAGTGCTACATAAAATAGTAAGCTAACAGGGGACTATAAAAATAAGCTACAGTCCATCCAGAGGACGGAATACCATGTAACCATTAAAAATCATGTTCTCCAGGGATATCTGCAGGTGGGAAAAATGCTCACAATCACTTGTTAAGCGAAAAAGCAGGTCACAAAACCACATGTGCCTTGAGCCTATTTTCTAAATTTACTGCATGCGGCCAAAAATCCCTGGAGGCAAGTATACTAAAAAAAATGTAAACAGTGATGGCTTCTGATTGGTGGGATTATGGATATTTCTTGTTGTACTCTATTTTTGGTATTATTATTTTTTGTTGGGGGGAAAGAAGATATTTGGAGAAGCCACCTGATTAGTTCTGACCAATGGCTTCCTTCACTCTAACCCCCCTCAGGTGCAGAGAGCCGAAAGGATTATGGCCTTGGCCCTAGTGGAGGCCTGCACCTGGGGTGGACCATCCAGCCACCACTCATTGGCTCAAAAATGGACGATCCCAAGGGAGCCAGCGGACTTGTGTCACCCAGTGACAACAGCCCTGGGGAACCCCTCTGTGTTTTCCCTGACTCCCTCCCCAATTCTATAAATCACAGAGAATCCGAATCTCCCCCCTCTGCCTTGTACAGCTGACCCCTTGCCTGGGATGAATGAAGTGACCATTGGCAAAATCCTAATAAAGAAGACTCCAGGGGTCGGAAACTCGCTGTCAAAGCCTGCAGGACTTTCACAACTAAATCTGACAGCCTAACGCAGGAATCTGGAAGAACCTTCTAGACAGAGCTGAGGGGCGTCAGCAGTGCTATTCCTTGCTGTTAGACCCAGCTATGCCACAGGAAGGGACAGCCCAGATGTTTCAAAGCACACAAGGTCTCTCCCAGGTGCCACCATCTTTACTCCCTGCGTTGTCTTCCCTTTCCCCTGCTCTCCTTCCATCCAGGACTGAGCTGATGTTCAGGCCCTTGCACTGTGGAGGATAGAGAGTACTTCCTCTTTGGGCTGCCCCGGTCCAGCTCTGGCCCAACCCAAAGCAACAGAGAGCAGGCAGCACTTTGGGGAAGACCTGGATCTGATACCTCCTCTGCCACGTCACCTTCCTCAGCTTCTGTTTCTCATCTATCAACTGAGAAGCAGAAGTTTCTAGAACTTTTTTTTCTAATTTGTTTTTCTCATTTTTTGGCCACGCTGCACAGAATGTGGCATCTTAGTTCCCTGACCAGGGATCGAACCCACGTCCCCTGCAGTGGAAGCGCAGAGTCTTAACCACTGGACCACAAGGGAAGTCCCCAACTACATGTAAGCTAGACCAGATAAAATCAGAGGTGCTCTGGTTGAGGGGACAGAAGAAGAGGCAGAACTCTGCTTTCTCACCCTCCCCAGCACAGACCCGACACCCTCCCGAGGAACTGAGGCAGCTTGGAAGGCACAGCCCACATGATCTCTCAGGTTCCCCCTTTGCCCACACTCCTAAACCCTTCGATTCTCTGAGTGTGATGCAAGCTTACCGGTCGACGGCGATGACCCCGAGGGTGAGCATGCTGGCCGAGCTGATGAGCAGGTAGAGGAGGGCTGAGAAGTTGCACCAGACCACACCGAAGATCCATTCCCTCCGAATGGAGCTGGTCGCCACGAAAGGCAGCACCAGCACGGACAGCAGGAAGTTGGACAGGGTCAGGCTGAAGACGAACTTGTTGCTGAGGGTGAGGAGGTAGGACTTCCTGTACAAGGTGACCACGATTACCAGGTTGCCCAGGCAGACGAAAATGGTGATGACGACGATGGCGATGAACTCGGTGACGACGACGCCCCCTTGGCCACCGATCTCCTCAGTGAGGTTACTCAGCTCCTTCCTGTGGCTGAGGGAGGAGTTGAGGCTCATGGTCAGTGCGCCTCGGCGGGGGGTGGGCAGAGCATGCTGGACGACTGGAAAGACAAGACCCAGAGACAGGAGAGCAGTCATCAATCCATAGCATGTGCACTTTACAGAAGAGCTGAAAAGGCCCCAGGTCACCCAGCCAGTCGTCCCCATGCAAGCTCTAGAGAAGTGGCCAGCTTTCTACAACCGACTTTCTAGGCGACTCACTGTGTCCCCGTGAACGATGTGTTCCCCCAATCTATTTAATTATTTATTTATTTAACTTTTGGCTGCAATGGGTCTTCGTTGCTGCGTGCGGGCTTTCTCTAGTTGCAGCGAGCTGGGGCCTCTCTTGTTGCGGGGCTCGGGCTCTAGGTGCACGGGCTTCAGCAGTTGTGGTACGTGGGCTCAGTAGTTGTGGCTCACGGGCTTCAGAGCGCAGGTTCAGTAGTTGTGGCGCACGGGCTTAGTTGCTCCGCGGCACGTGGGATCTTCCCAGACCAGGGCTCGAACCCGTGTCCCGTGCCTTGGCAGGTGAACTCTTAACCACTGAGCCACCAGGGAAGTCCACTCCCGCCCCCCGAGTCTAAACCACCCTATCCATTCTCCCCAGGACAAGTGGTTCAAAACCTTTAATGTACCTAAGAATCACCTGCAGTACCAGCTCAAAGAGCTGATTCTTGGGCTCCATCCCTAGAGATTTCTGGTCCCAGAGAACAGAGGTACAGCCTAGGAGTTTGCATTTTAGACAACCACAGGGCAGGTGATTCTGATTCAGTCCACCTGGTCTAGGCGGACGGTTGCTTTTGACTCCTGCAATGCAGGGTGGACCCTGAACCAGCAGCATCAGTATCACGCGGCACTTACTAGAGATGCAGAATCTCATGCTCACCTCTGAACTGCTGAATCAGAACCTGCACGTTAATGCCGTCCCCAGTTGATTCATGTGCCCATTAAAGTTGGACAATAAGATTATCATAGGGATCATTCTGAGATCCCTAAGCAGGGTTTAAACAAGTACAGTTCATACTGAGGCATCACTACTGCTCTCATCAGCCACAGTGAGGGAGGGCAAGGAGCCGACACTAATGATAAATGGGTAAGAGGAGGCACAGTTTGAGGTCTTTGCCCACAAATACCGTTCTCAACAAGGGGCAGTCCCTGCTCTTGGGATGCTGGCTCCGGATCTTGATGAAAACTCAAGGTTGACACATTTTAACATTCAATCCTACAGACGAATGTTTCTCCAAAATTTTCTTCTACTTGAATCCGCCAAAAAAATCCCACAGATCACTTTCCCCACCTGCTCTTGTTCCCAGCAAAGAGAATACACCGGAAAGGAAGGAAAGATTGCTTTCCCCGAGCCAGAAAGCAAGAACCCTGGTGCCTAGACTGCCTACACACAGCAGCAGAGCCTTCCCTACAGCACCTGCCTGACCTGGCACCTCTGTCCAGACACCTTTGGCCACAGGGAGCTGGTAGATGAGGAAGGCAGCTCTTCCTCTTCCCAGCAGCCCTAAATGCTAGTTAGAAAGTCTCCCTTTACCAACAGGTGCACTCGTAGGTCACAATCACAGATGCTGCGAGCTTGAGTAACATCAAATAATTTGAATCCCTCCTTCCCCTGACAGCCTTCTAATACTTCACAGATTACTTGCTTTCTTTTCTCCAGATTAAAACTCCCAGGTTCCTGATGTGACTTCTAGACTCTTTACTAACTCAGACTCCCTGCTTTGGACTTGCTCACGATGTCAACGACCCTCTTGATTTGTGGACCCCAAAACTGAATGTACCGTTCTGGACATGATCTAGTAAGTACATAAAGGGGCAATTTTCTCCATGATCAGGATAATCTTCTGATACTATTCACTCTAGGAGTGCATTTTCTTTTGGCAACCATAATACCCTGCTGAACTTACATAAATGTGTGGTCAATTAAAACCCAAAGTTTACACACATTTGAGTTTCTGTGAAGGCAGGTGTCCCCAGGCTTAAATTTATGTCATTAGTGTTTTTAAGCCTAAATACAAAACGTTATGTCTACTAAATTTTACTTTGTGCCTTTTGGCCCGTACTTCCAGGCTGCTAAAATATTCTGAATTTTGACTCAGTTATGCAATACGTTAGGTACTCTAGCTTTGTGCAGTAAATATACTTTAGAATTATGCCTTCTATGTCTGTGTCTTTGTAAGCTTATTTCTGGGTTTTGCTTTTATTTTTTGAGTTCTGAATTTTGTTCACTCTTATAAGTAAATTATTAACTGGTGTCTCAAAATAAAGTCCTACATAAGCATGTTATACTTAACTGCCTAAGTGATAACAGTGTGGTAAAGAAAACAAATTCTGAGTCGTTAGACAAATGACAAAATGGGAGAAAATATTTAAAACATATCACAGAAGGACTAATCATTCTAACTTAAAAATAAAGAGAGAGAAAAAGATAGAAAACTGAGTAAAAGACATTTAAAAAAATTGTAACTATATGAGATGACGGATGTTAACTAAATTTATAGTGGTAATCTTTTTGCAATATACACGTATATTAATCAAATCATCATGTTGTACATCTGAAATTATACAATGTTATGTGTCAATTATATCTCAATAAAACTAGAAAAAAAAGACAGAGTTCACAGAAAAAGATATATTTCTTCAAAATAAGAGGAATGCACTTTAAAACTACACTGAGGTACCATTTCTTTCCTTTCAGGCCACTAAAGATTCAAAAGCTTGGCAATACTCACTGCCGGTGCGGCTGTGAGGAAGCAGGCATTCTCCAACGCTCCACATGGGAACGCAAAATATAACAGCCCTAGGGAGGGGGATTTGGCAATACCTAACCAAGCTACACAGGCACAGAGCCTTTGATCCAGCAATTCCATTTCTAGATATTTATCCTGAAGACATAAGTTCGTAATATTAAGTAACAGATGCCCATGGTTATTTTATTCATTGAGGCAGTAGTTGTTATAAAAAGAAAATATGTGAGAAAAAGGGGGAAATAAAAATACATTTGCCCACAAAATATACATAAATATATGCTTACTTATACAAAAAGAAAAAATAGGAAAGATAACCAGAAACAAAGATACAAATGGAAGTGGACTTCTCCCAGTATGTTTTTACAGTTTTGCCTTTTGAACCAAGTAAATATTTTACATACTAAAAAATGGATGCAAAAAGTAGATATAAAATTGATTGCAAAATGAAAAAAAATAAGGCTAACTATATATTAGATTATAACATAATCACACAGAGAAAAGAATTAAGTCAAGTAGCTTTTAAATATGATATTTTGACTGTAAACTCTTAATGGTACATATGGTACATATTGTAAAGACAAGAGAACAACTAAGTTTACTTAGTAGGTTAGATGTTGTTAATGGTGTTTTAAGTATACAGCAACTGAGTATACATGCTTATGTTGGGAAACACATTTCTAATCATGGGAGAAAGGATATACGAATTATAGAATAGAGACAGGTGAAGAAGAACCCTGTGGTGTTAGCTTGGTTATTGTAGGCATCAGTATGAACCCACTCTTCAAATATAAATATAAAAACAGGTTCAAGGAAATTTCCCAGAATGCAGAAGAATTAAGAAATTATTTTAAGAAATAAATTTTAATAAAATAAAATTTTAAATTTATTTCTTAAATTAATTTTAATAAATTAAGAAATAAATTTTAATTAAGAAATTAAAAATATAATATAGAAGGCAAATGAGAGAATGAACAGAAAGTACTTTATAAGGTATAATTACTTTTCCCAAGCAAAGCATAGTGTTCCCCTAATATGTCTTGTAATTACCAGCATGCTCCTCTTTATCCCCAATGGACTGTTTGCTCCCTGGGAGTGAGGACGAACCATGCCTTTCATAAAAACACAGTACAGTTGAATATGGTTAAAACAGTATGTTTTATATTATGTGACTTTTACCACAATAAAAAAAAGAATGTAAAAAAAAACCCTACTTTTTGCCATGTGCAACAACATAGATGGACTTGGAGTCTATTACACTAAGTGAAGTAAGTCAGAGAAAGACAGATACTATATGTTATCACTTATATGTGGAATCTAAAAATTAAAACAAATTAATGAATATAATGAAAAAGAAGCCAACTCAGATATAGAGAACTAGTGGTTACCATGGGGATAGGGGAGGAGCAGGGCAATATAGAGCTAAGGAATTAAGAGGTACAAACTATTAGGTATAAAATTAGCTACAAGGATATATTGTACAACACGGAGAATATAGCCAATATTTTATAATAACTATAAATGGAGTACAACCTTTAAAGCCATGAATCACTATTTTGTACACCTGTAACGTATATAATATTGTACAGCAATTATACATCAATAAAATAAACACAAATAAAAGAACAAATTTTTAAATAAAGAAAAAAAGGCAAATGAGACAGTGAACAGGAAGTACTTTATAAGGTAGAAGTACTTTATAAGGTATAATTACTTTACCCAAGCAAAGCACAGTGTTTCTCACTTATTATGGGAATCATTTCTGGGAACGTGGTGAACTCAGCTGACAGGAACACCTTTCCTACTCCAAATTCATAGAAAGGCTGGGTTAGATATGATCCAAAGTTAAAAAAAAAAAAAAAGCCAACCTTGGAAAAAGAAAGGGAAATCCATAGGTAACAGAAACGGAGAGAAAACTCAAAGCCAGAGTTGTAATCTCACAACTGTGGCCAAAAGGGTATTAGACCTAGTCTAAGACCCCTAGGGCTGAGGTTTTTTATGTGGGAGGATGACTTTGGGTTCCACAATGCAGAGAACTGGAACCAATATCCTGCCTAAAGAGTGGGTTATAGAAGGGCTGCCTCCTCCATGAAAAAGAATCAGAAAAACTCCTCTTACTGGCAAAGGGAAGTGGCAAAAACAGTCATTTACCTGAAGCTCTAGGCGGAACACTAAAGTTTTTTTTCCATGAGAAATCAAACACTGAGACATGTGCCATGCTGATGAGGGTACCAAGTTTATAAATTCTGTGTGGTGCAGAAATCCAAGCTAATAAATTCATGCAAAAATTAATGCTGGCCAAAGTAAACACAAAATGGCTCTGTAGTGAATTTCCACACTCACAAAACAAACATTTAATGAAAGTGAGTTTACAGCATTTGCCATGAGGGAGAATCCACAAAACAAAAACCTGGAGAATAGACATTCCCAGAACTTGAATTAATAGAAAAATATAAAAGAGACAATAATATAAATACAATTTAAAGCTTTAAAAGGAAAAGAGGTAGAAACCATAATGAAAGAATAAGACATCATGAAAAAAATAATAAGCAATTGTGAAAAAGAACCAAATAGAAATTCTAGAAATTAAAATTTTAGCTAACAAAATGTAAAACACAATGGGTATGCAGAACAGCAGATTTAGCTAAAGACAAAGATGGTGAACTGGAAAACAGCTCTGAGGAAGTTACCCAGAATGCAACAAAAAAAGATTAAGAAAATGAAAATATGAAATAAAAGTCATGATACATGAAGAGCAGGTTAAGAAGATTCAACATATGTTCAAAAGAAGTGGCATCAGGAGAGATTAGAGAGAAAGGGTAGCAGATACTGTTGGGTGCCTATCCAGCAACCAGTGTCAGGTTTTTTTCCCTTACTGGCAGACCTCTGACTTTGTTTTGGTGTCCAATCCTCCTCCAGTGACTCAGAGAAGGCTGATCAGACCCCTGGTTCTCAGAGTCTTGAGTGAGCTAAACAAATCATTGTGTTGCCCTTCTCCTTGCAATTCTGGCAGATTATTCAGGAGGAGAAGTCAGTGGATTTCTGGGAAAAGCTGCTTTGATCTCACAAAGGCACTAGAAGAAAAATCTTTTCCTAATGGTCAAGAGAGCACAGAGCTGTGGCAGCCACCTTGGGATCATTAGAGGTGCTAGGCCAACATGCTGAGCATGGTAAAGAAGAAAGCCTGGATCCTTGGGCTGCTGAATCAACAAATCCGGAAGTCACCTTCATCTTGGCTTCTGGTTATGCAAAGTAATACATTTGTAAAAATTATTTTTAAAGCTATTTTCAGTTAGGGGTCTGTTACTTGAGTCAAAAGCATCCAACTTACATTAGGGTGGACCTACACTGCCTACATTAAGTCTGATGCATTATTTAGAGGTATAACTGAACATTTTCTAGAATTAAAGAAACACATGAGTCTTTAGAACAAAAGAGCATATCAAGTTCTCAGGATAAGTCAGAAAAAGTCTATACCAAGGTGCATCACAACGAAAAATGACAAACACTAAGATAAAGAGAAAATGGTAAAAACAAAATTTCTTGTAAAGAAGTAACAATTAGATAAACAGCAGACTCTTCTTTTGAAGAAAATAGAGGCCAGAAAACAGTGGAATAATCTCTTGGAAGTGCTAAGGAAAAGAACTCTTGCCTTAAAGTTCTATAATACCATTCAAGAGAGGGCACAATATACTTTTGAGGCAAGCAGAGACTGAATGTTTACTAATCACTCCTTATTGAATGATCCCCTTAAAGATACAATTCATGAAGGAAACTGAATCTAGAAATAAGGAAAAGAAAATGGTAAATATATGGATGAATGTAAAATCAGAACTGCAAAAAATTAAATTTTAAAAGTTAAACATCGACAACAAATTTTATAAAAATAGCTAACTTGGGAGCTTTGAAAACAAGATGAAATTAAAACACTAAGCAAAATGGAAGCTCTTAGAGGTATGACTGGAGTAAAAATATTCCAAGTTGGTTTGTACTCAGGGCAGACTTGGTTATGGCTGTTTTCCCAGCACCTGGACAAGTGCCTGGCACATAGTAGGTAACTCAATAATTATTTGTTGATGAATGACTAGCCTTCAAAACTTGGTCATTGTTAAGTTGAATATGAGTGTTAACGTTATAAAGGTAGCCACTAAAAGAATAAAAATAGGATGCAAAACTTTCAATCCGAAAGATGGGGGGAAAAAAAAGGAATAAAGTATTACTTGACCTGGTGGCTCTCTAGTGGCCCTATTAGCAGGGACACCAGTGAACGCCAGAATCAGAGAGCCCCGGGCTGAGTGCTACCCTTGAGGTCCTCGGCTACAACCCTCTCCAGGAGGCGGGGGGAACGTGGTCAAAGAGCTGACCACCCAGGGAAATCCAAAGCCCCAGACTCTGCCAGGAGGCCTGGAGAGGGAAAGGCACAAGCCCCAGCAAATTCCCCAGGGGTGTACTTTAACAAGAGAGAGGATGTGGAATGTCCCAGCCAGGGAAGGCTTCCTGGCAGGCGGCCAGCTTACCCAGGGCCCATTGAATGGAAGCAAATCCAAGTGTGACTCACATTACCACTCTCCTGGCCAGTGCTGCTGCCAGACACGAAGGTGTTTCAGACTCCCACACTCTCCACGTCCTGGCATGACCAAATAAATCACTTTACACCACTGGAACATGACTGAAGTTTGAATAAATGTATCGGAAATTATTCCTGCGAAAGAGAGCCAGCCCTCTCAGTCAGGTCACCAGGGAAGGCTGGACGTGCATGTCCTTGTCTGTACTGTCACGGCTCCAAGTATCAGTCAGTCCTCTTTGGGAATTGCCTTCAGTTCTCTTGAATATTCCCACAGACGGTGACATGTCTACTGGATTAGACTACTGTCAACAGCTTCAAGTCATTCAAAGCCAAATCTTGTCACTCGAGGGAGTGATCAATATCATTTTGGGTTAACAAACAAGGCAACACTATAGAATATTGAGACAGGTATCTATTGTGTTTTAATAAACTGGCCTGCATGCTAATTCCCAAGAAATAATTCTAGAAATGCCTTGCTTTGCAAAAACAGAATTACTACAATATAAAGGTGGATGCCCTCGCTTTCCCTGATTTAATTCTATAAATTTGGATATGTTCTAGTCCCACCTCATATCTTTACCTAGAACTCTGATTTTCATTGACCTATAGTGGACTTTTTTCCTGCTCATATTGCTGTTACCCTATACTTGTCAGAGGTTGTTGTGGCATGATGGTTAAGTGTATAGACTCTGAAGTCTGCCTGGGTTTGAAGCCCAGCTCCTGTAAAAAAGAACAGTGTGTTTATTTGTATCAAGTGCCTAGAACAGCGTCTGGCACACAGTGAGCCTTCACTTCATATTATGGCTTCTCTTTGAAGCGTTCACCCTGATTTTACTTTGGGAAAGGACCCTTCCCATATTCTTAGGCCATGGTCACATGACCCAGGACTTTGGCTGGAACAGCCGGAGGACAGACTAGCCTACCATGGGGTTGGTAGGCTGATACCATGAGCCTGGGGCTGCAGCAGCTAGCCATCTTGGACACTACATGGAAAGTGCTTACAGGCAAATAAAGGTGAGAGAATGATAGATAGAGGGAGAAAGAGGGAAAAAGAAGGGGGCAGGGGGAACATGCAATGAATCCATTCACAAATGCTGATGAAATAATATGTGATTCTGAATTTTCTTGTTCTCCTCAGTTATATGAGCCGGTGAATTTTCTTCTTCACTATGCTAATTTGGCAGGGTTTCTGTCACTTGCAACTTAAAGAATTCTGACTGATACTCTGATACACCATGATCTGCATATAACACATCAAGACCCCACCTCTTTGGACACTGGTACCAGGAACCTTCCCTTTCTCAGGATTAGGCCGACTCCTCAGGCACAGCTCTGCCTTCCCCAGCCTCCTGCTCGAGA
>NC_041217.1:60592618-60606629 GCF_002837175.3 Physeter macrocephalus
AGTACAGTTATATATGGTTAAAACAGTATGTTTTATATTATGTGACTTTTACCACAATAAAAAAAAGAATGTAAAAAAAAACCCTACTTTTTGCCATGTGCAACAACATAGATGGACTTGGAGTCTATTACACTAAGTGAAGTAAGTCAGAGAAAGACAGATACTATATGTTATCACTTATATGTGGAATCTAAAAATTAAAACAAATTAATGAATATAATGAAAAAGAAGCCAACTCAGATATAGAGAACTAGTGGTTACCATGGGGATAGGGGAGGAGCAGGGCAATATAGAGCTAAGGAATTAAGAGGTACAAACTATTAGGTATAAAATTAGCTACAAGGATATATTGTACAACACGGAGAATATAGCCAATATTTTATAATAACTATAAATGGAGTACAACCTTTAAAGCCATGAATCACTATTTTGTACACCTGTAACGTATATAATATTGTACAGCAATTATACATCAATAAAATAAACACAAATAAAAGAACAAATTTTTAAATAAAGAAAAAAAGGCAAATGAGACAGTGAACAGGAAGTACTTTATAAGGTAGAAGTACTTTATAAGGTATAATTACTTTACCCAAGCAAAGCACAGTGTTTCTCACTTATTATGGGAATCATTTCTGGGAACGTGGTGAACTCAGCTGACAGGAACACCTTTCCTACTCCAAATTCATAGAAAGGCTGGGTTAGATATGATCCAAAGTTAAAAAAAAAAAAAAAGCCAACCTTGGAAAAAGAAAGGGAAATCCATAGGTAACAGAAACGGAGAGAAAACTCAAAGCCAGAGTTGTAATCTCACAACTGTGGCCAAAAGGGTATTAGACCTAGTCTAAGACCCCTAGGGCTGAGGTTTTTTATGTGGGAGGATGACTTTGGGTTCCACAAGGCAGAGAACTGGAACCAATATCCTGCCTAAAGAGTGGGTTATAGAAGGGCTGCCTCCTCCATGAAAAAGAATCAGAAAAACTCCTCTTACTGGCAAAGGGAAGTGGCAAAAACAGTCATTTACCTGAAGCTCTAGGCGGAACACTAAAGTTTTTTTTCCATGAGAAATCAAACACTGAGACATGTGCCATGCTGATGAGGGTACCAAGTTTATAAATTCTGTGTGGTGCAGAAATCCAAGCTAATAAATTCATGCAAAAATTAATGCTGGCCAAAGTAAACACAAAATGGCTCTGTAGTGAATTTCCACACTCACAAAACAAACATTTAATGAAAGTGAGTTTACAGCATTTGCCATGAGGGAGAATCCACAAAACAAAAACCTGGAGAATAGACATTCCCAGAACTTGAATTAATAGAAAAATATAAAAGAGACAATAATATAAATACAATTTAAAGCTTTAAAAGGAAAAGAGGTAGAAACCATAATGAAAGAATAAGACATCATGAAAAAAATAATAAGCAATTGTGAAAAAGAACCAAATAGAAATTCTAGAAATTAAAATTTTAGCTAACAAAATGTAAAACACAATGGGTATGCAGAACAGCAGATTTAGCTAAAGACAAAGATGGTGAACTGGAAAACAGCTCTGAGGAAGTTACCCAGAATGCAACAAAAAAAGATTAAGAAAATGAAAATATGAAATAAAAGTCATGATACATGAAGAGCAGGTTAAGAAGATTCAACATATGTTCAAAAGAAGTGGCATCAGGAGAGATTAGAGAGAAAGGGTAGCAGATACTGTTGGGTGCCTATCCAGCAACCAGTGTCAGGTTTTTTTCCCTTACTGGCAGACCTCTGACTTTGTTTTGGTGTCCAATCCTCCTCCAGTGACTCAGAGAAGGCTGATCAGACCCCTGGTTCTCAGAGTCTTGAGTGAGCTAAACAAATCATTGTGTTGCCCTTCTCCTTGCAATTCTGGCAGATTATTCAGGAGGAGAAGTCAGTGGATTTCTGGGAAAAGCTGCTTTGATCTCACAAAGGCACTAGAAGAAAAATCTTTTCCTAATGGTCAAGAGAGCACAGAGCTGTGGCAGCCACCTTGGGATCATTAGAGGTGCTAGGCCAACATGCTGAGCATGGTAAAGAAGAAAGCCTGGATCCTTGGGCTGCTGAATCAACAAATCCGGAAGTCACCTTCATCTTGGCTTCTGGTTATGCAAAGTAATACATTTGTAAAAATTATTTTTAAAGCTATTTTCAGTTAGGGGTCTGTTACTTGAGTCAAAAGCATCCAACTTACATTAGGGTGGACCTACACTGCCTACATTAAGTCTGATGCATTATTTAGAGGTATAACTGAACATTTTCTAGAATTAAAGAAACACATGAGTCTTTAGAACAAAAGAGCATATCAAGTTCTCAGGATAAGTCAGAAAAAGTCTATACCAAGGTGCATCACAACGAAAAATGACAAACACTAAGATAAAGAGAAAATGGTAAAAACAAAATTTCTTGTAAAGAAGTAACAATTAGATAAACAGCAGACTCTTCTTTTGAAGAAAATAGAGGCCAGAAAACAGTGGAATAATCTCTTGGAAGTGCTAAGGAAAAGAACTCTTGCCTTAAAGTTCTATAATACCATTCAAGAGAGGGCACAATATACTTTTGAGGCAAGCAGAGACTGAATGTTTACTAATCACTCCTTATTGAATGATCCCCTTAAAGATACAATTCATGAAGGAAACTGAATCTAGAAATAAGGAAAAGAAAATGGTAAATATATGGATGAATGTAAAATCAGAACTGCAAAAAATTAAATTTTAAAAGTTAAACATCGACAACAAATTTTATAAAAATAGCTAACTTGGGAGCTTTGAAAACAAGATGAAATTAAAACACTAAGCAAAATGGAAGCTCTTAGAGGTATGACTGGAGTAAAAATATTCCAAGTTGGTTTGTACTCAGGGCAGACTTGGTTATGGCTGTTTTCCCAGCACCTGGACAAGTGCCTGGCACATAGTAGGTAACTCAATAATTATTTGTTGATGAATGACTAGCCTTCAAAACTTGGTCATTGTTAAGTTGAATATGAGTGTTAACGTTATAAAGGTAGCCACTAAAAGAATAAAAATAGGATGCAAAACTTTCAATCCGAAAGATGGGGGGAAAAAAAAGGAATAAAGTATTACTTGACCTGGTGGCTCTCTAGTGGCCCTATTAGCAGGGACACCAGTGAACGCCAGAATCAGAGAGCCCCGGGCTGAGTGCTACCCTTGAGGTCCTCGGCTACAACCCTCTCCAGGAGGCGGGGGGAACGTGGTCAAAGAGCTGACCACCCAGGGAAATCCAAAGCCCCAGCCTCTGCCAGGAGGCCTGGAGAGGGAAAGGCACAAGCCCCAGCAAATTCCCCAGGGGTGTACTTTAACAAGAGAGAGGATGTGGAATGTCCCAGCCAGGGAAGGCTTCCTGGCAGGCGGCCAGCTTACCCAGGGCCCATTGAATGGAAGCAAATCCAAGTGTGACTCACATTACCACTCTCCTGGCCAGTGCTGCTGCCAGACACGAAGGTGTTTCAGACTCCCACACTCTCCACGTCCTGGCATGACCAAATAAATCACTTTACACCACTGGAACATGACTGAAGTTTGAATAAATGTATCGGAAATTATTCCTGCGAAAGAGAGCCAGCCCTCTCAGTCAGGTCACCAGGGAAGGCTGGACGTGCATGTCCTTGTCTGTACTGTCACGGCTCCAAGTATCAGTCAGTCCTCTTTGGGAATTGCCTTCAGTTCTCTTGAATATTCCCACAGACGGTGACATGTCTACTGGATTAGACTACTGTCAACAGCTTCAAGTCATTCAAAGCCAAATCTTGTCACTCGAGGGAGTGATCAATATCATTTTGGGTTAACAAACAAGGCAACACTATAGAATATTGAGACAGGTATCTATTGTGTTTAAATAAACTGGCCTGCATGCTAATTCCCAAGAAATAATTCTAGAAATGCCTTGCTTTGCAAAAACAGAATTACTACAATATAAAGGTGGATGCCCTCGCTTTCCCTGATTTAATTCTATAAATTTGGATATGTTCTAGTCCCACCTCATATCTTTACCTAGAACTCTGATTTTCATTGACCTATAGTGGACTTTTTTCCTGCTCATATTGCTGTTACCCTATACTTGTCAGAGGTTGTTGTGGCATGATGGTTAAGTGTATAGACTCTGAAGTCTGCCTGGGTTTGAAGCCCAGCTCCTGTAAAAAAGAACAGTGTGTTTATTTGTATCAAGTGCCTAGAACAGCGTCTGGCACACAGTGAGCCTTCACTTCATATTATGGCTTCTCTTTGAAGCGTTCACCCTGATTTTACTTTGGGAAAGGACCCTTCCCATATTCTTAGGCCATGGTCACATGACCCAGGACTTTGGCTGGAACAGCCGGAGGACAGACTAGCCTACCATGGGGTTGGTAGGCTGATACCATGAGCCTGGGGCTGCAGCAGCTGGCCATCTTGGACACTACATGGAAAGTGCTTACAGGCAAATAAAGGTGAGAGAATGATAGATAGAGGGAGAAAGAGGGAAAAAGAAGGGGGCAGGGGGAACATGCAATGAATCCATTCACAAATGCTGATGAAATAATATGTGATTCTGAATTTTCTTGTTCTCCTCAGTTATATGAGCCGGTGAATTTTCTTCTTCACTATGCTAATTTGGCAGGGTTTCTGTCACTTGCAACTTAAAGAATTCTGACTGATACTCTGATACACCATGATCTGCATATAACACATCAAGACCCCACCTCTTTGGACACTGGTACCAGGAACCTTCCCTTTCTCAGGATTAGGCCGACTCCTCAGGCACAGCTCTGCCTTCCCCAGCCTCCTGCTCGAGACCTTCTTATCCTTTTCTTCTCGCCACGAACCACACCGTGGAACCATGGATCCTAGTATGGTGGAGTTTCTTCATATGGAAGCATAGAGAAGCTTTTCACCCCCCAAGAGTATATGTAGTCTCTTGGGGATCAGGAGGTCCGTGATCCAGTCAATAAGTCACTACAAGGAAAAGGAGGCCTCACTCACCCACACAATGCCCATTACAAATGGGGCCATCAAAGGGGCAGCCTGAGAGTCCACAGACAGCAGGCCCAGGCTTGGATTTGTGTTGGGAGACCATGCTGGTCAGAGGATGCAGGACTCTTGGCACCTAACAAGGGCGCTGGACATGACAAGACATACCTGACCTCTTCAAAAGTCTTCTCCAGAGCAAATCATTTCTTTTAGTGTAAGGTTCTCTTCTGATATCCTTAAATATACCCAATCAGGGTAGTGGCTCACTTCCTCCTCTGTGGCCTCCCATTTTTATGAAAAGCTGAGCAGCCTAAAAGCTGGGACCACCAGATGCTCTCTTCTAAAGAAATCACATGCCAACAGGTAGGTACGTAAGATGTTCGAATAAACAACTCTCCAGGTGAGGAAATGTTCCTAAAACACCACTTCAAATAAGTTCAGGTGAGGTCACTGTGATGCTTTGTTGGCCATATTCTCAGGGGCTCTTCATCTCAGCACCTCAAAGCATTTTATACACATCAATCACCAGCTGGAGCAGTTCAGGGGGTCGAGTTGGGAGGAAGGTTCAAATAACCATTTGATTTGCACTAAGGTAACTGAGAGAGACAGTGAACCCCTATCCCCCATCCCACCCACAAACCAGACCACACAACTCGTTGAGAGCTGGAAAGAGATCACAGAATCCCCGGTCTCCTTCCCTGCATTCCCTCCATCCTTCTCTGGCACACACATGAAAGTTGTTCCAAAGATGGTGGGTGCAGTGACTCAGCCTCTGCAACCCCAGAGGGATGTGCCCACCCAGCCAGTGCAGGGTCTGTTACAACGTACAGTGCTTTGCTCTTGTCCCCACAGGGGCACCATAAACCTAGTAATTTCCTGGTTTGAAACCTTTCACTTCACCTGTAAAGCTGGTCCAAGCCCTGGTCTGTCTGGGAACATGCACCAGAAGATGGAAAAGAAGCTAGAATCAGAACCCTAGTGGCCTTATGGTCCTTGTTTGAATTCTTGGTTTGCCAGTGGGAGAGACCTGGCTTTGGTCCCCTCTGTATGTACATTATCAACATCACCAACCTCCAAAACTTCCTTCAGCAGGGACTGAAATTCTGGAGGCTGGGGCTCTTCACTGACCATGACCCTGTCCACAAGGGCGTCAGCCATGACTCTGTCAAATGTCTTTCCAAAACCAAGCTCTTGCTCTTCAGCAAAAACATTTCCCAAGGCTCAGTCCTTGATCCATTCCTTTCTCCCTATGTCCGTGAGAATCTTACCCATTTCCAAAGTGTTGTTTAATTATTATTAACTAATGATAATCAGTATTGGCAAAACAGTGTGCAACATACAATGTAATCTTACATACATTGTTTCACTTCATCTTCTGAATAACTTTTAGAGGGAGGAATTACTCTTCTCCCTGTTTCAGAGAAGCAATACAACATATGGTTAAGAGCATGAACTCTGGAACTAGAGAGCCTGGGTTCAAATCCCAGCTCCACTACTTACTGGCCTCTGTGACCTTGACATGTTGTTAACTAACCTCTCTGGGCATCAGCTCCCCACTCTGTCAAATGGAGATAATACTCCTTGCTCAGGAGTAAGTACCTCATAGGGTTGGTGGACAAAATCAATGAGTTAATATTCGCACAGTGCTTAGAATAGAGCTTGGTACCACATAAATGTTTGTTAAATGAATAAAATGGGGGAACTGAGGCTCAGAAAGGTTAAGTGCCCAGTTCAACACAGCATTAGGTAGTAGCTCTCCAACTTGGTCCTATGACTGTGAGACTACCTTCAATCCATCTACTCACCACAGCAGGTAAGATTCGACATGGTGTGGCCTCATCTAAATTCCAGACTTCTCACCCACCAACCCCTTCATGTACGTTCCGCTCCAGCCAGCTGGGCTTACGTGCTTCCATTTCCCATTTGCTCTGGCTTCTGCCTATTCTCTAGTCGGAATACTCTCCCTGTTTGTGGAATGAGTGAATAAAGATTTACGAAGTCTAAAATGTGTTATGGATCTATTGGTCTAATAAATTGATTGAAGAGAGAAAGAAATAAATAAGTGTGTGCAGGCGGTGAGGTTTTAAAGCAATACAAAAAATATAACAAGTCAGAACATTGGATTTGGCAATGATTTCTTGGATATGACACCAAAGGCACAGGCACAAAAGAAAAAACTGACAAAATGGACTTCATGAAAATTTTTAAAATTTGTGCATCAAAAGATACCATGAACAGAGTAGAAAAGCAACCCACAGATTGAGAGGAAATATTTGCAAATCATATATATGACTAGACATTAGTATTCAGAATATACTGAGAACTCCTAAAATTCAACAACAACAAAAAACAACTCATATCCAAAAAAGATATACAAATGGCCAATAAGCACATGAAAAGATGCCCAACATCAATGATGATTACGAAAAGTAAATCAAAACTACAATGAGATACCACCTCACACTCATTAGGATGGCTACTGTCTAAAACAAAAACCAAAACCCAGAAAATAATAAGTGTTGGTGAAGATGTAGAGAAACTGGTACCCTTGTACACTGTTGGTGGGAATGTAAAATAGTACAGCCATTGTGGAAACCAGTACAGCAGTTTCTCAAAAAATTAAACATAGAACTATCATACGATCCAGCAATTCTGCTTCTGGTTATATACCCAAAATAATTGACAGCAAGATCTCAAAGAGCTATTTGTATACCATGTTCATAGTGGCATTATTCACAGTAAAACATGAAAAGCCACCCAAGGGTGCATTGACTGATGAACTGATAAGCAAAATATGGTATATCCACATAAAAGAATATTATTCAGCCTTAAAAAGGAAGGAAATTCTGACATATGCTACAACATGGATGAACTTTGACGACATTATTTGAAAGTGAAATAAGCCAGCCACAAAAAGACAAATATTGTATGATTCTACTTATATGAGGTACTTACAAGTAGTCAAAATCATAGAGATGGAATGTTGAATGGCGGTTGCCAGCGCCTGGTGGGAGGGGGACAGGGGGAGCTGTTTAACGGGTTTAGTTTTGCAAGTTGAAAAGAATTCTGGAGATGCATGGTGGTAATGATTGCACCATATAAGTGTATTAATACCATTGAACTGTGCGCTTAAAAATGGCTCAGGTGGTATCTTATGTTAGGTATATTTTACAGCAATAAAAAAAAGTTGGAAAAATATACCAGGGTACCTTCTCTTTAACTTCTCTCCCCACAGGGTTTGCAGAGTCATGAAATGAAGGAAGTCAGCTGACTTCACGGCATCTCAACCGCTGATGAAGAAGAGAAGAACCTCAGACGGCACATAGAGTAACCTTTTCCTGCATCGGATGAGGAAACACAGGCTGTGTCTGCCCTGGATTATTCCTCACTAGGGACTAGTCCGGCAGTGACTTCCAAGGTACACCCACTGAGTAAAATGATGCATCGTGCTGCACTGTCCCCAGATGACATGGTAAAGCAAAACTCAACTTTTTGTTCATCAAACTCCTCTGGTGCAGTTTTTGTTGTAGAATGTGAGGAACACTCAGTACTAAGCCAAGCTGGACTCTGAGCCATGGACTGTCTGTTGACTTTTTTTTCAAAGGGCCACTGGCCTCTCTCCCAGGCCTCCCCCAGCGACACTGAAAGCGGCCATCATTGCCCTTGTGTTTCCCGGTGAACACGGATGGGGAGGGTCCACTTCGGTCTCCCAGAAAATCCACAAAATACAGGCTGAAGTCATGATGAAGACAACTCACTCAGGGGACAGTCTTAAGCCCCAAAAGAAAAGCTCTTTAGGGAAAGGGAGAGAAAGCAGTGGTGGGCTGACCACAGCTCTCTGGGGAGGCCTTAGCAGCCTGAAGGTCGGGCAGCATTTCACTACAGAAATAGCTTTCCCAGCTGCACGCGAGGCAGCCATCTTTCCTTTGCCAGCCACTGGACACCCAGCCTGGACCACGCTACTCCCCTGGGTGGGAGAAGAGCAGAAACGCCAGCTTTCCCAAGGCAGGCTCAGAAAAGCCTCCACCTCCACAGACGCTGGCCCATGGCCAGCCTGCCTGGAACTGGGATCCCAGCAAACCCCAAAGGCAAAGCTGGGTTGGACCAGGTCAGACCTGCCCTAGGCTGTTCTAAGTCTACCTGGCGCTGATGCCAGAAGTGGCTGTGGTGATTCACAGGGCAACTGAACCAAGGGTCTGGTTAGGAGGCCGTGCTCAGGCAGAGAAGCCAATGCCATTCCCTGGAGCTCCCAACTGGCTACTCGACATCTCCACTTGGATGGCATGGGCACCACAAGCCTAACGTGTCCAAAACCAGACTTCAAGTCCTTTGCCTCTCAAACCTGCTCTTCCCATATCTCTTCAGCTCATGTTACGGTACCCCCATCCTTCCAGTTGCTCAGACCCTAACTTTGGAGTCACTCCTGACTCCACTTTCTCTCACATCTCCTATCTGGTCCGTTAGCAAATCTACTGGCTCTGCTTTTGAAATGTGTCTAGAATTCAACTATGTCTTACTATCTCTGCTACCATCACTGTGGTCCAGGCTACATTATGTCTTCTCTGGGTTATTAGAATAGCTTTCTCACTAGTCTACCTGCGTCTGCCATTGCCCCCCTCCTCAACGCATCAACCAGAGTGAGCTGGTTAAAACAGAGGTCAAAACACATGAACAAGTCACTGCTTCACTCAAAACCCCCAAAGGATTCTCATGTCACTCAGAATAAGCCCTGCAGCTTCCTACATGATCTGGCTCTCCATTACTGCTCCAACTTATAATACAAATTACCTTTTTACTGCCATTCCCATGACACTGGCCTCCTCACTATTTCTCAAACACATCAAGCATGTGTCTACCTCAGGGCCTTTGCACTTGCTATTTCCTATGCCTAGAATGGCTTTACCTCACATATCTTTGTAGGTTGCTCTCTCATTTCCTTCAGGCCTTAATTTATATCACCTTTTCAGCAAAGCCTTCCCAGTTCACACTACCTAACATTTCATACCCCATACTTCATGGCCCCATTCCCTTTTTTTTCCCTTTATTTATTTATTTATTTATTTATTTTTATTTCGGCTGTGCTGGGTCTTAGTTGCGGCATGCTGACTTCTTAGTTGCATCATGTACGTGGGATCTAGTTCCCCGACCAGGGATCAAACCCAGGCCCCCTGCATTGGGAGCACAGAGTCTTACCCACTCGACCACCAGGGAAGTCCCCCCCATTCCCTTTTTTATTTTTTCTCTTTAGTGCATATGTATGTACTTATTTATCTTGTTAATGTCTTTCCCTTTTACCGGACTGTAGGCTCCCTGAAATTGAGAAATTTTTGGCCTGTAAATTTCAGGGTCAGCATTTAGAACAGTGCCTGGCAAACAGTAGGTGCCCAATATTTGTGATAAATAAGTGAATATATGTATAAAAAATGGAACACTGAACATCTTGGCACACTAGGCATTTCTTGCCTTCAGAGAATTATTTTTGCATATGTAGCAAAACTAATAAGCTAATAAACTATTAAACTATTCATTATCTAGTCAATATCCATTCTCCCCTTTCCCCTATCAACAGAACCCTGACTTGATGTGGGACATCATATGCACCTACAAAAATAAACTCACTTGCACAGAGCTTGGGTGGCCATTAGATCCAGTTCCAGTCAACAGAAGTCTACAAGGTGGCGGAAAGTTATCCATTTCCTGACAAAAAGACAGACTCAAGCTGTGGCTTCTGCCCTTTTCCCTCTCCCTTTCCCCCCACTAGAACTCAAACCCAATGCTTGAAGGTGGCTGGATGTCCCATGCAATGCAGAGCAGAAAGACTACAGTAGCCCAAATCACCTACTGAGTTGTAAAGCCACTGTGCCCAGCCACGGCTAGTCAACCCCTTACTGGCTAAGTCCTTGGAGTAGGGTTTCCTTTACATGCTGTGAAAGCTATCCTAACTTGACACTTAGGTCAAAGGTGAGAAGAGATGCTGAGGAAGGCAAACCGTGCTGTGCGTAAATATTATGGTGCCAAAAAAAATTGCTGGTACGGATTGGTGCTATAGGGTCTCCATTTATCCACCCATCCCCTTCTCCCATCTACCCCGTTGCATTCCCCTTGACCCTAAGGTGCAAACAACCCCATAACCCTAACTTGTCCACCCTTTTCCATGATAACTCTATATACAATCAAAGATTCTAATCATTAGAAAGAGAGGGTCTCCATAAAAAAAAAAATGAAACATTGCCATTTGCAGCAACATGGATGGACCTAGAGATGATCATACTGAGCGAAGTAAGCCAGACAGAAAAAGACAACTATTATATGATATTACTTACATGTGGAATCTAAAAAAAATAATACAAATGAACTTATTTATAAAACAGACTCACAGATATAGAAAACAAAATTATGGTTACCAAAGGGGAAAGAGGAGGGGAGGGATAAATTAGGAGTATGGGATTAACAAATACACACCACTATATATAAAATAAACAGCAAAGATTTACTGTATAGCATAGGGAACTATATTCAATACCTTGTAATAACCTATAATGGAAAAGAATTTGAATATACATATATTGATATATGTATAACTAATTCACTTTGCTGTACATCTGAAACTAACACAATATTGTAAATCAACTACATTTCAATTAAAAAAAAAGAGAGGGCCTCCAGTAACAACTTCCCCTCCAAAACTGCACTAAAACCCAAGCTAATCCTTCGAAATGCCTCATTCTGGATAGGCGAGTTTTATGAATTGGTGGCGCTTTATCACCTTAAAACATCAAAACTTTTTGTTTCAAGCCTTTAGGCAAAATTCATGAAAATCCATCACACATTTCCCTATATTTTAAAACAAAGTATACAAAACATAAATATTTTCATGATGACTCAAGGTCATTAAATGGCAAGATAAATGAAATTTTGACCTTACAGATCAGTGCTAATGTAATTGCTTTCATTTAAAATCTTCGAGAAGACTGTTCAGCTTCCCACTCAGCTGGTGGGTTATCACTGTGAGACTTTATTACATGATTTGAAACACAGTGATTCCCTCAAGTTGGATAAAGGTAATGTTATTTCCTATTGTACCAAGTGTGCCTTGCATATTGTTTCTTTTTGAAACTTTCTCTGCAACTTGTTTCAACCTTTGGTGGCCCTTTTCCCTATACAGGGTATAATTACCTGTAGTTTTCCTTGCCAAGCTAAGGAAAGGTCTATGTAAAGTAGGGGCTGATATCCTGAGGGAGGGCTTCAGTGCAAAGTTCTCCAGGTATGGCTTCTGTCATACAGATGTCATCTCCTCCTGCACCTTTGGGGAGGGTTGATTTTCTACTTCTCAGCACTCTGCCAGATAAGTGACATGCTAACTGTATTTATATGGCTCAAGTGAGTAACTGTGGCATTTTCCAGAAAAACAACGACCCTTGAAACAGCTTAGAGCTCTCCATTTAACTTTAATATTTTTTTAAGTGGTAAGAGGAAAACTGAGAATTTAAAAGCAAGATTGTCGAGTCCTACTGGATTTTATACCACCAGAAAGACAGATATGTAAGTGCATACAAATATGTTATATACTGAAGGACTAACATTAGAATTTTCCAAAAGGCTAAGTCTAAAAAATATGAATTTTGAAGAGACTATAGCTATATTTGCAGAAGATATTTGCACAGGCTTTCATAACAAGGTAGAGTATTACTATTTCTCAGCTACCTTGCTTCCCTCTTATTTTTATTTCCTTTATAAACTACCCTATCACACATCCTCTAAGTCAGGCATTCCCAAACTCCAGTTGGCAGTTACTGTTTGTAGACCAAATAAATGATGTCTCACACATATGTCAACTATTATTCTTCAAATGTCTATATATGCTGTTGTGGTCAATAAAATTTGAATTCATTTTTTACATTGTTATTGATTCACAGCAGCTTTCTGTAATTAAGCATTTTCTTTTCTCCAACTGAAGTGATACTGAAAGGGCAGGTGGACCCACATAGCCGGGCAGAGCTTGGAGACCACTATCATAAGCCCAGGCCACCTACCCCCTTGTTGACACTTATATGAATAACATCTGGCTGCAGGTCCTTACATCTACCTTAAGAGCAAAAGTCTCAAGAAGACTTTCTGGAACATTCCATCCCCACAATGACCCTGACCCCACCTTATATCTAGTTCTTCTTTTATATTATCTTTTCAGACACGCATGTCTTAGCACAAGTTTTTATTCTAGGTGAGGATGCTTTCCCCTGCAGATGGATTATAAATTCTTCCTCAGTTTCCCCTTTGAATTCCCAACAGCACTTTGCATGTGGGAGAAAATAAATATTTTATATTCCCCCTACTCATTAATATCTACTTTGATCTGATAGTCAATAGAAAGAACATGTTTTTCGGAATCTGGACTGAACCTAGGTTTGAATTTCATGCGACTGTGTAGGTCCTAACCTCTCTGAGCCTCAATTTCTCCGAGAGGCACAAGAGAGTGGAATGAACCTACTTCATATAATTATCAAGGGGAATACATGAAGTAACACATGTGAAAGCAGCTAGTGGAGTGGCTGTCGGGAAATAAACTCAAAAACTGTTTAAGAAAGTTATTTAAGACATGGAAAGAAAACTCAATTCTTTTTTCCCCTTCAAATTTTAATTAAAACCAAAGAGGTTTCATTTGACCACTTAAGTGGATAAAACAGAGGAGAGAAAAGCCGCATTGCAAGAGACTGCAAAATGGAAGCATCTCTGACTCCACTCGGGGGCTCAGGGCCTGAGAGCTCCGTCACCGCAGAAAAGCGCTCAGCTCAGAACTGTGCTGCTCGGTAACCAGTAAGGCAGGTGCTTGCTGACTGAGAAACGTGACCAGCTGACTGAGAAACATGCAATTTTAATTTACCTCCATCTGCGATGAGGGGAACTGACCTTCCATGCCCACAACCCCTACCCTGAAAGAGCAAATCTTTTTTTTTTTTTTTTTTTTTGGGGTACGCGGGCCTCTCACTGTTGCGGCCTCTCCCGTTGGGGGGGAGAGGCGCGGGCTCAGCGGGCATGG
>NC_041217.1:60606933-60613655 GCF_002837175.3 Physeter macrocephalus
ATGGCTCACGGGCCCAGCCGCTCCGCGGCATGTGGGATCCTCCCGGACCGGAGCACGAACCCGCGCCCCCCGCATCGGCAGGCGGACTCCCAACCACTGCTCCACCAGGGAAGCCAGAAATCTCATTTTTTAAAGCTAAAGAGGGAATCAGGATGGCTGGGAGGGTCTGAAAATGTCCAATCAGAAAACAACTCCCTCCATAAACAAATTCACATAGATGCTCCAAGGAGACAAGAAGAGACAAGAAGAGACAGAAGCTATGCTGAGACTTAAGACTGAGATGATTACTTCTATCACAAGATAAACAATGATTACTATGCTAATTGGTTTTACCCTTAATTATTTGTTTTACTCATTATCCTCATAGAGCCCAGCAAATTAATTAAGCTCATATTGCTAAAATTGAGAATAATATTTTTAAATGGCTTAAAGTGGTATTCCTTCTGAATACATTTTTTTCTGATGACCATGTCTGAGACAGATGCCATCATATACAGCCCTGAAGAAAAGAGGATGTCCCCTCCCTCCCTTACCACATTGCCACTCGTTCCTGGACACTCTTAACTTCCCCCTTCTCATTCCTCACTCAGCTACCCCCCAAAAATGTTTAATGAACACCTATTTGGCCCCAAGCTCCACTTTGCAACTGGGACACAGCACTGAACAAGACGCCAAAATCTCTCCTCTTCTGGAGCTTACGTTCAGGGTGCAGGGGACACAGACAGCAAACAGATAAATAATAAACAGTAGAAACTTGTGGTTATAAGATTAATACTAGGGATGTAATGTCCAACATAATAAATATAATTAACACAGCCATATGAAAATTGTTGAGAGTTCTCATCGCAAAGAAAAACATTTTTTTTCCATTTCTTTATTTTGAATCATATGAGGTGATGCATGTTCACTAAACTTATTGTGATAATTATTTCATGACACATGTAAGTCAAATCATTATGCTGTACACCTTAAACTTGTACAGTGCTGTATGCCAATTGTATCTCAATCTGGAAAAAATATGAAAAGAAAGAATCTGATGAAATAAATTAAAATCTAAAAAAATAGACAATAAACAGGTAAAATAATTCCAGAGAGTGGTGGGTGCTATGAAGATAAGTAAAACAGGGTAAAGAGGTGGGGGGAATAGGTGGGTGGGCTGGGAGTGAGGAGTCAGCAAAGTCTCTCCAAGGAGCTGACATTTGAGACCAAAAATGATGCAAGGGAATTTCAGGCCAGGGGAAGAGCCCTCGCAAAGGCCCTGAGCCAGAATGAGTTTGGCATGTCCAAGGAATAGCAATGAAGCTGGAGAGGAGTGAGGGAAGAGGAGAATGGCAGACATGGAGACGGTCAGGGGCTGGATTGTGCAGGGTGCTGTGTGGGCCGCGGTGAGGAGGGTGGATGAGATTCCACGTGGGATCGGAGGCCCCCGGAGTGATGCATCTGACTCATGTTTTAGAAGGGTTACTCTGTTCCTGGGTGAAGAAGGAACTGCAGGGATCAAGCATGGAGAAGGAGACAGAGACACTAATCGGGGGGCTGCTGCTACAGCCCAGGTGAGAGATGAAGGCTTGGACCAGGGCTGTGGTAATAGAGATGGTGAGAAGGGATCAAGTTCATTAATCCCCAACATTTGAGAGCTAAACGAGGCCTTAGAAGTAACTCATTCTAATTGTGTTATTTTACAGATGATGAAACTTGAAGGTCCAAAGAGGTGAAGTGAGTTACACATAGTCATATACCTAATTACTGACAAACCCCCGTTTCCTGACTGCCATCACAACACCTCTGCCCTTACCTGGCCATCCCCAGGCCTGGGTGGGAAATGCAGAATACATGTAGGAATATGAACCCTCTAGAAAGTAGTCCCAGTCAAGTCTAAAATAAATGACTACCTTTGCTGAGGGCAAGGTCACCAATGACCTCCTAGCCGAATCCAATGGGTCCTTCCTTGGGGTCTCTCCAGCATCTGACACCTTTGACAACTTTCATTTTTTCCTGAGACTCCTTCTTCCCTTGGCTCCCCTGACCCAGCTCTCTCCTGCCTCTCTCCGCTTTGTTCCCTACCAGCCTTATACCTACCTGGAATCATCCTGTTCTCTAAGTGTTACTGTTTCCCAAGACGCCATCTGGGGCACTACTTCTTCCTTTCTCATCTGCAGAGGAAATTAACTGTTTATTTCCCTTCCTTCTCTTCCCCTTGCTCTGTAGTTGCCCCTGAGTTTCCTCTGAAGAGTCATCCTTTTCCTCCTCTGAGTTCATGTGCCTTCATGGATGTGACATACCATCGACACCTGGCCAAGAGCACATTCCAAGTCTGTCTGACCAAATCAGTTTATGAGACATAACAGGACTGTTGCTGGGATAACTGGGAGAAAGACAGCATCCCCCCTCCATTGGATCTGAACCTGCAGCTTCGCCTAGCCATCACAAGAGGAGAGCATGAGACAAGGGGAGGTAAGAAAACAAGTTCTGATGAATCATTTGAACCCTGAACCCATGCCTGAAGCCAAATACACTCTTGAGCTTTTTAGTGATAAGAGCCAGTAACTTTCCTTTTTGCTTACGCCAATTTGAACTGGATTTTCAACCACTTGCAGAAGAAGAGTCCTATTTGATACCTCATCTCTCTGTGTGCTCCCTCTCCGTACTCACCGAAACAATGATGACTCCAAAATCTCCATCTATAGCCTAGACAACTCTTGGGGGCTCCGGATTCATATCCACCCACCTAGTAGATGTTTTCCCCCATATGTCACACCCAGGCACCTCAGATATAACATGTGCTAAATGGAATTCATCATCTCTGCTTCTATCATCTTAATATGCTATTCTTCATGTTTTTCTCTACCCTAGAAAAAAAATCACCACCCACCCAAATCACTCAAGACAGAACCTAGGACATCCTAGACCACTCTTGTCAGATAATCCTGATGGGGCTAAGGCCATGAATGACACTTTCTGTGTGACCTTGGGTAGAGTAATGGACATACCTGAGCTTTGGATTTTCATACAGAATTGCTAGGATTCAATGAAATAATGTATGTAGAACAATAAATGTTGGTTGGTTCCACTCCCTATCACAGACATCTAGTGCACCACTAAATCCTAACTCAAAACTTCGTCCTCACTGCCATTACCCCTGCTCAGAGCCTCACCATCTTTCCCCTGAATGACAATCAGATGTTTCTATCTCATCTTCTTGTCTTTGATCTCACCCTCACTCCAATTTGTCCTCCCCACTGCTACAAGACTGATCATCCCCTACACAAACCTGGTCATGCCATATCATTCTTTGGCATCTGCAGAATCTATTCATTTACAGGACCCTCCACTTCAGCTATACTGAATAAATCACAGTTCTCCAAGTATGCGCTGCTGTTCTCCAATTCCATGACTTTGTACCTGACAATGGTTCCATTGTCCAGAATGCCCTTTCTTTCTCTATTCTCCCACCTGGAGAAGAGCTCATCCTTAAGACTTGGTGAAAAAAGTCACTGTAAAAATGGAAGGAAATAAACATGCTACACTGGCTAAAGAGGCTCACCAGCAAATTCAAACCTTGACCTCCCCAGTGTCAGAAAGGAGGGAAACTGAAGAAAAGTAACAGATATAATTTTAAACATTTTTAGATGAAAAAAGCAAAGTAGGAATGGAGAGGAAAGAGAAAATTTAGGAAAATTTAATTTTGAGATAGGAGAGGACTTCCTAAATAAAACAGAAAACTTGAAGCCATAGAGAAAAGTCTTATAGATTTAACCACATAAAAATTAAACACTTCTGCACAATCAAAGGTACAATAAGCAAAGCTGGGAAGACAAAAAAGGCAAGATATTTGATTTATTAACAAGAAAAGGATTAAAATCCAAAATTTAGAAAAAGCCTCAAAAATTGATGAAATCACCAACAATTCAATGGAAAAATTGTTAAAGGATTTGTTTGTTGGGCAATTTGAGGGAGTGTAAATCCATTAACCTTTTTTTGTTGTTGTTGTTGTTTTAAGAGTAGACCTGGAAGAATCTATCAGCACTTAAAGTGCACGTAACTTTGATATTGAATGGTCTCCAAGATACAGGTTAAATTTTTTTTTTTTTTTTGCGGTACGCAGGCCTCTCACTGCTGTGGGCTCTCCCGTTGCGGAGCACAGGCTCCAGACGCGCAGGCTCAGCAGCCATGGCTCACGGGCCCAGCCGCTCTGTGGCATGTGGGATCTTCCCAGACCGGGGCACAAACCCGTGTCCCCTGCATCGGCAGGCGGACTCCCAACCACTGCGCCACCAGGGAAGCCCTAGGTTAAATTTTTTTAATTCCATAAGCAGAATGGGGTATTTAGCATACTACCATATTTATTTTTTTAGAGGAAGAAAACAGAAGACACATTTAATTGGCCTATAGATTCATGGACTGTCTCTACAAGAATACACAAAAACTGGCAAAATTAGTTGTACCCAAAAAGGGAAATAGAGGGCTAGGGTAGGAGGGAGGTGTTACCTTTTATAGCCTTTGAATGTCATTCTTTATGCATACTACCTATCTCCAAACAAGTAAACCTAAGTAATTAAACAAATTCAATCGCTTTTTCTGCACAGGCTCCAGATCCCAATACACAAAGGGAATTCTGCTTAAATAAATGTTTAAAATATACATTCCCTTTGACCCACCAACTCCACTTCTAAGAGTAACTTTTATCCAGAAATACTCTACAAGTACACAGAGACGTATGTACAAGGATGTTCACTATAGAATTGTTTATAATAGATAAAGTTGGAAACAATCTAAAAGTCCCTCAGTAGGAGAATGTTTAAATGAGTTAAAGTGAATCTGTACTATGAAATACTACGTAGCCATTAAAAAGAATGACGTGTATCTATGATATTGATATTGGAAGACATCCAAGTCTTACTGTTAAATCAAAAAAGTAAGTCACAGAGCATATAATTATATATGACCCCCGTTTATGTATTTTTAAAGGTATATCCAATATACTAAGGTTGGTCCTAAAGCTGGAAATGCAAATAATATTTTTATCAATATAACATCAACAAACTATATATTATGTATTCATATTCACCTGTATTTCCAGACTTGGTGAGCATTTATTTCTGCATTGAAAAAGACCTAGAAAATAATACCTGTACAGTGGTTACCTTTCAGATGGAGAGAGGGAGTTGAGGTGAGGTAGAGGGAACTTTATTTTCCTATATATTTTTATATTTTTAAAATCTTTTATAATAACTATACTTTTGAAAAATTACTACATTCCTGGCATGCTTTCCATTATTTATCCAAGGTCACAGGTTTGTAAGTGGCAGGGCTGGGTGCAGGCTAGCTGACTTCAGACTGTGCCCTTAATACGGTGTGGTCTTACCTGTTACTTGAGTATAAATCAAACACAAACCCAAATCAAATGCACTTCCAGGTTTTACCTCTGGCCACACTGAAAACTCCTTCCTTTATGCTCCCATCTTGTTCCCTGAACATATCTGCCATGAATACCATCCTATGCCCTGCTGTGCACATAAACTGGCCAGCGAAACAGATAACAACTAGTATGGGCACTCTCTTGGTGTAGGACTAGAATCACAGATGAGATTAGTACTGGCTGAATGAATGAAATACTGAGTCATCAGGTCAATCCTTCTTCCAAACTCCAGGTAGCACAGAGCGCTATCTCCAACTTGGTTGATGTTTTTCCTCTCCAAGCAAAACAGCAAGAAGACACCACCTCTCCCCTCCAGTCATGCTTTATTGCATCTCAGAAGGACAGCAAGTACTTCCTAAGGTTGCAAGCTGGCAGTCTGCAGGTCACAACCAGCCCAAACACATAATTTGGTTGCCTGGCACATTTCGAAAAATGTTTTGAATTAGTTGCCAACTTTACAAACATGAAGCTTTCTTCCATGAAAGTTTGCAGCTTCCCCCCAAATTCAGATCAAGCAGTGTGCTGGAACCTTGTCCCACCTGCTCCTGTCTCTTTATGGGAAGGCATGCTCTAAGCTCCCCCGCACAGCCCTCCTCCTGCACGCAGGCTTCCTGACGGCCCCAGCAGCAGAGTTTACATCACAGAACTGTACCTCCTTCGGCTGACATTTAGATCAGTTCCAGCTCAGCCCATTCCATCCTCCACAGAACCCAAACAATGAACACCGCCCCTCTGATCACACGGCCAGGCCTCGTTCCTGACCCCCACTGCACAAGACTGCAACACAAAGAGCGTGATTTGACTACCTGAGGCTTGGACTTAGTTGCTAAATGCCAAGCAAGCCTCCTTGGGAAAACTTCCTGTTCTTCTCGTCAAGGCGCTGGAGCAGTAGGGCAAAAGAACATCCTGGGCTCCAGGAGCCACCTGTGTGAGGAAGCCCACGTGAAAAGCACTGCCAAGTCAAAAGACCTGAGTTCAGTCTGGGCTCCTTCCTTGCTGAGCAGGGCACTTCTCCCTCGAGTCTCAGTTTCCTCGCCTGTAAAACGAGCTCACACCATCTCACAGGGCTGTTACGTGAATGAGATTTTAAAGTGTATATAAAAGTGCTTGGGGCTTTCCTGGTGGCGCAGTGGTTGAGAATCTGCCTGCTAATGCAGGGGACACGGGTTCGAGCCCTGGTCTCGGAGGATCCCACATGCCGCGGAGCAACTGGGCCCGTGAGCCACAACTACTGAGCCTGCGCGTCTGGAGCCTGTGCTTCGCAACAAGAGAGGCCGCGACAGTGAGAGGCCCGCGCACCGCG
>NC_041217.1:60619399-60635316 GCF_002837175.3 Physeter macrocephalus
TTTTTTTTTTTTTTTTGCGGTACGCAGGCCTCTCACTGCTGTGGGCTCTCCCGTTGCGGAGCACAGGCTCCAGACGCGCAGGCTCAGCAGCCATGGCTCACGGGCCCAGCCGCTCTGTGGCATGTGGGATCTTCCCAGACCGGGGCACAAACCCGTGTCCCCTGCATCGGCAGGCGGGCTCCCAACCACTGCGCCACCAGGGAAGCCCTAGGTTAAATTTTTTTAATTCCATAAGCAGAATGGGGTATTTAGCATACTACCATATTTATTTTTTTAGAGGAAGAAAACAGAAGACACATTTAATTGGCCTATAGATTCATGGACTGTCTCTACAAGAATACACAAAAACTGGCAAAATTAGTTGTACCCAAAAAGGGAAATAGAGGGCTAGGGTAGGAGGGAGGTGTTACCTTTTATAGCCTTTGAATGTCATTCTTTATGCATACTACCTATCTCCAAACAAGTAAACCTAAGTAATTAAACAAATTCAATCGCTTTTTCTGCACAGGCTCCAGATCCCAATACACAAAGGGAATTCTGCTTAAATAAATGTTTAAAATATACATTCCCTTTGACCCACCAACTCCACTTCTAAGAGTAACTTTTATCCAGAAATACTCTACAAGTACACAGAGACGTATGTACAAGGATGTTCACTATAGAATTGTTTATAATAGATAAAGTTGGAAACAATCTAAAAGTCCCTCAGTAGGAGAATGTTTAAATGAGTTAAAGTGAATCTGTACTATGAAATACTACGTAGCCATTAAAAAGAATGACGTGTATCTATGATATTGATATTGGAAGACATCCAAGTCTTACTGTTAAATCAAAAAAGTAAGTCACAGAGCATATAATTATATATGACCCCCGTTTATGTATTTTTAAAGGTATATCCAATATACTAAGGTTGGTCCTAAAGCTGGAAATGCAAATAATATTTTTATCAATATAACATCAACAAACTATATATTATGTATTCATATTCACCTGTATTTCCAGACTTGGTGAGCATTTATTTCTGCATTGAAAAAGACCTAGAAAATAATACCTGTACAGTGGTTACCTTTCAGATGGAGAGAGGGAGTTGAGGTGAGGTAGAGGGAACTTTATTTTCCTATATATTTTTATATTTTTAAAATCTTTTATAATAACTATACTTTTGAAAAATTACTACATTCCTGGCATGCTTTCCATTATTTATCCAAGGTCACAGGTTTGTAAGTGGCAGGGCTGGGTGCAGGCTAGCTGACTTCAGACTGTGCCCTTAATACGGTGTGGTCTTACCTGTTACTTGAGTATAAATCAAACACAAACCCAAATCAAATGCACTTCCAGGTTTTACCTCTGGCCACACTGAAAACTCCTTCCTTTATGCTCCCATCTTGTTCCCTGAACATATCTGCCATGAATACCATCCTATGCCCTGCTGTGCACATAAACTGGCCAGCGAAACAGATAACAACTAGTATGGGCACTCTCTTGGTGTAGGACTAGAATCACAGATGAGATTAGTACTGGCTGAATGAATGAAATACTGAGTCATCAGGTCAATCCTTCTTCCAAACTCCAGGTAGCACAGAGCGCTATCTCCAACTTGGTTGATGTTTTTCCTCTCCAAGCAAAACAGCAAGAAGACACCACCTCTCCCCTCCAGTCATGCTTTATTGCATCTCAGAAGGACAGCAAGTACTTCCTAAGGTTGCAAGCTGGCAGTCTGCAGGTCACAACCAGCCCAAACACATAATTTGGTTGCCTGGCACATTTCGAAAAATGTTTTGAATTAGTTGCCAACTTTACAAACATGAAGCTTTCTTCCATGAAAGTTTGCAGCTTCCCCCCAAATTCAGATCAAGCAGTGTGCTGGAACCTTGTCCCACCTGCTCCTGTCTCTTTATGGGAAGGCATGCTCTAAGCTCCCCCGCACAGCCCTCCTCCTGCACGCAGGCTTCCTGACGGCCCCAGCAGCAGAGTTTACATCACAGAACTGTACCTCCTTCGGCTGACATTTAGATCAGTTCCAGCTCAGCCCATTCCATCCTCCACAGAACCCAAACAATGAACACCGCCCCTCTGATCACACGGCCAGGCCTCGTTCCTGACCCCCACTGCACAAGACTGCAACACAAAGAGCGTGATTTGACTACCTGAGGCTTGGACTTAGTTGCTAAATGCCAAGCAAGCCTCCTTGGGAAAACTTCCTGTTCTTCTCGTCAAGGCGCTGGAGCAGTAGGGCAAAAGAACATCCTGGGCTCCAGGAGCCACCTGTGTGAGGAAGCCCACGTGAAAAGCACTGCCAAGTCAAAAGACCTGAGTTCAGTCTGGGCTCCTTCCTTGCTGAGCAGGGCACTTCTCTCTCGAGTCTCAGTTTCCTCGCCTGTAAAACGAGCTCACACCATCTCACAGGGCTGTTACGTGAATGAGATTTTAAAGTGTATATAAAAGTGCTTGGGGCTTTCCTGGTGGCGCAGTGGTTGAGAATCTGCCTGCTAATGCAGGGGACACGGGTTCGAGCCCTGGTCTCGGAGGATCCCACATGCCGCGGAGCAACTGGGCCCGTGAGCCACAACTACTGAGCCTGCGCGTCTGGAGCCTGTGCTTCGCAACAAGAGAGGCCGCGACAGTGAGAGGCCCGCGCACCGCGATGAAGAGTGGCCCCCGCTTGCCACAACTGGAGATAGCCCTCGCACAGAAACGAAGACCCAACACAGCAAAAATAAATAAATAAAACTCCTACCCCCAACATCTTCTTTAAAAAAAAAAAAAAAGTGTTTGGAAGCATCTTAGAAGTATAAAATGAGTGTAGACTAAGACAGGAAAAGAGGGGCACTGTGTAAGAAGTGACGGAAATGGGTGGTTGGATCCCAGTTAAAGAGAGCTGGATGAAGAACCCCTGTCTGTACGATCTGAGGTACCTCCCATCCCCTCTCTCTCCTTTGGGGGCCTGGGAAAGGCCTTTCCTAACCTGTCTCAGCGGCCGCAGTAAGAGGGATGATGAGGGAAAGCCACCTAGTACTTCCCTACGCAGTAGCTCTTGGAAGCTCACTTCCAGGTCCAGGTCACTGGGGAAGAAGAAGCTAGGCGGAATCTGCGCTGGCTGGATGGGGAGGGCGCACGGTGATGCCCATGCTGCCAGCCCCCCTCCCTCGCCTGGTGTTATCATTATCCCAATTGGATACATCAAGGAGCTGAAGTCCTTTCCCTCCAAAACCACACCACCTTCACAGGCAGGAGGATCAAATGACCTGCTCTTGAAAGCACTTTGCAAAACAGATGAAAGGTACAATAAAAAACAAAAATAGTCTCAAAGATGTGCGATAAAGTGATGCCAGCACACCACTGTGTGGTTACTGGAGACCAGACCCTTCTGAAGCGCCCCAGAGCATCCCAGTTAACCAACAGACAATTCTCATCCCACATGCCTTTGTCAAAAGGTTGCACAGGAGTTAAGCTCTGACCCAGAAGGCGGGCCAAGTGCCCCCAAAGCTAACCCAATCTCCCTCTCGAAGACCTGAGGAACAGAGACGCCTACCCGGCGGCGCCAAGGTGGGCCGAGCGCCTCCTGGGCGCATCTTCCTCCCTGCTCGAGAGACAGCGCCCTGAGCCCCGACAGAAAGGATGTAGCTCACCGGGTCCTCACGGATTTCAGCTAAGGGTCGAAGCCGCTTTGCCCCACACACCTGTCCCGGAGCGGGGCGTAAAGCCCCTCGGCCCGAGGGGGCACGATCCCTATCAGCCGGGTCGCGGGCCCGCACGGAGGTCTTCCCTTTCCGGGGGTCTCAGAATGCGGCTTCGGGCGGCGCCGGAAAAGCGGGGCGGGCTAGTGGGAAGGGCCTCTCAGAAGCCCCTGTCCGCAGGGGAGGGGCGCGCCCCCAAGATCTTCCCACAAAGAGCCCCGGCTCCCCGAAGCAAGGCGGAGTGCGCCCGGGAGGACAGTCCCCTACCTCCAAGGGGGCGCGCAGAGAAGCAATGCGCCGTGGGGGCGGGGAGGCGTGGCGGAAGGGGGCGCAGAGACCCCGCCGGGCCTGTGCCCTCGCGGCCTCCCGCCCGGCACAATGAACTCGGCCACGCTCCAACCCTGCCAGCGCCCCCCTCCCCGCCCGTGCCCGCGCCCCCGCCCCCGCCGGCGCTCACCCGGGAGCCGACGCCGCGGCAGCTCAGGGCCCCGCCTGGCCGCCTCCCCGCCTCGGCCGCCGCCGCTGCTTCCTTCCTCCCGGCCGCGCTCGGGGACCGGAGGTTTCGGGTTTCACCCTGCCGAGCCCCGCTTCGCTCCTCCCGCCGCCCCGCCAGCAGCACGCGGACCCTGCCCGAGCGCAGGCCAAGTAACTTTGCGACGCTCGCGCCCCTCCTCCGCCCGCGCCGCCCGCCGCTCCTCCGGCGTCCCGGCCCCTCCGCCCGCTGGCCACCCCAGTCCCCCCGCGCCCCGCACAGCCCCACCCGAGCCCCGCGCGCCGCCTCTCCTCCCCGCCCGGGCGCCGCCGCTTCCCATCCCTCACGCCCCTTCCTTCGCGTCTGCCCTCCCTCCCGGCCACTTTTCCATTTCTTCCCACGATCGGCCTCAGCTGCTGCTCTTTGTCTCGCCCCTGCCCTCTCGGCTCGCACCACTTCTCTCCCGTAAACCTCTGTGGTTCCTCCTCGGGCCTTCCCCGATCCCGTGCCTCCGTCCCAGTTCCAGCCGTTGGGACGTCCCCTCTTCCATTTGTCTCTCCATCACACTTACACTTTCGGATTCTTCCCGTAGGTTCCGCACGATCCCGTTCTCCTCCTCCAGTCTCGCCGTGGACTCCTGGCATTGCCTTTCCTGCTCACCTTTCATTCACGTAGCCAACGTGCCTGAGCGTCTGCCTGGTGCCAGGCAGTGTCCTGCACCCTGGGAATATCACAGTGAATCAACCCGCGAAGCCAGCCTTTGAGGAACCCACAGCCCCAGGGAGTGGGAGGGTGGATGTAAACAGATCTTTACTGTTCTACTCTACTCTCCCTCTGAACCAAAAGGCTGGGGAGCCGTAATTACAATACACAAACCAGGGTGCTGCCAGTTCAGAGGACAGAACGCTTCCTTCCCATATTGGTGTTTTTTTTCCCCCTTCCTCACTACCCACGTTCTATACCAACCCTAGCCTCCTGCGTTTTCTGTGCAGCAGCCTCAATAAGGGGACAAAAAGTTGAAGCAAACAATAGAATTGCTTTAAAAACGAAGTGAGAGAAATGGGGCAGCAAAAGAATCGGGTAAGAAGTTGTAAAGCCCATTTCACCGAACTCCATCAAAAACTGATGCTATGCCCAGAGCAGGATTCAAATTCCTCTGAAATCCATCTGCTTTGATAAATGCATTAGTTATTCCCTTGTCTACAGATTGGCATTGTGGGAGCTGCTTCCTTATTATTATTAGGACCCTGAGGTACCATTTAGAATGATAATTTACTATCTAGCACCTGCCAAACACCCAGCTTGTCTTCAGGGACAAATGGGATAATGGGGACACAAAAAGTAAATGGATGCCTTAATATTCCTATGGGACAGATGCTCTATTTGGTCAAAAACTGTAAATTGAAACTCCTCTCAGAGTCTAGGTCACCAGTAAGCCAGATGTTTGAAGGAGCTTGAAGCAGGCTGTTCTAGAGCGTATTTTAGACTTTTATTCTGAAATCCCTGTTTATTTTTTTAATTTGCATTGACTCAGACACTGGCTAAGCTTTGTGACCCTGGGGGAGTTATTTAACCTTTCTGAATCTCAGCTTATTCAAATATAAAATAGGCATACACCTGCCTACTGTAGAGTTAAAAAGATGAAATGAGAGAATATAAGTAAGTCACCCAATGCCATAGAGAACTAAACCCTTTTGAAAGCTGGTATTCAAGAAAGATCTGGTAATATATGCCATAGACTGGCATGAGAGAATGAGAATCAAAAACAGTTATGGCTCTTTCACCTCTGTATCCACCCATGATGCAAGAGAGGTCCTTCCCAGACTTATTCTATTTCATTATCAAATATATTATTTATCACAAAGGCTTTTCTTCCCATAGCTCATAAGCTCAGAACTTACTGTGCATTCAAGGATAGAAATTGCTGCCAACAAATGCATTTTTTCAATTGATTTCTTAAAATTTTTTTCTTCTTCTAAAGCTGGTCTTGAGCTGTGAGGAGTATTTAGTCAGACACAGAGAAAACACACAAAAAAAATTAATTTTACTGTATATCACTGTATAGATGATACTGTATAGATGTCATCTATACATCTATACTGCAGATGACAGTCGTGTGAAAACATGACATTGCTTTTGTGCAAGGATTAATTTTTTTAAACAAAAGATATATAATAATTTTCTTCTCCCAAATCAGTTTCATAAGCCATTTCCTTTGGGGTCCCCCCCCAAAGACTTCTGAACTAAGATAATGCAAGGCCTCATCAAAGTGAATCCTAAATGCTGGTTGAAGAATCTACACATGATGAGACACTGTTGATATAAAATATCTTTTCAATACAGCAGTTCACATAAAACTAGTCAAAGCAAAACTGGGAAGTGTATTGCATGTTCCAGATAGAATATTATTCCCTCACTCTTCACACACTGAATCCTTTTTACCCTTGACAACTCAGCTTAAATGTCCTCCCTGACCAAGCTAAATGACATTTTCTAACCTCTGCTCTCTCTCAGATCCCCAATATAAAATATATCCTAATTTATTATATATATATATCTTTCTTCTATGTATTTGTTTATAGTATACCTTCACTTGTAGACATAAATTCCATGATAATAGGAACCCTGTCTGTTTTATTTACCATTATAGGACCAGGGCCTAACCCAATAAAACATTTAAAATATATTAATGAAAAAATAAAAATAAAGTATGTCTTCAGAGGCCTCTGGTTCCCAAACTTTGGGATATATAAGGAGCCCTTGGAGATTTCTTAGATACAACACCAAAAGCACAAGTGATTAAAGAGAAATTTGATATGTTGGATTTCATAAAAATCTAAAACTTTAGTGCTTCCTAGAACACCATCAAGAAAATGAAAAGACAACCCACAGAATGGGATAAATTATTTGCAAATCATATATCTGATAAAGGACATGTATCCAGAATATATAAAGAACTTCTACAACTCAATAATAAAAAGGTAAACAACTCATTTTTTAATTGGGTGAAAGATCTGAACATACATTTCTCTGAAGAAGATATATAAATGGTCAATAAGCACATGAAAAGCTACTGGACATCATTAGCCATTAGGAAAATGCATATCAAAACAACAAGCTTCCACCTTCCACCCATCAGGATGGCTATAATGAAAAATACAATAACAAGTATTGTGGAAGATGTGGAGAAATTAGAATACTTGTACATTGCTGGTGGGAATGTCAAATGATGCAACCACTTTAGAAAACAGTTTGGCTGTTCCTCAAAATGTTAAACATAAAGTTACCGTATGACCCAGTAATTTCACTTCTAGATATCTAACCAAGAGAAATAAAAACATACACCCACACAAAAATCTGTTTAGGAATGTTCATAGCACCATTATTCATAATAGCTAAAAGGTAGAAACAACCCAAATGTCTGTCAATGGATGAATGGATAGACAAAATGTGGCCTATTCAATGGAATATAATTCAGCCATAACAAGGAACGAAATGCTGATACATGCTACAACATGAATGAACCTTGGAAACATTATTTATGCTAAGTTAAAGAAGCTAGACACAAAAGGCCACATACTGTATGATTCCATTTATACGAAATATCTTGAATAGGTAAATCTAAAGAGAGAGAAAATTAGTGATTGCCTAGGGCTGGGGGTGGAGTGGTCTGCGAGTGATTGATAATGGGGTACAAGGTCTCTTTTGGAGATGATGAAAATGTTCTAAAATTTGATCATGTGATAGTTACACAACTGTGAATAATTAGAAAACAGTGAATTCTACATATTAAATGGATGAACTTTATGGTATGTAAATTATGTCTCAATAAAGCTCTTTTAAAAATCAAAAGAATTCCTTGGGAAATTTGTTAAGCTGCTGAGTTTCAGGCTGCATTCCCAGAGAGAATGACTCTTCAGGAGTTGTGGGTAGCTGCTGTTTGCTGTTCAGCATCCATTCCCTTTCCTGCAGGCAGTGTACCCTTAAATTTCCTTCGGGAAACCATTGCTTCCCCCTGGGGGTCAGCCATGGGGTTTACATAGAATTGACCTCTCCTCCAGCTCCAGGGTTGGACTCTGATTGTCAGCGTCTCCCATCCTTCTCAACCACATAATTGGTTCAGGGATGGAGACCAGTCAGATTGAAGCCTCAAGGACATTTTGCTGACAATGCTGGGTGGAACCAAAGCTTAGGAAACAGAATACAGAAAGGTATGTGTTGGGGGTGAGAAATAGGAGAATTTAGGCCCTGGCTGAAGTATTTGATCCTGGATGAAGCCTTCCCTGAAGTTGATGTACCCCTGGACCCATCAGTTACAGGACCCAACAAATTTTTTTTTAAGCTTATATGGGTTTATTTCTCTGTTACTTGGAACACAAAGCATCAAACTGAGTGGTTCTCAATATGACATTTTGGAAATCTGTGGGAGCATTTGGGGGTTGTCACGATAATTAGAGGGCACTTCTGGCATTTAGTGGGTGGGCACCAAGGATACTAGACGTCTTGAAGTATGTGGGACTGTCCTAGGCAAAAAGAATGCTGTGACTTTTGAAGGACCCACAAAAAAACCTGTTTACCATTTTCTGAGTCTAGAATCAAACTATCTTAATCTGATCACAAAGGTGGTGTTTGCTTTGTTTTGCATGGTTCTGTTATACACCAGTTTGTTCAGGAATGCCATTACTGTGTAAACTGAGGGAAGAGTGTACTTTGATTTGTTCAGACTTCACCAAGATTTGTTCATCAGTTTGGAAAATCACTGTCACTTAAGGTATCAGATTTACCAATACAAGTTAGGTGACCAGGTCTGCATTTTTATATGTCATGTTCACAGTGATCCTATCTATGACTGCAAGTGTCTGACCACTTTATAGTGTGATCTAGTAGGGTTAACATATTGAAATGAGTATACTTTTGCTGTTTATTCTTTCATTCATTCAACAACTCTTTTCTGAGTACCCACAATATGCCAGGAAACAAGAAAGAAATCCCTACCTTCGTGGAGCTGATAATGGGTGGAGAAGACACAATAAAAAAGCAAAATATATTCTATTTTAGGTAGTGATAAGTACTAAGAAAAATAATGAAGCTGAGAAGGGAAGATGAAGTCTCAGAAGTAGGGATGGGGCTTGAATAGGGTAGTCACAGAGCACTTCCCTGAGAAGGTATCTTTTGAGAAAAGACTTGAAGGAAGTGAGGGAGTCAGCCAAGTAGACATCTGGGGAAGAGTGTTTCGGGCATGGAGAAGAGCCAGTGTGAAGGCCCAGAGGAGGCAACATCCTTAGGTTGTTAAAGGGACAGTGAGACAAGTGTGGCTTGAGAAGCATGAGTAAGAGGTAGAGAAATAGAATCTGAGTTCAGAGAGGAAACAGGAGGCCAGATGTCTTACGGATCCTTTGGCTTTTCTCTGGGGGAGAGAAGTTATGGATAGAAATGTGAATTAATCACTCATTATGATTATTAACATTAAGAGTATCATTTTAAAGTTTCAAAATTCCATATGTAAGTAGATTACGTTATTATAACTTTCATTTCAGGATACTAAAAGGTTGTTATCAAATATTTGTTCTTTGTTTAAAAGGGTATGTTAGACTTGAGAACTGTTCCACTAACGAATATGGCAGGTCTGGGATGGCACTCTAGGATATTCTGCATCTTGTCACATACCCCCAGGTGATCATGACGCACATGGCCAGGACCCATTAGTTGGAGAACAAGCCTTCAAACCTCCAGCTCAGTTCTTTCTTCTTTTGTGATATCTCGTACGTAAGCTGTTTTCCAGAACACGTTGGAGAAGTCTTACAAAAGAAGACATGGACACAATATGACTGATAAAATAGCTCTAGAAAACTGAAAACCAGGAAAGGAAGAGGGAACAAGTGTTCCCACAAGCCGGTTTCTTGGGGGTGGGTTTTATTCTGGGTTGTGTCTACCTGTGAGTGAAGCCATCCATGATCCTATGGGCTGCAGACCTCACCTGCAACAGTCTCACCTTGCAACATCTGCTCTGTGTTTGTGTGTGTGTATAGGATGGAAAAAGAGAAGGGAGAAGAATCTGTCCAAAATTACAGGAGGTACGGGCCTTTGAAAATTTCTGTAGAAAACTTTTGCTTTTAGGATGGTGGATTATGTGTGTAAAACTGTTGGTTAAACCCAGGCAACTTTTTCTAAAGGTGGTCTGTACAGAGTACACAGATATTCAGATCTGACAAATTTATATTGGGCTCCTACTATGTTCTGATGTCCCTACTGGGCATTTTATTTGTATTATTTCATAGTCCCATTATGACTTTTGAGCTGCTAGTTGACAGAGACCTCTGTTCGTCAAATTCAAAGGTGAGAACTTCAATTCTGTAATCAGTCCTTTCTCCCACCCCCACCAGAACATTTTATGTAACTTGTCTCTGCCTCAGTATCAACGTCTATAAACTGGGGACCCTGCTTGTACTTAACTCACTAGATCCTGTGAAGATTAAATGAAGTAACAAATGAAAATACCACACATAGCAGGTGTTCAGTAAATGCAGGTGTGTGGGTACACTTATGTGTACTTATGTGTACCCACACATACACTTACACACATTGCAATGGACTGAATGTTTGTGTTCCCCAAAATTCACATGTCGGAGCCTAATCCCCAATATGATGGCATTCGGAGGTGGGGCCTTGCGAGGTGATTAGGTCATGAGGATGGAGCCCTCATAAATGAGATGAGTACCCATATAAGAAGAGATGCAAGAGATCTTGCTTCTCTCTCTCTGCCTTCCATCTTGTGAAGATACAAAAAGATAGCCATATGCACACCAGAAAGCAGATCCTCACCAGACCCAAGATCTTCTGGCACCTCGGTCTTGGACTTCTCAGCCACTGGATAGGTACTATATGAACTGTGTTCCACCCTGCTGCCTCTGCAGCCTTGCCATGCTTCAGTCAGACCTGTATCTGCAGTGTCTATCTCTGGGTGCAGTAGAACAGGGAAGCACAAAGGGGGTCATCCGAAGAGCTCTGACCTTACAGTCCCAAACTAGTTTAGTAAATGGTAAAGAATGACCTCTGGTTAATATATATAATATATAGTTTCAAAATAAATGGGCCTTCTCTAGTATGACCTTTATTAGATGGTAATATAAAAGTACTTATTTTCTTAAATTATCTGCTCATTAGTAATACTATTTACAAATGACTTTTCTTCTTACAATTTATTTATAGGTAAAGGTAAACTGGAACAATCTCTTTGCCAAATATCTCAGTTCTCAAGTTAAAATTGATGACATTTTGCTAGAATTAAACTTTAGGTAATAATCATCTCCACAGACCAATGACTTCATCATTTAAAAATATCTTAGCTATTCATGCAGTAGAATACACGTGACAAAAATAATGAAACAGATCTATCTGTGCTGAAATGGGAAGCTGCCCATGATATAGGAAATTAAAAAGTTCCAGGAAATATATAAGTAGTAAGATCTCACTTTTGTAAACATATATGTGTCTGTGTGCATGTTTGCATGTGCACTAAAAAAAGTCTGGAAGAGTATATACCTTTTGACCTTAAAAATGAAACAGTGGGTCATTTTACCAGCAAAAATGGGCTTATTCAGGAATAGCAGAGAATTGCAATTCAGGACAAGCAAGCCACAGCAAAAACCACAGGGAAGTCCAACAGACAAAGGAGAGGAACGTTATTTTATAGGAAAAAAAAAAAAAAGGGACTTCCCTGGTGGTCCAGTGGTAAAGAATCCGCCTTACAATTCAGGGGACGCAGGTCTGATCCCCGGTCAGGGAACCCCACATGCCCCGGCAAATAAGCCCGTGTGCCTCAACTAGAGAAGAGAAAACCCACACGCCACAAGCCCGTGCACCACAACGAAGAGCCCGCGCACCACAACGAAGAGCCCGCGCGCCGCAACGAAAGATCCCGCATGCCTCAATGAAGATCCCGCGTGCCACAGCTAAGACCCAACGCTGCCAAAAATAAATAAATAAATCTTTCTTTTTTTTTTTAAAAAAAAAAGGAAGTTGGGAGGGGTTGTTTTGAATGACAGTCCATTGGAGAAAAGTGAGACTTCAGAGTGATGACCGTTTCTCATTGGCTGAATTGCTGGGGTAGTTGATTTCTTAGGAGATACAATGTTCATCTTTCTCTGTGGGACCTGTAGGTGATGATGATTTCCTGTTGATGATTCCTGTCTGTAATTGACAATTCTTCCTGTGATTGAGGTGCAGTGATTCTGCCTGAGGGCTCCTCCTTCTGGCCTCCGGAATTTATTTTAGTGAGGTTTCCCTTTATCAATTTTCACACACCAAACCAGAAACAGTGATTACATTTGAATGTGGATTAGTGGAAACAGGCACTTTTACTTTTTACTTTATACCCTTTCTGTATTGATTTCTTTATAGAAAGGATGGATTATTTCATTATTTTCAATATATAATTTTAAAACAAAAATGCAGTTAAACACTTGATAAGTATATCCAAATATACATATTAATATATGTTTTTATCTACAGCAAGTATGTGTTGAGCACATATCAAGTACTCTTGAGATACATCAGTGAGCAAAACAGACGAAGATTCCTGCCCTCAAGGGACTTACATTCTAACCAAAATTAGAACAGGATAAGGAGGATCTGCATGCAGAGGACATTAAATAGGGTGATTAGGATAGGGTTTATTGAGAATTTGATACCTGAGCAAAGATCTGAAGAAGGTGAGGGAGAGAATCATTAGGATGTCTGAGAAAGGGCATTCTAGACAGATGGATCAGCTAGGGCAAAGAATCTAAGGCAAGAGTGTGCCTTGCATCTTTAAGCAACAGCAGGTAACCTGGGGAGGCTGGGGTAGAGTGGGCAAGCCAGGGGAGCAGTGGGAGATGGGGTCAGACAGGTAAGAGAGAAGAGGGGATTCGTCTAGGGCCTCACAGCTCATAGCAAGGACTTTGAATTTTACTAGGAGTGGAATTGGAAGAAATTTGAACAGAGGATGATGGTGTCTTGGACCAGGATGCAATCAGTGAAGGAGGTGAGAGAGAGTTGGATTCTGGCTATATTTCATAAGTAGAGGTAATAAGAGTTCCTTATTTGTTGGATGTGGGGTATAAGAAAAAAAGTGTCAGGGTTGACTCTAGGGCTGTTGTCCTGAGCAGGGGGAAGGATGGAGTTGCCATCAACAGAGATGGAGCATCCTGGAGGTGGAGGTAAGTGATGGAGGTCAGAAATTCATTCTGGACACATTGAGATTGAGATGTCTGTTGGTTTTCCAAGTGGGGATGGGAAGTAAACAGTTGAAAAGAAGTGTGAGCCACAGACATACATTTGGGAATCTTCAGCATATGGATGGTTTTTAGAGCTACAAGATTGGGTGTGTTAGTTCCCTAGGGCTGCTGTAATAAAGTGCCACTAACTGGGTGACTTAAAACCAAAAATAGTTGTTGGCTTACAGTTTTAGTGGTTAGGCATCCCCGAACAAAATGTCAGTAGGGCCATGCTCTCTCTGATACCTGTAGAGGAGAATCCTTCCTTGCCTCTTCCTAGCTTCTGGGGGTTTGCTGGCTGTCCTTGGCATTCCTTGGCTTGCAGCTGCAGCACTTCAAGCTCTACTTCTGTCATCACATGTTGCTCTCCCCCACGTATCTCTATTTCTATGTCTTCTCTTCAAAGGACGACGGTCATATTGAATTAAGGACCCACCCTACTCCAGCAGGACCTTATCTTCATCTTAACTGGTTACATCTGCAATAACCCTATTTCCAAATTACAAGGTCACATTCTGAGGTACTGGACTTCAACATACCTTTTGGGGGACACAATTCAACCCATAACACTGAGCATAGTATCACCAAGGGAGTGAGTGGTGGTAGAGAAGAGAAAAGGACCCAGGACTGAGCCCTGGAGCACTGCAACACTGAGGGGTTGAGAAAAGGAGGAGTTGTTCAGGGAGGCTGAGACGGGAGGTGTCCTGGAAGCTAAGTGGAGGAAGCATGTCTGGGAGGAAGGAGCGATCAGCTGCACACAGGTCAAGGACGAGAAGACTTGAGAATTCATCTCTGCATTTCATAATGATTCCACTTGACTTTTACAAGAGCATTTTGGAGGAGTGTGTGGGCCAGAGCCTGACTGGAGTGAGTTCAAGAGTGACAGCGGGGAGAGAAATCAGATGAGTATAGAAATTCATTTGAGGAGTTTTGAAGCAAAGACATCAAGTGTTGCCTGGCATGGGAAATGGAGTCCAGAGAAGTTTTTTTTTTCCTCTTTCTTTCTTAAATAGGAGCAGAAAGAGCATAGTTTTATATTGATAGGAATAATCAGGTAGAATGAAAAAAATTATGTAGGAGAGAGAGGGGAGAATTGCTGGAGAAATGCCCTTGAGTGGCATTTCTGCAGCAATTTCCCAGGAGGGATGGGATCCAGTGCGTAGGTGGAGGGGTTGGCTTAGGCAGCGGCAGGGGTGCGTCATCTGTGGAAGTGGTGGGAAGTCCCCAGACCTGGCTGTAGTGCATGTGGTGGTGAGAGTCCGTGGACATTTTCTTCTGAATGATTCGATTTTCTTAATGAAGAAGGAAGCAAGGTAAAAAACCAAGATTGAGAATGAGAGTTGGGGCAGGCTAAGAAAAGAAGTCGTGAAAATATCATCCAGGAGAGTATGTGAACAAATGGTCTGGTGTATGATAGTGGGTCAGCCTCAAGGGCCCATTAGTTTCATGATATGAATTTAAAGCAGGACCTATCAGGGTAGCTATTTTTATTCAGGTGTGAATATAAAGTATTTCATCAAATCCAAGATACCACTGATGGTAAGATATGTTATGATTTCAGAGATGTTAAAAGGTGGAAAATATTTAAAAACTGATGAAATATATCCATATATCCTAATATATGTGGATACGTTTGTACGTCTATATGTATATACATATGCCAATATACATATACATAGATATATAGCAATACACACACACACAATATACATATACATACACATACACCCAATATACATATATCCCAGCTCTATTCCAAGCCAGTTTTCTGGACCCTTTTACTGAGGATACCCTGTGTCCCCCTTGAATGCCCTGATTTAAGGCTTACTGAGGTCTCTCAGTTCATTCAAACGAATTTTCTCCATGTTGCTAAGTGAAAGGGGTTTTTTTTTTTGTTTTGGGTTTTTTTTTTTGCCACACAGTTTAATAGCTTTCTCAAGGAAGTTCATATTACAATGTTATCAGTCATCACTCTGATTACAAGTAGAGTGGAAACCTGGGTTCCCAGGGCAGTGAGGGGCCTTCAGGTTCCAGCCAGGGAGACTTTGGCAACTGCTCAAGACAGCCAGGATTAACTGCTTCCACCGTCTTCAGCTTGCCCCCCCTTAAATCTGCAGGGTTTTGCTGGACCTGACTCTGATGGTCTACACAGGTATGGGAGGCAGACGTGGGAGTCAAAAACCCAGGTCTCCCAGTCCCCAGATCTGGGTTCCAGCCAGACTCAGATCTCCCATTTACAACATGCAAACTTTGGCTAATTCAGGTAATGCTTCTTCACTTCAGTTTCTCCAATACACTATGGGGATAGTAATAAAGTACCTCACGGATTCTTTCTGAGAGTTAAACGTGGTCATACACACAGTGGTTTAAAACCTGAAAACTGGGCTTCCCTGGTGGCGCAGTGGTTGAGAGTCCGCCTGCCGAGGCAGGGGACACGGGTTCGTGCCCTGGTCTGGGAAGATCCCACATGCCGCGGAGCGGCTGGGCCGTTGAGCCTGCGCGTCCGGAGTCTGT
>NC_041217.1:60635500-60647225 GCF_002837175.3 Physeter macrocephalus
AAAAAAAAAAAAAAAAAAAAACAAAACCTGAAAACTCTGGAGTTAGACTGCCTAGCTTGAAACTCCATCACCAGCACTTGGTGATGGAGTATCTTTGGGCAATTACTCCCTTTTACTCTCCCTCAGCCTTATTTTCCTCCCTTGAAAAATGGCTATGATAATATCAATGGAACCTATTTCATAGAGCTGTGATGAGGATTAAATGCTATAATGCTTGTAAAATGCCTGGAACTTAGCAAACTCTAGTTATTTAAAGCTCTAGTTAAGTTTAGCTATTGTCATCTATTTCATTATCAAGATTATTACTATATTAGAATCTGTCTTAAACTGTAATGTACTGAAGAGGAACATAAAATAGTATAATAATTTTCACGGTTATTACGACTCTCCCCAGAAAGTAGCATATACCAAACCAATAAAGTTTTTGCGCAGGTGGTGGCTCAAGAGTTTGTGTAAAGTGTAAACCCCCAAAGGATCAGAGATCTAAATGTCAAAAATGAGACCCAAATAAGTTCTGGAAGAAAATAAAGATTAATTCCTTTATAAGTGGGAAAAACTTTCCTATGACATCATATCCAGAAGTAATAATAATAAAAAAGATAAATTTGACTACACAGTTGAAAAAACTTTTTTTGTGTGAAAAATCACCATAGCAAAGTCAAAGAAAAAATGATAAAATGGGGGAAAAAATATTTGCAACTTGTGTCACAAACAAAGCAATAGGTGACAATTAGGATCCTGGCAGGAATGAGAATTCACTCCCAAATGGCTCAAATAAAGATATTTTAATGAAGGGATTACAGGCAGAGCTATAAGCAGGGAGCAAACCAGGGGTGTGACGTTCGCAGAGATAAGTAGCATCAAGATGTCCTCAGCTCCCCTAGGGCTGAAGAGACGAGGAGGAAATACTGTTATCAGAGTCCGCTGGGAGCTGCACTATTGAGAAGGAAGTGCTAATGAGAACTTTATCAAGGGGCATGCGGTCATTGCTGAACCAGGAAGACTGAAGGGGAAAATAACTCAGCCTCTCTCTCATCCCACCCTCCTTTCTTCTGCCAGTGTCCCCCACTGCCTACACCCAACCAGAAGCCAACTATCAGGGGAGTCAGGGTGATGGAATATGTCAGGGTCAGCCTCCCAGGCACACATCCAGACAGTTGGTTGGGAGGTGGCAAACAGATAATAACCAGCACAGGCTAGTATCTCTAATATGTGAAGAGCTGTTAAAAATTCAGAAGCAAAATACCAAACAATTAAAAATGGGCAAATGATGAAGACAGTTCACAGAAAAAGAAACGTGAAATGCCCCATAAACACAGGGAAAGATGCTCAGTTTCACTCCTAATAACTGAAAAGCAAATTAAAACTGCTCTAGGACCAAGTGTTGACCAGGATGTGGAGCAACCAGTACTCAAACACACTGCAGTTGGGAGTGTAAATTGGTACAGCCATGTTGCAAGAATGTGAACCATTGTCTACTAAACCTAAACTTACATACCTTATGACTTGGCAATTCCACTTCTAGCAGAAATGTGTACATATGTTCACAAAAGACATGTATCGGAATGTTCATAACAGCACTGTTTACAATAGCCCCAAACTAGAAACTACCTAGGGGCCCATCAATAACAGAATGTATAAATAAATCGTAAAATATTTCCACAATGGAATACTATGCAGTGATGAGAATGAATGGCTTACAACCTCATGCAACTGTTGGCTAAAATACAAGATGCACAACATGAGAGCTGTGCGTTTCAGTTGTGTTTGGAAACCTTACTGAGGACTATAGCCCAGGAAAGAGCATCTCAGAGAGCCCTGAGGAACTGGGAAGGAACCAGGATTTATGAATTTTTTGGCTGGGAAATACATGTAGTCAAGCATACATCTTGGTAAAAGATGACTGCTCATCACAAGAAACAGACATCTCAAGTTAATGATTTTAGTGCTTATCTATGTATGGGAAGACGCAAGAATCTGGGATCATTGAAATTCTTCCTTAGATATGCATGTTAACTATCTAGGGGCCCACATATCTACAACACAGAATGCTTCATCCTGTTTTTCATCCTGAACTCCTTTCGGGGTGGATAGCAGGTCAGTGACTGACTGCAGCGGTTAATGACCTGATCGTTGCGGGCAACATTCTTTGTTTTACACAACTATATGGGTGAATCTCACAAGCAGAATGATACGTTTTTTAAAGAAGACCCTAAGGAGCTACAGGATACGATTCCGTTTATAAAAAGTACAAAAAGAGGTAAAACTAATCTCTGCGTTTAGAATTTGGGTTCATGGGTGCAGCGAGGCGGGCAGTGACTGGAAGGGAACGTGTGGGTAGTAGTGGTGGGTAGTGCGGGTCACTTGCTGTTTTGTGAGTTGGGTGTTGGGTGTACAATGGTGTTCACCGTGAAAATTTAGTGAGCTGTATACTTCTGGTATGTTCACTTTTTTTTTTTTTTTTTTTTTTTTTTTTGTGGTATGCGGGCCTCCCTCTGTTGTGGCCTCTCCCGTTGCGGAGCACAGGCTCCGGATGCGCAGGCTCAGCGGCCATGGCTCACGGGCCCAGCCGCTCCGCGGCATGTGGGATCCTCCCAGACCGGGGCGCGAACCCGGTTCCCCTGCATCGGCAGGCGGACGCGCAACCACTGCGCCACCAGGGAAGCCCCCTATGTTCACTTTTAATATGTGTATTACACGTCAGTAGATAGTTTTTAAAAACGACACTAACATACTGTATTTCTCCTATCAGATTGACAAGAATTCAAAAGTTTGACACCATACTTCATGGGAAGGCTCTAGGGAGCCAGGCACTCTCACACACAGCTGGAGGGGGCACAGAAGCTCTGCACCGCCCACCTCCATATTTTGCCCTATCCATCTCTTCCATCTGGCTGTTCCTGAGTGTATCCTTTGTAATAATAAGAAAGCAGTATCCAGTAATAGTAAGAAAGTACTTTCCTGAGCTCTGTGAGTCATTATAACGCATTATTGAACCTGTGGGAACCCCTGAATTTGTAGTCCCCGGAGAGAACTGTGATTAGCCTGGGCACCTCACTTATGGCTGTCGGCTGAAGTAGAGGGAGTCTTGTGGGACTGAGCCCTTGACTGCCGGGATTTGAGCTAACTCCAGGAGCCTGTGTCAGCCTTGAATTGAATTGTCAGACACCCAGATTGGACTCAGAGATTCAGAGAATTGTTGGTGTTGGAAAAGACACCATGCATTTGGAATTGGGGAGGGGGAGACCCTCAGTTACATACACGTTTACCCTTTGATCTATAGCAGTAACACTTCAAGGAATCTATCCAAAATATAAAATGTTGCCTTTAAAAGGCAGAATTATTTGTAATTAAAGAAGACTGAAAACATCAAAATGTTCCAGATGTCTGTCCATAGGGGATTGATTGAATAAGTTGTGATTCAGTAGTACAAAAGAAGGAAGAAAATCTCTGTAAACCATTATGGAGTGGCCACCAAGATATATTGTTAAATGAAACGTGTAGGAGTGTTTATTATATGTTATCTTTAGTGTGAGAAAGGGAAAGAATATGAATATATGGGTGTTTGCTTATATTTTTTAAATTATTAAAAAATGGAAGAACAAACCAAAAGCTAATAAAAGGGTGGTTACCAATAAAGAAAAGGGAGAAATAGGTAAAGGCAACAGGGAAGAAAGCAAGATTTCTGGAAATATTATGGCTGTGCAATTTTGACTTAGAAACTAACCATATCTTACAAAATTGAAAAAAGTTAACTCAAAAAGAAATTAACCCATAAAAACTGAAGAAAAACTAAAAAAAACTTCAAGTTGGTGGTAGAAGACCTTTATTAGGTTTCTAGCACTGCATAACAGGTTACCACACATTTAGCAACTTAAAGCAACTATTTATTATCTCACAGTTTAGGGAGACGTCCAGGTGGGCTCAGCTGGATTCTCTGCTCATAGGCTCACAATGTCAAGATCAAGGTGTTGGTTAGGGGACTTCCCCAGTGGTCCAGTGGCAAAGAATCTGCCTTCCAATGAAGGGACCGGGGGTTCAATCCCTGGTCCGGGAACTAAGATAAGCCCACGCGCCACAACCACTGAGCTCGCGTGCCTCAATGAGAGAGCCCGAGTGCCGCAAACTACAGAGCCCACGCACCCTGGAGCCTGCGCGCCACAACTAGAGAGAAGCCCGCGCGCTGCAACAAAAGAACCTACACGCCTTAAAGAAGACCCCGCGTGCTGCAACTAAGACCTGACGCAGCCAAAAAAAATAGTAGAAGAAAATAAGTAAATAAAATAAATATATATTTTTAAAAGTGTTGGCTAGGTTGGTCTCTTATAAGAGGCTCTAGGAGAGAATCTGCTTCCAAGCTCATTTAAGTTGTTAGCAGAATTCAGTTCCTTATGGTTTGGGTATTGGGGTCCCCACTTCCTTGCCAGCTGTCAACCAAGGGCCACTCTCTGTTCCTAGAGGCTGCCTGCATCCTTGTCATAAGGTTTCCTCCATCTTCAAATTCAGCCAAGGAATGTCAAGTCCTCCTCACACTCTGAATCTCTCTGGCTTCCCCTTAAGTCCCCGATCAGCTACACAGACCTCATTGCTTTTCAGGGCACATGTGATTAGGTCAGACTACCTGGATAATATCCCTATTTTGAAGTCAACTGTGCCATATAACATAATCACAGGCGTGATATCACATTCACAGTTTCAGGAATTATGGCGGGACACCTTTGTGAAGCCATCTTCCTTCAAACTGCCACGACAAAGTAGAGAAAGAATTTAAAATGAGTTTAGAATATAGTATTTTGACTGTACTTCCCTAGTGGGATATGTTCTAAGGATAAAAAGAAACTTATACAAATTTTAATCTAATTTAGTCATTTTATGTCAGTGGTAATTTGGTATTGTTTGAAATAATTATACCTGTAATGTAGGCAAAAGCAAATAAGTAATTATGCTTATGCTGTGGGACCTGAGATTTTTAGTGATAAAAAAAAAGAGATCAAGTAAAAAATTGAGAAGGTTAAGCAAAAGCCTTAAAAGAGTAAGTTGAATTGGAAATGTTAGCATGAATTCATGATTTTTTCCTCTTAAAAAGTCTATTTTCTAACTCTATCCACTCAAAAGGCAAAAAGAAAAAACAACCCGGAAGTAATGAGCACTTTTGCAGCAACGAATACCCGTAGCAACCAGATGTGGTCTCAAAATACCATTTCTCATTAAGAAGTACTAAGGCTCTTTGCAGAAATGGCATATTACTGTTCTGGACTAGAAAATGTATAAAATGGGTCCGGAACATCTTCTTGAACAGAAAAAGAAAAGAGATTTCAAAGATTGATAAAGGAGTTTCACAAAGATATGAGTCGATCTAAAGGGACAATTTGAGCATCAGAAAGAATAATAATTGCGACGGAGTGGAACAAATCCAATATATAACAGTCTTTGAGTTTGTAGTGTTTTTTTTTTTTTTTTGCCTGTGTTGGGTCTTCGTTTCTGTGCAAGGGCTTTCTCCAGTTGCGGCAGCAGGGGCCACTCTTCATCGCGGTGTGCGGGCCTCTCACTGTCGCGGCCTCTCCCGTTGCGGAGCACAGGCTCCAGACGTGCAGGCTCGGTAGTTGTGGCTCACGGGCTTAGATGCTCCGCGGCATGTGGGATCTTCCTGGACCAGGGCTCGAACCCGTGTCCCCCGCATTGGCAGGCAGATTCTTAACCACTGCGCCACCAGGGAAGCCCCTGTTTGTTTGTTTGTTTGTTTGTTTGAATCTGTCGGTCAACATTGGTGATTGCTAGGTAACCAACTCATTCCTCTGAAAAATTAATAAATAAAAGGAAGAAATCAAACATTCATTCCACCTTTCCTGTAAGAATTGCATTTCAGTGTAACCTAAGGGTAGGTGAGGGAAAGTTCTTCTTGATAGTAAAATTCCAGCAAATAAATGCACAAGAAAGAATAGAATTTTATTTGTAATTTATATTTATTTATTTGTTTTGCATAGTCTGCATGTTTAATCAGTTTAAAACCTCTAACATTATCTAGTGTCCATCAAATAAAACCAACAATGCTGGGCCTGTTTAAATTACAAGAAACAAAAATCACTGTATACCAACCCAGTATGTTACAAAACCAGTTGGGCTGGCCACAAGGGTGGGGAGGATGGCAGAGGAGGGGCACCCCTGGGCAGGTGGCTGGGTGCCAGGAGGGGCTAAGAGAGAGAAAGAAAAGGGGGCTACCAAATGGGAGGGGACTGATTATCCTAATGGGAGGGGTGCAAAAGGCATGTCAGAAGAGGGAGACTGGGGGGCAGGACAGGTCAGTGCTTTCTCCACCAGGGAACAGTGTTGGAGGGGGTTCGGTGCCACCACCTGCCCATCCCTGGCACTTGGAGAACCAGTGACCCCTGAGCCCTTGGCATGACGAGTCCCATCTGAAATGGATGACAGCTTGCCCCTTCCACTGTAATCCTCCAGAAAGAATAGAATTTTAAAATCACCATTTTTCATCCTTTCATGAAATAATAGTTGTAGGCAACAATCATCAATGGATACTAAAATCATTAGGGGAATGGTTGATGGACAACTGATTAATCTTCGTATCACACACAAAAAAATGGGATGCAATATGCAATAAAAAGTGCAGAGCACCATCTAGAAAGTATTCTTGCATAAATGTTACAATGGAGGATGGATGCTGAGCAAGGGGGAAAAAAAAGACAAAAAATTGGATATGCTAAACTTGAAGTAATAATTACTGATTTAACTGACTGTCAGTTGAGAAAAAAGGCCCAGTGGAATAGGAGGCAAAGTCAGGAACCTTACGAACACTTTTCCACCTGCCTTATGATTTTTACCCTGAGTAGGTTTTCTCTCCACTGTTTATTGTCAGTTTGCTGCAGTGCTAATTTCGAGTTGCCTCTTAGCAATTGGCTTTGGCCAGCAATGGAATGTAAATCCAGAGTACATTGAAAGTATCCTGTCAGATTAAAATGTGAGTCTTTGAAAACCAGTACACTGCAGGGTGGAGAAAATCTTTTTTTTTTTTTTCCAATGAAAATCTGAACCAGCTGAAAAGGCATAGATGTATTTTATTTTGCACACTTAATTTGTTCAGTTTTAGAGCTCAAGATCCATTAGTGTTGTTAGTATATTAAATGCATACCTTTCTGTTCTTATTGTCACTGTCATATATATATGCGTATTTATTTATATATATCACCTCTACATATGGCCCTTTGAAGGAGAGATTATAGTGTACATGGCAGTCCACAGGTTGGGAGTCAAAAGACCTGAATTCTGCTCCTGACTCTGCCCCCAGCTTGCTGATAGTGGTGACTCCACAGTGAGATGGGGATTAAAAGGGTCAAGTCAGAAACTAGCAAGGGAAGAAGTTGAAGGGACCAAGAATGCCAATGCTGACAGTCATAAAGACCTCTAAAAGGGCTGAAGAAACACCTGTGAGGCTGGTGCTGGAGGACCAGAGATCTTCCCTCTGGGCCAGTGGAGGGATAGTCAGAGAACAGGAGGGCTCCAGAGGAAAATCTCCCCCGAGAGGAGAGGCAGGAGCTGGGAGAATCCTCCCAAGATCATGCCAAGAGAGATGACTAAGAGCGAAGAGTTGGGAGGCAGTAAGTTTCCTGCTAACCTTCAAATCATGGCCAATTTAATTATCTTTGGTCTGTTTCCACAGATAGGGAAGGAAGGAGAAGAACAAAGGCTGTGCCCAGTCAGCTGTCTGAATGAAGACAGCTAAGAGTAGGTTTTAGCTTAAACGCGGAAACCACATTTGTTGTTTGGAGCATCTTTTCTTTATTTCTTTTTATTTTCCCTTGGTTTGTTTGGGTATAGTCTTTTGAAAATACCCGTGAGACTATTTCTATTGAGAAAGTTGGAAAAGAGAAAAGGCATGTTTCTCTTCCTTCAGGCCAGGAGAACAGAGGACCCCTAGTGGCCAATGTTGGAGCTGCAGTAACCCCAGCCTAAGACCTGGTGGGCCTGGGAGGTGGATCTGGTGCGCGTTAATGAGGGAGGGGCGTTGGGAGAGGCAGGGGGAGAGGGAAGGGACAGAAAGGGAGAGGGAGAGAGGGAAGGAAGGAAGGGGCGGGAGAGGGGAAAACTGCGAGGGAAAGATTGGGAGGGAGGGAGAGTGTGAAGAATAGAAAAAGAGAAGAAAAGAAAAGAATGAAGACATGCCAGTACAGGCTTATAAAACATACGGTATGGGGCTTCCCTGGTGGCGCAGTGGTTGAGAGCCCGCCTGCCCATGCAGGGGACACGGGTTCGTGTCCCGGTCCAGGAAGATCCCACATGCCGCGGAGCGGTGGGGCCCGTGAGCCATGGCCGCTGAGCCTGCGCGTCCGGAGCCTGTGTTCCGCAACGGGAGAGGCCACAGCAGTGAGAGGCCCGCGTACCGCAAAAAAAAATACAAACAAACAAACAAAAAACATATGGTATATTCAGTAGTTATTTTTTTTTAGTAAATAAATAGTTTTAATAATCTTCTCCAAAATGATGCAATAATTTGTTTTTCTACCCAGAAAAATTAGAACATTGAAATATTTTTGATTGATATAAAGAAAAATAATACAGAAAAGTAATGTTGCAGAAGAATTGTTCTAATTACTGTTTGAATGATGGCCATATGTCATACATAAGCTATAGACTTAACTGAATTTAAAATGTTCCATCACAAGTGGCAGTGTTCTACCATATAATTGTGCTGATGATTTATTAAAAGATAAATATTACCAGTGAGGATGATCGATAATGAGATATAAATTTAAGGTTGAATTATTAGTATTTTTTTTTATTAGTCCTGTTAGGGTACCTTTGTTGCTTATGACTTATTTGGTGATAACATGTAAAGTCTAAATTTGAAGCCCTTTGTAAAAGGGAGTCCCCGTCGAATGACTTTCCTAATCCCTGCCCCTTATTCCTTCCTTGTGGCGGATCCTGCAGTGAGGCGAACCTATTAATGAACCTATTAACGTACATGGAGACACTACTAAAGGAACGTTTCTGGAGGTGTGGTTGTCCTCAGACTAGCATTTGAAACTAGGGCCCTGCTGGTAAAAGTGTACATTTGTGTAACAATTTGAAAAGCAATCTGGCAATATCTATTAAATTAAAATAACTATATGCCCTTTGACCCAGAAATCCAGGAATCTATCCCATAGAAATAAAAGCACTAGTACAGGAGACTATACATATGCAAGAAAGTTTATTACACCATTGTCTATTGTGGCAAAAAGGGTAATGCCCATCCAAAGAGGAAAGGCTGCATAAACTGTAGGGTAGCCCTCCTATGGATTATATTATTCAACAAGAAAGCATTAAAGTGATATCAGCTGATCTGGAAGGACTTTCACAATGCATACTGTTAAAAAAAATAAAGCAATAAGTGAAAATAGATATTTCATAAGAGTATATAAGTGTATAAAACTATGTATTGTAGGGAGTGTATAAAATAATCAGTGGCCAATCCCCCAATGCTTGTATTATTAGGTGATTGTATGACTATGGAGAAGTGTATGGGAAATACACACCAGGCTGCAATTGTTTTTGTTTGCGGACAGGGGTGGGCATAGGAAGAGGGCAAGGGTATTTAAAGAGAAACAATAGCAAAATTATAGAAATATATTTATGTTTGCATATATGAAATAATAAAATATATAAAGTTGATATATGTACATATAACCTATAAAGTATATAGAACATATTAAAACAATGAGGCTGTAGCAGTATAAAGGCAATTGAAAAGGTAGGCTATAAAATCCTATTTATGATATTATGGTAAATATGTAAAAATTAAGTATGTAAAAGCAAAGTTCTAGAACGTGACAAAGATATGAAATTTGATTTGATTTTTTATGAGACTGAGTAAGTTTCTTCTTGGATTTGTTATTGAATGCAGCATCTGTAATTAGGTAGCTTTTCTTTTTTTAAAGAGAAAGGAAAAACAAAAAACAAAAACCCTCTGTTCTGGATTCTAGAAGGGAAGGATTGCTTCCCTTATATGGTGCAGGGAAGAGAACCTGGGCTTTCCAGCCAAACATTCTTGAACTTGAGTTTTGATTCTATCACTTAGGAGCCCTGTGATCTTAAGATATTTGACTTCTCTAAGCTCTGGTTTCTTCAGCTATGAAATGGGGATAATAATTATATCTATATCCTTTGTAAAGGGCTTGGTATAGTCCCTGCCATGCAGCAAACTTTTAAAAAAATGTTAGCTATTTGTGGTAGAGTAATTTATTGAGATATTAACTTGCATTTTCTTTTTACTACTGTGGAATTGTCCAAAAGAAAAAGCTATCTGTGCTGTGCTCTCAGTATTTTCCTTCCACTCTTCCAAAAGGGTCGCCAAGGTTTTGTGCTCCTACTTTCAAGGGAGATTTGCAGTGTTTGGCGGGAGAGGGAGAGGGGAGGGGAGGTGGGGGATAGGCATAAAGAGAGACACTAAGAGTTCTCCAAGCTGAGAAGGATATGGAAAGTTGGGGGAACCTGAAGGGGGAGAGACCTCCTTCTCCGCATCCATTCCCCACCCCCCTTCATCCCCTCCCCTCCTGAAGCCTGGGGAGAGAGCAGAGTCTTAGAGGGATGGAAACACCCAGGAGGCTGAGCACAGGCAGCAGAGCTTCTGGAAGCCTGCAGGCTGGGGCTATGGGCATCTCAGGGTGCGCATGTGGGCCAAAACCAGAGAAGCTGCCTCAAGCATTTTCCCCTGCCTAAGGTCTAGATCCTTAGACCTTTGTATTATCCTAAGGATAGTGGTTAATGGTATTGGGGTGAGGAGTCCCTATTCTATTTGGCAAGGGTCTGAGTTGGATTTAATTTGATTTAAAGAAAAAACATAGGCTATATCAAATACCTATCATATTTTTATTCTTTTTCTTATTGGTTGTGTTACTGTATGATACTGGGCAAGTAGGTTACTTAACTCTTATTCTCAGCTTCCTCATCTGTACAACGGGCAATAATAATACCTAACTCACAGAGTTGTTGCATGTGAAGATTGGATGGGAGTGTGTCTCTTGACAGTGTCCAGAACAGCCCAACACTGGCCATTTTTATTGCCCCTTTTCGCATTCTTTTGAGCATTCCTAGCTCTTGGCCTCTGGACATGATGCTTCAGCATTTGGAGTAATTTTTCCTTCCTCTGCTGATTGAATTGTACTTTGTCCTTCAAGTCCTAATGTAAGCATTTTTGTCTTCCCTGACCACAGGGCAGCCTTCTTTTCTCTGAACTCCTGAGGCATTTATCTTGCTCAGCCTTTCTTTCACACATCTGATATTTCCTAAACACCCTCGGGGTGGCTGGTTTACTAAGGGGAAGTAGACAAAGTCTGCCTTCACGGAGCTCACATATGCAGATTATCTCCATGTCTTTTTTTTTTTTTTTTTTTTATTCTCCAGAGTTTTCGAGGTTCTATTTACCACAAATAAAGAGTGCACGTGAGCTGTCTATTTGCTTTCTTCCCTGTGCAGCGTAGCATTGGGGTTTGGTTAGTGAGTCTGACAGCCAGCAGGCCTGCTCTTTCCGGGATGGCTTTGCCAATTTTGGAGGAAATGTGAGCAATCTCAGAACAGCAAGAGCTGTTGCGCAACAGCGGCACTTCCAGTTCCTGGATGTTGTGGACTAGGACCTTCCAGAAGCCTCTGGGCAGCATGTGCTTTATTCTTCTGTTGCCCCAAGAACCACTCTTTTTTTTTTTTTTTTTTTTTTTTTGCGGTACGCGGGCCTCTC
>NC_041217.1:60647389-60682033 GCF_002837175.3 Physeter macrocephalus
TTTTTTGCGGTACGCGGGCCTCTCGCTGTTGTGGCCTCTCCCGTTGCGGAGCACAGGCTCCGGACGCGCAGGCTCAGCGGCCACGGCTCACGGGCCCAGCCGCTCCGCGGCATGTGGGATCTTCCCGGACGGGGGCACGAACCCGCGTCCCCTGCATCGGCAGGCGGGCTCTCAACCACTGTGCCACCAGGGAAGCCCCAGAACCACTCTTGGGCATTACCATCTGGCCCTGAGGGTGGCCACGATGCTGGGTAGGAGATGGCCAGCAGTGCTGAGGAAGGGAGCTCCATGCCTTTTTTTAATGTAGATGTGTCACTTTCCCAAATATACTTTCTGCTTCCTAAGGCCAAAAGTGATGTCTTTTATCTCAATGTTATCTAGAGCAGTGCCTAAAATAACAGAAGACACATGTAGTGAGTGGGTGTTCCTTTAGCCAAGCAATTCCTCCTTCCCCCACTTTTTATACACCTAAATCCCCCCTTCTGTCAATAACTCCGAAATTCCTGGGTGCTGTGATCCATATCACTGGTCCCTACCCCCAATCCAGCACAAACCAAGCTGGTACATGTTGGAATACACAGAAATACAATCTTTGCAAGATGGCTGACTGAGGATTGTGGTATAATATGTGGCATTGTTGGGCTGCACCCCACAGGCCTGCAAGACCTGTACTTGCCCATCCTCAAGACTGAAGAAAGAGCCCTGAGTCAGTGACAGAGACATCAAGGGTTGAATGGATGGTGGATCATACATGTCTGAAGCAAGGTCCTGGAATGATGCCCCACTGAGTGTGGCAGATGGAGGGCAGGACAGGGAGGCAGTCTTCACTCCCAGGGGGAGGGGGAAGTTACCATTTATAGGGGGAATTGGTGTCAGGTTGGCTTATTGATTACCAGGGAAACTAGCAGAGGGGCATGCCTCTCACCACCCCTTTGATAAGCTATCATGGTGGAGGTGTTCTGATCTAAAGGTTAGAACAATCACTAGCTGGGCCCAAGGGCAAGTATGTAGGAAGGTCAGTCAGGTGAGTAGGGTGTAGGTGGAGCAGGCACTGGCCGAGCAGCAAGAGAACAGCCATCTTGGGTGGCCTGATGATATAGGCATGGACCTGAACAAAGTGGACATCGAGAATTCTGGGAAGAAGCTCCTACCAGGAACCCATTCTTTACCTGCTTTGTCACCTGAGCTGGCTTCAGACTCTTGGACTTCTAGAACAAAGAACTAAAATCATTGGAAATTTCTAGACCTCTGTGATAGGGGTCAAGTAATAGTCCCCTGTAGCTTTCCGCATTTGTCAATCAAGAAAACAGAGCTGTATGCTTGAACAATTTAACCGTTATAATAATTGATGTTTGCATAGCAATGAATGGTTTATGAAGGGCCATCACACTTGTGAGTAAGCTAAGGGAAGTGATATACTCTCATTCTTATTGTTATTACTCTTATTACTATTATATTACAGAAACAAAGATTCAAAAACATTATCTAAAGCTGTTGTCAAACAGCAAGGACATAGCAGATCCAGGAAACTAACAGGTCTACTGATTCTAAATCCTGTGTTCTTTACATTACAACACACAGTTTTTTACATAACTTTTGCAGAACTCCACTTCACCTAGCTCTCAAAGATTTTATTATTGTTAAGGAGAAAAAGGATTATACACTCAGCCATTTCTTGACAAACCTAGTTTATGACCAAGCTTAAGTAAACACCCTTGGTTTCAAACACCCTGCCATTTACTTAGGGAGCAACCACTGGAACTCCCAGAAGGTTTCACACCAGATGTGCTTTTCAGGAGAAAAAAAGAAAAACATTTCTAAGGGGGGTAATTAATAGGAAGAGATTGGGAGACTTAATGTGATACTGTAATTGAGTTGATTTGTTCATTGTGCCTTGATTAGAAAATATTTATTAAACTGAGTTATGGTTATGCAGAAATCAATTAGTTCCAGCTCTGTTAGTAAAAGATAATAATTTCCCTCTTGATGTAATAAGAAAGCCCAATATAATCTGGGTGTCTTTATTTGCTCTGCAACTTAAGTCAGCTAATATATTTCTCTGAAACCCTCTGAGTATTTGCAATGGCTGGCTTTTATTTCTCCTTTACTAATGAGTTGCTCTTATTTCTAAGTCATGCCACAGTGAAAGTAGGCAAAGTTTCTTTTTAAAAAATACATTTGGAGGGACTTCCCTGGTGGTGGAGAGGATAAGACTCCACACTGACAATGCAGGGGGCCCGGGTTTGATCTCTGGTCAGGAAACTAGATCCCACATGCATGCTGCAACTAAGAGTTCACATGCCACAACTAAGGAGCCCGCGAGCCATAACTAAGGAGCCCGCCTGCCACAGCCAGGACCCAGTGCAACCAAATAAATAATTAAGGGTTTAAAAAAATACATTTGGATGCAATCACCTCTGCTCTTCTCTCATCTCAGATCCCATGGGTCTTCTACATCCTCTCTTGCTACCCCCTTACCCTGCTGAAATATTTATATTCTCATCCCTAGCATGCCCCTTCCCTCCTTTTTGAGCTCCCCAAGGTCTGGATGCTCTCATTCTACTCCTTCCTCTCTGCAGAACCTGGCCTCCCTTATATATTTTATGTGAATATTTTGGGTTGAAGAGCTGTGGATAGGGGAGCTCAAGGGGATGTTAAAAGTAACTTCTTGTTTCCATTGAGCTCTTTAGTTGTAAGGAACAGAGACTCCCTCGACTTTTTTCAGTCTCCAAGGAACTTGATGTAATGATACACATGAGACTAAGGAAAGAGCACTCTCAGCTTGGGGGCTAAGTGCTTCCCTTGTTTCTCCATGACTGAGCCTCTGCCTTAAGTGGTGGAGCCCTCTTTTCTTCCTCTATGCCTGATGCTTTGATGCAATGCCCTGTTTGGCACAATACCTTTCTGTGGATGGGGTTCTGCCTTCCTATCTTATTGCTGGGGAACTAGCATCCTGCTCTTAATCCTTAGATCTGTGGCTGAATCTTCAGCCTGAATTGTCTCTTCCTTCTCTTCAAGGCGTGTGTCCCCTCTGAACAGGAGTATCTCTGCTTGCCTACTGTTGGACTTCTCCTGAGTGGGCCTACCTGTCTTCCTGGGCTTCTTCCCACCAACTCTCTCTGGAATCCATCCCAATTCCTGTCTTGACTCTGTTGGTCCATCCAATCCCCTGTCTGGCCCTTCTTACCATTGACCAAGCCCAGGATCATCTGTCTATTTCCTGGAGTGGTTTGTTGAATGACAATCCTAGTCAGGCTCTGAGGACATAAACATGAGTAAGACAGAGGTTCCTGCCCTCGAACAGCTCAAAATTGAGGACTTTTAACAATAACTTCAACTTAATGGATAAATAAATGGGGAATTGGGAGTTATTTGGAACTGGGAAAAAGAGGACTAGGAGGGCAACAAATGGACTTAAGGAAGTAGAGAGTTTGTGACATCAGGTTGACAAAAGTTGTATAAAGACAGCCCTATACAGCTATGGTTTGTTTCAGTGTGGTTCATGTGGAAGGTAGAATTATACCACTAAGATACAAAAGCAATTATTTTATTTCTCATCCTTCTGATTGTGAGGAAATCGGATAGAGTAGAGTATTTTCAGCTCTGGGTTATATTATCTGTATTTATGTAGACCCAGCCCAGTTCTCCCACACGTGAGTTACAGGTTCTCTTTATCTGCACATAGGTGATTTACCATGGAGATTCTGGAAGAAAGGTTGAGTTCTAAGTTGGCTTTTTCTGACACTTTGAAGTTTCCTGGGTCCCATTCCTCTTATCAGAGTTTGCTCAGGGAAAATAAAACTAATTTTAAAAGGCCTTCCAAATTATTTTATTTTATTAGAAATATGGTTTCACTGTTGAGATCTTAGAATAATTGGGTTGTCAGAAATCTCTCTTTTAACATATGTTATAAAATTATTTATCCTAATGAGATTAAACTTTCATTAACTGCTTATCTATAGCATGGCCAAAACAAACAAAAAAACCCTAATGGTTTTTGAATAAGAATAAGGTATGTTGATCACTAATTATTAGAGAAATGCAAGTCAAAACTACAATGAGGTACCACCTCACACCAGTCAGAATGGCCATCATTAATAAGTCTATAAATAACAGATGCTGGAGAGAGTGTGGAGGAAAGGGAACCCTCCTACACTGTTGGTGGGAATGTAAATTGGCGCAGCCACCATGGAGAACAACATGGAGGTTCCTTGAGAAACTAAAAATAGAGTTGCCACCAATAAAGATGTTAAAAATAAAATAGAGTTGCCATATGATCCAGCAATTCCACTTCCGGGCATATATCTGGAGAAAACTCTAATTCAAAAAGATGTATGTTCCCCAATGTTCATTGCAGCACTGTTTACAATAGCCAGGACATGGAAGCAACCTAAATGTCCATTGACAGATGAATGGTAAAGAAGATGTGGTACTTATACACAATGGAATATTATTCAGCCATAAAAAGAATGAAATAATGCCATTTGCAGCAACAGGGATGGACCTAGAGATTACCATGCTAAGTGAAGTAAATGAAATAGAGAAAGACAAATACCATATAATATCACTTCTATGTGAAATCTAAAATATGACACAAATGAACTTATTTATGAAACAGAAACAGACTCACAGACATAGAAAACAAACGTATGGTTACCAAGGTGGAAAGAGGGGTGGGGGGAGGGATAAATTAGCTTCAGTGACGGTCCTGCAGGTGGTGGCTGACTATAAACACAGATTCAATTTGCCCGTGTGCAGGTTGCCTATGTGACTTTAGGACATTTATTAGACCAGAAGTGGGAAATTTAGAGTTGGACTATTCAGATGATGGACAACTTCAAGTACTCTGATCCTGCAATCCCCAGCCCCTCTTCCTCCCTCAGATGAGATAGTCCTGCCTTGCTTGAAAACTCTATGATGACCTCATCTGAGGTAGGTAATTTGCAAAAGGGTTCCAGTTCTCTCTGTGCCCCACACCTACCACTTCTCATTCCCTCTAGATCCTTAACTATACTCATTCTCAGCATATCCAGAGAACAAGTTGCAAAGTCAAATCCAGAATTCATAAACAGCAAGAAAATTGCAATATTTTGCTAATTTATATTGGCAAAGTCCCAGGAAACAAGTGTAGGAATAAAATCTGAGGATGCTGATCCAGTGAGGGAGGAATGTAATTTTAGAGTGAGCTGAATGCATTGATATGTCCATTCAGGGCTGGTGTGAACAGCTGGGACTCATTTGCTCAGTAGGCTGACTGAAACCTGAACTCAGGCATGACTGATGATGACAGAATTAGAGATACAGATTTCCCTTGGCTTAAAATAGAAGTAAAGCAAAAACATAGGGTGATAAGAATGTTGGAGTGAATTTCTCACATGTTACCTGCTCATCTGCCTCCTAATTATGTTCCCTGGGAGGATTAGAGGACCTGTTCTTCACCAAGAAATGCAATGGTGAAAGGGGGACCACCATCCTTGGAAAGTGCTTTGATGGCTGACTGACCTCTGTAGTACAGGGACAGAGGTGGGAGATGTTCCACTGGAATAGACTCCTTGGTTTCCATAGAGATGTTGGAATGTCCAAGATGGCAAAAGCCTAATAGGAGCATTTAATTGACCAGAGCCAATGTGAATATGGTAAGTATAATAGGCAGCAAGGACAAAGTGATCATCAGAATGAATTGACCCACAGAGATCTCGGGCAGCGGCAATTGTTGATGGGTCCCTAGGTCAGAAATAGATGGGCAGATCATTAAGGTTCTACTTGATCGATATTACAAACACAACCCTGAGTATAGTTAAAAAACAAAACCAAAAAAACCCCCAACTTGGATTGTGTCACCGTGGGAGCCAGAGCCCTCCCCTAATTCTCAGATCTGAGTCAGTTCACAGATCCTGAACTCCTTGAAGGAAGGAGAAGCAGGGTAGCCTTGAGGATGGGCAATTTGGCCAAATTATTAGCAATTTCAAGATCAGTCTTTCTGCATGCCATTCTATAGTGCAGAAAGAAATCATTCTGAGATAGATGAGACAGTTAAATCAATTTATAACTGATGCAGTATACAAATTTGAACAATACTGATTCTCTTTAATAATCATGATCATTCATTCAGAAGTGACCCCACATGCAGGTATTAGCATTCACTGCCAATGTGCATCATATGAACTGTCACATGTGGGGGAACGAAGGGAGTTCAGACAGATCTGAAACTTCCTTTCCACAGGCTCTTCTTCAGAAAATCCTGTTTTCTTCTCTCTTTTCATATGGCCATGTGTTTTCTCTTGGTGGTCCCTGTTCCTCCTTGTCATTACAGAATACACAGACCAGTTGAACAATACTCTGATTATGGCTTTGTGATCTCCAAACCACAGATTGGATATTTCTCCCCTTACATTCAGTCAGTCCCCTACTCCTCTCCCATATATGTCCTCTCTAACCCCTCTACTACTCCCTTCAATTAGACCAATGGTCCACAAAGTCTTTTGATCACTTGCCATTAATATCTGTACAACACCGAGCATGTATCCCAATATTTGTTTATAAATAAAAGCCATGTGAATATATGATTTATTATGTACATTATGAAACATACACAGAAATAGAATTCAAAAAAGATGAGATAAATATAAATATTTCCTTCCTCCATTCCAGTGCATTTGGTACATACCCTGGTGTATGTGTGTATATCTGGCTTTGAAGATACAAGTTTAGGCCATCAAGATTGCTCATCTAGGCAATGACCCCTAATCATCCATTGGAAGAAATCTCAAGTTCTTTAGCATAGCATTAAGTTCCCTCCTGATTTGGCCCACACCTACCTCATCCCCTACATCCTCCTACATACATAAAGGTTTATGTTCCAGTTGTTCTCAACGACTTCTTACTCCTTACTTACTCCGTGCTACTCTATGCTTTCGTGCCTATGCACCTGCTGTTCCTTGCCCATGAAGTGGACTGTCTCCTCCTGGTGAAACCGTTTATCTTCTCTTTAAAATCTTGCTCTGGCATCATCTTCTTTGTGAATCATTCCTAACCTACACAGAGAGAGTTAATTACTCTTTCCTCCTGTACCATGTCCATGTACACACACCATTTTATTGCCCAGATGTCATATGGTATTGTTTGTATTTACTTTGTTTCTTATACTTGAGTGCAATTGATCTCATACTTGAAATTATAGACAGTGTCTTATGTATCTATATATCCTTAGCATGTGGCACAGATGAACAAAGTTGCTTGAGGCTGGGGAATGTCATAGCTTATTCATATTTTTCATTGTAATGCTTTTCTCCAAGTACTGTGCTTCAGACCTTAGAAATGTAAATATTCATTGACTAAATAAGCAGACAGGTGAATGGATGGATAGGTAGATATATAAGTACATGAATGAATTAAAAGACAAGGGAGGGCTTCCCTGGTGGCGCAGTGGTTGAGAGTCCGCCTGCCGATGCAGGGGACGCGGGTTCGTGCCCCGGTCCGGGAAGATCCCACATGCTGCGGAGCAGCTGGGCCCGTGAGCCATGGCCGCTGAGCCTGCGCGTCCGGAGCCTGCGCGTCCGGAGCCTGTGCTCCGCAACGGGAGAGGCCGCAGCAGTGAAAGGCCCGTGTAACGAGAAAAGAAAAAAAAAAAAGACAAGGGAAAGGTGTAAAAGTTGTTTTAAAATAAGAACAAGAACAGTCATGAAGAAGAGGGAATATGCCTGTTCCATGATGCCCCAGAGGGCAAGACGAAGTTCAAATAATGTAAGTAACAAGGAAGCAGGTTTTACCTCAACCTAAGTTCTAATCATTAGAGCTTCATAAAGGGCACAGGCTATTTAGAGATAGTAAGCTTCTATCTTTTTTTTTAAAAGAATTATACATTCATTTGATAAGGTTGCCCAGAAAGGATATGGTATGGCTTACAATATACCTACATGATAGAGCCTCTTCAGCCTCTCTGAACTCTTCCCAGTTCCTTCCACTGCAGCCACACTTACTTTCTTGCTCTTCCTAAAAAGTGACAAGCTCACTGCCTCCTCTGGGCCTGAATACCTGATGCCTGGAATGTTCTTCCAGATTTTCTCATGGATCTTCCTTTTCATTAGCAGGTCTCTGCTAATTAGCAGGTCTATCTACACATAGGCTCTTCTGATCACTCCAACTATATAGTCTGTTCCCCAGCCCCCAAACACACACACACACACACACACACACACACACACACACACACCCCTCCTCCCCCTTAATTTGCTTAATGTTCTGCACAGAATTTATCCATGTCTGAAATTATAAATTTTGTGTTTACTTTCTTATTACCTGTCTTCTCCATTACAGTATAAGCTCCAAGATGAAAGGGATCTTGCCTTTTTTATTCACTGCTGTGTCCTTATACCTAAAAGTTTCTGGCACTATAATAGGTGCCCCCCCAAAAAATAGTTCGTGGAATGAGTTAAATTTCTATAATAACCAGTTGGTTATTCTCAGAACTGAATCTTGACAAACCTAGAGAATAGATGGTTTGATTTGGTGGCTCTAACATCCAATTTGATTGAAAATGAATTCCCCTCATCAAGTCCCAAGTATTACTCTGTCCTAAGAACCAGCTTTATAAAGCAGAGAATTGTTGCATGATGGTTCTTGAATGGGCACTGAAAATACTCTGTCAATGCTTAAATATCTCTCTTCCTAAAGTGTGAGTGCTTGAAATTGTACTTTTAAAGATTCATTTTCTTGTATCCTCAAAGAATTTTAGTCCCCTAATAAACTGTTGAATTGGAGGCCATAGAGATAACTGGTTTAATTGTTAGATTTTAAATTTAAATATAAGTACCCTTCTAATAGGACGTTTTCATCATATCTTGTCTTGGAAAAGTGTGGAAGGGGACAAATGTTTTGGGAAGGTAGGTGGGAAAGTACTGACTCAGCTCTGGATAGGGTGGCCTGGCACTTCTTTATCAAGGCCAGCTCATAGAAAATGATATAAAAAATCATTTACACTAAGATGTAAATGACCGACTAAGCCAATCAGTGGCCTATTGCCCTGTCTAGAAGCAATTAAAATTTTAGATGTAATTGGACACATGGCTAATATATATTTTGGGGGGCAAGGAGTCCTGCCTTGAATGACTGAAATCATATCCTGGAATTCCATTGTCAATCTCTCTTATAAGAAAGAGTGTGAGTGCTGTTTTGTAATAAAATGAATGCTTGGCAAATAGCAGGTGTTCAAATTTTGACATTCATTTGGTTTAATGAATAAACAATGATAACTGGAATGAGTGAAGTTGACTTAAATCAACATGTTGGCTCAGAGGAAGAAGTGATTAAGTACAGCTCCAAGGTTCAGGAAAAGCCTTTTGAAGGAAGTGTATCATTCCAAGGAAGATCATTCCAGTCTAGGGAAAGGCATGGGGACTGGAGTATCTATATTTTTAAAAGGTGCCAGGTTGAGTTTGAAATGGGACAGGTTTGAATATGACAGTTTCAAGCACATACAACAGCAAGAGTAAGGGCACAGAGGTAGGGCTGAGTGCAGGTAGATAGGGCTGAGAGGGAGTTGCTGGAAATGAGGCCAGAAAGAAAGGTTTGGGAGATGCCCTAACATCAAAGTACATCATTTTGAGGCAGCTGAAGCCGAATCATTAGTTAAGTGGTTTGCCAAGGATGCACAAAACAGCACTGCAAGAGTATGTAGTACCAGGTCTCCAGTGTTGTTTCCACTGTAACAGGTGCTTAGGTAATAGCTAGACCAGGAAAGTCTTGAAATGTCTGAAGGATGAAATTTTTGATAAGAGTCTTAGTCCATAGTAGCTAGATGTCCACTTGTCATGCAGCACTTGATGCTGAACCTCCTAAACTCTAAGTGATTTTAAAATTTTGTCCTCAACGGAAAAATGTAGGGCATTTCCTCTCTACACCAATTCGCCAACACGAGAGGTAATTCCCTGCTTTGCAAAGTCGTCTAGCATCACGTTGTATTCGCCTTTTCCAACACTGACTTTCTTTGAAATGCCCCAAGACGACGTCACCCGGTGAGTTCAGGGGGCCGTGCGCCCCTGACCACACCCCCTGCTGCCGGAGCCTCGCCCCTCAGCAGTTTCTCCCCTCCTTTTTTCAGGTGCGTCGTGACGTAAGACGTGGGTCACACAACCTTGGCAACTGGTCCCGGAAGCAAAAAGCCGAGGGGCGGAGAAGAAGGCGGAAAGGAGGGCCTGCGTCCGGGTAGGCCGTCAGGGGGCGGGGCGGGGCCGGGCATGGTAACAGCTCGGAAGGCGAGGGGGTTGGGTCGGCGGGAGGCGGAGGGACCGGTGTCGGCCGCGGCTCCCGCTGCCGCCGCTGCTCCATCCTGTTCCGTGTGGCCCACGCGGGCCCCGCTGCGGCCATGATGATCCACGGCTTCCAGAGTAGCCACCAGGACTTCTCCTTCGGGCCCTGGAAGCTGACGGCGTCCAAGACCCACATCATGAAGTCAGCGGATGTGGAGAAGTGAGGCACCGAGGCTGGGATTCGGGCGCAAGCCGGGAAGCTGGGCCTGGGCGGGAGGCAGGGCGAGCTCGGCGGAGCCCCAGCCCTTCTCTGGGGGGCGGAGGCTCGGGTCCCTCCGGACGGGACCTTTGAATTGACAACACCAGGAAATATTCCTGTCGCCACCTCCTGTCCTTCGGTTCGGGCCGCCAGGCGCTGCCTTCGTGAAATTGTCACTCCGCCTGGGTTTGAGCAGAGCATGATTGTTACGGTGGACTTTCCCCTCCCGTAGGTCTCTACCTGCCGCAGCCTGCGCCACCTTTAGACTATTTCTTTCTGGGTGGCTATGACCTGTTTTCTTAGGGGTTGATAAGCGGGGGTGATATATATGCTTGGTTTTTAGCATGTCAGGTGCCGTGCCAGGCACGTGAGATACAGAAGATGAAAGACAGCCTCTGCCTCGAGGAATTCACAGTCTTGTGAGAGAGACAGACAGTCATAATACAGTGTGAATTGATATAGGTGTATATGCAGGGTTATTTTAGATTGTTTAAGGGAACAAGGCATCCGGGAAATTGGGATGCCTGATCTTGATAAAGTCGGTGGGATGGGGTGGGGCTGGGGGCATGTGTAAAGCCGGAAGGGCAGAGAGAGTGACAGCTGTGATGCGTTTGTGATGCCTGAGCTGAATCTTGACAAAGTCGGGGGTGGGGGCGGGGTCCGGGGGCACGTGGCAAGCCGGTGGGTCAGAGAGAGTGGGAGCCATGAAGAACTGTTTCTGTGTGATTGGCGTGTGAGGTATCAGAGGGGGAGTACTGTAGTGAGAAGCCAGAGGCAGGTAGGCCCCTGGGCAGTGGAGATACCACTGAGAGAACTTTTATGCCAAGCTCAGGAGTTTTGAATTTTATCTGACTACCACCGGGTGCCATTTTATACAAAGGATCGACATTATCAGATATACATTCTGAAAGATTTCTCTGGAGGTGATGTGGAGGATGGATTGGTGGGCTGCAGGACTGGGTAAGGAAACCAGTTAGAAGGGGAGAGAGGAGAGATTTTAGAAGATTAAGTGCCTGAATTTGATGGCCACTTGATAGGAGGAGGAAGGAAAAAGGAGGAATCTATACGCTTGGCAAGATTTCATTGCCATTGGACAAGGTGAGAAACCCAGGAGGAGGAGCAGATTGGGGGCAGGTGTTGGATAGAGGATGAGTTTAGTTTTGTTGAAATATAAGTTGTGTGTGGGTTATAAAGTGGAGGTGTCTTAGGCGTTTATTTTGGAGCTTAAAAAAGATGACTTGTCCATGGATTTAGGTTTGGGAATCATCAGCTTATAGTTGATACCTGGAGCCTTGGGAGTGAATTAAGATCATCTAGAAGTTATCCAGAAGAAAAGGAAAAGGTCATGAGATGGAACCCTAGGGAGCGCTGACATTTTAAGATACAGGCAGAGGGAAGTGACCCGGGAAGAGAGGAGAGTCATGAAAGGATGTTTAGCTTCATAATTGGGAAAAAAAAAAAAAAAAAAAGTGACACTCTTGCAGAGCCACTAAGAAAAATTGAGAAAATACAGAAAAGAAAGCAAAAAAATTCCCTTCATCCCACCACAGACTGAGTTACTCTCTGAGTTTTCCTCTCCATATAACTTTCTCTTAAATATCACACCATATATATAATTGTATATAAAGCAGTCAGCTTCAAATTGTGGTTACCCATATAATTTACTTACAGACTCCCTAAGAAGTGCTGGATGCATGGAGAGTTCTAAGGGAATCAAATTCCAGATCTTTAATCTCCTTGTTTATTATTTCTAAAACAGCTCTGCCTGAGTATACTTAGTCCTTTTTCCTTATGAAAAAAGAAAGGCTTAACTGCTCCCATCCTAAATTTTTCTGTGATGCCTTGCCCTAGGGTATAGAAACTTCTTGGGTGCTATATAAATGAATTAGGGGAAATTTTGGATTAACGAAACTTCCTTTAATGAATTAAGGCATCTTAATCCCATAGAGACTTCCTGTCTTCCTTGTCTTATAAATGGTCCTACCTATTTGTTAATGGTGAAGCTTGACATTAGAAATGGGATTAAGATACTCTGTTTGGCCTGTGTTTAAGATACTTGGAATTTAGGACATTTGAAGAAGTGTAAGTTAGTGGCAGTGTTCTTTTACATATATGACTGGAATATTTCATAGGACTACCAGATTTTTCCAGATATGTTGGGAAAAATCCAAAGAATCACATCTTATATTAGTTCATATTTGGTATGCATTAACCAGTAAAGTAGTTAAAACTTTACTACTTGACTGGTTTATTTTACTTAGCAAAATGTCCTCAGGTTTCATCCATGTTGTCACAAATTGCAGAATTGCCTTCTTTTTAAAGGCTGCATAATATTCCATTGTATGTATAAAACACATTTTCTTTTCTTATTTTTTTGTTTTTTGTTTCTTTTTTTTAAATCACATTTTCTTTATCCATTCATATATCTATGGACATTTGCATGGGAGTGTTGATCTCTCTAGTATTTAATATTTTCTACTTCCTAATAACAAAAGAATAAATTTCATTTAAATTTATGATGAAAAATTAATGTTATTAGATATCATACTAAAGATGTGCAACTTAAAAGGTTAGATCACTGATATGTGCACATATACATAAACACAGATAAAATAAACATACAGTGTGCCTGTTTTTTTAATTTACTATTGTATCATAAGCATTTTTCTCCATTATATTTCCCTTTAAGTATTTTTAATGATTCCATAATATTTCATCACATGGATATACTATAGTTTACATAACCATTTATTTCTTTATAATTAGAGTATTTTTCTATTGAAAATAAGATGATTATGAGTATTAATGTGTATAATTTTTTTTTCCTGCATTGGGGATTGTTTGTATATTACAGATTTCCCAAAGCTGATATTTTGGGTCAAAGAATATAAATTTGATTAAGTTCTTGGTACTTTTTTCTTAATTTTTGCTCCAGGGTGGAATGAAATTGATATAGTTCTTCTGAAAATCAAGTGAGCAAGTGCTTCTTTTTCTCAGTGGGTGCTTTTGCTTTTTTTTAAAGCTTGCAACAAGTTGAGAATTTTACTGGCGAAGGTGTTTTCCTACAAGAAACAGGATCTTTAATTGCTGTCTTTTCTTCATAGCCAAAATTAATATAATTGTTTTGTAAGAACAAAAAGTTCACCAGAGATAGGAAGCTTATGGAAACATGGGACTGTGGTGCATTAAGTCCTCTCCTGGGCAGTCATGGTGGAATTACAACCCATCTTTTTTTTTTTTTAATTTTATTTATTTATTTATTTATTTATTTTTTGTGGTATGCGGGCCTCCTTCTGTTGTGGCCTCTCCCGTTGCGGAGCACAGGCTCCGGACGCGCAGGCTCAGCGGCCATGGCTCACGGGCCCAGCCGCTCCGCGGCATGTGGGATCCTCCCAGACCGGGGCGCGAACCCGGCTCCCCTACATCGGCAGGCGGACGCGCAACCACTGTGCCACCAGGGAAGCCCCCTACAACCCATCTTTATTCTTGAAAGTGGTGGGGCTTTGATGATCCAGCAATGAAGTAGATGTTTATAATAAGAATCAATATTTTTTCCATTTAAGGCTTTTAATTTGTTTATGCAGGATTTTTTTGCTTGTTTGTTTTTAATATATATACAAGACTTGATTGGTGTGTCTGATTGGAAATAGATTTAAAGCAATTGGAAAGAGAGTAATTGTGGTCTTGGGATATGCATAGATCCTTTGTTAGTTTTATGTAAGAATATGTTCTTTAATGTAGCATTATTTTACTTTACCTAACAAGTATAACTATGTAGCTGTTCAAAAATCCAGAAGTCTTAAAAAAGAAAAAAGAAAAGAAAGCCTTCTGTTCTGCTAAAGTAGCTATAATAGAACACTTGCACTAAAATTCTGTGGTTTGTTCAGGATCCCTTAGAACTTTATTCAAAGCATATTTACACTTTTAACTCTATTGCATACTTTATAATTGTAACCATATTGGAAATGTAAGGAAGGAAAAGAGTTCCATATAGTCTCTTTGCCCTAATAAATGGTTAGCATTTTTATGTTCTCTTTTTATTCATTATGCAATTTTAAGGAGTGTGATTGTTTGCTTTTCCATCCTTTGATAGATAAGAAACCAAATATAAAGGGATGAGGGTGCTTCAGGGGCAGATACCTACATTCTAGAGCAGCTAGAGGTATACACACTCAATTGAACTTGAGGACATTGTCTTACAAGATTGTTAAATATGATGATCTCTGGTCAGCAAGAAAAGGTAAAATAACATTTTATATGTTTTGTTTAAAAACAAAGAGACGTGTACAATACATTTTGAAAATTTTCCAAAATCAATAAACAGAAAAAAATTGGTACATAAGATAACCGGAAAATCACTTCCATGGAACCTCTGTGTTAGTGGTGCTTTCAGGTTGCAAGGAACGGAGACTCCCGCCCACCCCCCACCCCCGTGTTGCCTCAAGTGATGAGAATTTAATAGTACATGAGGAAATAATTAAACACAGGAATTAGCTCAGAAAATGAACAGCAGTTCTTGTGGCTCCAACTATAGATGTCTCTAATCTTCTTGTCACCCTTATTTCTCAGTCTCTACTTTGCTCTATCTGCTTATCTTGCTATTACTTAAAAATTTCACTCTCCCCTCTTCTCTACCTCATGGTTCTGTGTCATGCCATGTCTCTTGGTCTGTGCTTCATTTAACTGTCATTCAGACTTATAAAAAGAGGGATCAGAGTAAGTTTAATTGGCCGTTATTCAATTCAGCATGAGTGTATCGGGCAGAGTTCTCAGGCTAAAATTCAGGGGTTCCTGCCAGCCCATAGATAATTGCCTTTGTTTGAGAAGCCAAACTTTCATCCCTAAGTTGAAAGTCCTGGTTGTAACTCAGGTGTTGGGGTCATAAGGCATGGTAACCTATACGTGGACCTACTTTTTTCAGAAGTAATGAGTAGCCACTTAAAAGTCTTTATAACAGGGGTCACAGACTCAGCTTTTAAAGGGCCAAGGAGACTGGTGAACCAGAGAGCCTATGCCCCACTTAAAGGGGGCAACCTCCACTCAGCTCCAGCCAGTTGGTGTCACGTGGAAACACAGGTCCAATGTTGCCAAGTCTTTTTTTTTTTTTTTTGAGAGAAACTAGAAGTCCAGATTTCTCAAAAATCTCTCAATTTTTATTGTCACCTCAATAATTTTGCCAGTTATTTCAAATATTAAAAAATATATTGTGTAGGCTAATCAAAACACATCTGTGGGTTAATAATTTGTGATCCTGGTCTTATAGTATGTCTAATATAACTTTCTTATGTAATGAGGCTAGCTAGATGAGGTCCAAGTCTTTATAAGTCTAATATAATGGAAATAGGCCTGGTGTTACCACTTAACTGGCTCTGTGATTTGAGTTAGCTGCTTAAACTGTCTGAGCCTTTCTTAGCTCACAGGGTAGTTTTGAGGCTCAAATTCAACTGTCTCAGATGTGATCTGTGATCATCCTACCTAAAACAGTGCCTCCCCCATCACCTTGCTTTAATTTTTATATATCACTTGTTACTAGCTGACATTATATTGTGTATTTATTTGTATATTTGTTTATTATCTGTCTAATTTAGCCCACTACTTAATACAGTGCCCAAAAGATATACACAGAGAGAATAGATGATGAAACCATTTATAATATCATTTTATTAAATCATGTATTGTTTAACTCATTTAGGAATAGAAGGTATTCTCTGGGGATCAAAAGGAAGCAAAAATGCCAACAGTGATATAAAATAATCCTGCTGACTTTTGGTTATACATAGGTTAGCTGATGAATTGCATATGCCATCTCTCCCTGAAATGATGTTTGGAGACAACGTTTTAAGAATCCAGCATGGCTCTGGCTTTGGGATTGAGTTCAATGCTACAGATGCATTAAGATGTGTGAACAACTACCAAGGAATGCTTAAAGTAGCCTGCGCTGAAGAGTGGCAGGAAAGCAGGTGAGAATCTGGGTAGTTATGGGTTAAACAAAAAAGAAAAGAGTTGAAAAAATATTCAGTTGTGATATTTGTATTTTATTAGAATGGCTAGTACTATTATTAAATCTGATAGTTGAATCATTCTAGAGTTCTTTTTTCTCATCCATAAAATGGAGATTAATTACCCCACTCTTGAATACTTCTTGAATTAAATTGAATTACAATTGAGCTGAGCTATGTAGGGTTTACTTTTTTGAGCTTTCAGTGTTCTTTAGTGAAGAGGCATTACACTGTGTACTTTAATGTTCCTATTTTTGAAGAACAATGTTTACTTATGATTTGCATTGAAAATTTGAGGAGCATTGAAATTAAGAAAAATGTATTTTCTTTCATAATCAAATCAGCAGTTATTTACTTTGTGCCTATTATGTACTAGGTTCTTTGAAAAAAGTATAAGCCTTTAAACCATGTCCTCAGGCAGTGTACAGATTAATTGGAGAGACTACATTATCAGTACATGACAAGTTAAATAACAATAAATGTGCAGAAAAACTAAGACAGATCTTGTATTAGTGAATTATGACAAGTATATGTATTTAGTAGGACATTTTATATTATCTGTAGAATGTAATTTGGTGTGATAAATGAATACAGATAATCTATATTCTACATCACTGACTGATCCTTCTCATTTTGGTATTTGAGGACGGAGGGTGAGCACTCTAAGGAGGTTATTAAACCGTATGATTGGACCTATACAACAGATTATAAGGGAACATTACTTGGAGAATCACTTAAGCTAAAGGTAAATCTTATTTTTTGCTTTTATGAGTCATTGATTGCCTTGGACAGTTTCAGTGTTAGAACTTTCTAGTAATGGGTTATTTTATGCTGCTACTGTACTTTCTATTGCGAGGCTTCAGAACCTAATGTAAAGGGATTTTGCTTGTTGATTATCAGCACAAAATAAAAGAAAGCCATAGTGGAACAATTTTTGCTAAAAATGTGGTTGGTAGCAATGGCAGACTGCCTTAATGTTACCATTATCACTATCAAGAAGCATTAAAATGTGTCTGTTCTTGGTGTAATGTATTAGGTGATTTAGACAGAACCTGATAGCTAGTAGCTTACAGTTTTACAGATGAACAGATATGTGGGCAGATAGAAATTTTGGTCAGACAGCTTGGATTATTGTTTTGCCTACACTATGTGTGAACCTGGTGTGACTTCAGGCAAGTTATTTAATCTGACTGGTTTTATCAGTAAATTGGATAAACAGAAATATCTACCTCACAGCAGATATAAGATAATCTATGGGAAAGTTCTCAATGAATTCTAAATCTCTATATTAATGTTAAGTTGCATCTGTGTAAGCCCTGCTTAAGAAGAGATTCACTTCATGGTAAATGACACCAGGAAGGTGGAATTGGTAGGCCACATATTGGGAGCTTAGCTACATAGAGCCATGGATACTGCAGGGAACAGACAAAAAAAATCCTTCCATTACAGTCTAATGGGGGAGGAAGGTTTTTCTAGTCCATTAATACTTCATAGATTAATATTCTCTCTTTTCACTCCTGATTGAAAAACTTTGCAAAGTGTGTAGGCCTTTTGATATTTCATTGCAAGGAGTGAGGAAACGAGAGCTTGTTTTAAGCCAATGCAATAATGATGATGACTTACTTTGTGGGCTGACTTACAAAAGCCTCCTGGAGGCTATGAAGTAGCATTAGCTGTGATTGAGGAGCAAGATCCACGGCAGTAGAGACAGGGAGTGAGAGAATAGTAGGAGGTGGAAGGCATGTGCTCAGCACCCTTTATTGGCACTTCAGCCTGTCATGTAATTTGTTCTAAGGTGTTGCTGACAATGTGATCCACCACTTACTAGTGGTAAGGAGCTCAGGCTTTGGCAAACCTGAGTTCAAATCCCAGCACCATCACTTAACAGCTTGGAAAAGCAATTTAATCTTTGCTAATAAGCCTTAGTTCTCACTTTGGTAAACTAGGGATAATATCAGTTGTGAGGTAGTAAATAAGATAACATGTATTAAGTGTTTATGGCACAGGGTCTGTTAACACAGTAAGATCTTAATAAATGGCAGCTGCTACTATTATGATACTATCATATCTCAAATGTCAAGGCAACTAAGTTAATATTATTGAAATGCCAAGAGTAAAAGTAACTATATTGTCTAAATAGTATTTACCCTTGCTTTATGGTCTAAACAGAGTTGATGAATGTGTTCCTTTATTGCCTTAAAAAATAGAGTGACTATTTTCCAGGTAAAATTGTTAGGACTTTGTTACTTAATTCTCAAAACAGTCTTGTAGGATAGGCATTTTTATCCTTATTTTGTAGACGAAGAAATGGGTTCAAGATCTTAAAGTATGTGTTTCTTAGTAACATAACACCGATGTTAGAGCTTCTTGTTAAGCACATTTGTTATATGTGGAAGATCACTTTCATAGGAACATTTTTTACTTTTAACTTTGTTTTAATACCTAAGGATTTTTTGACCTGTAATATTATTTGAGATTTTAAATTATTTAATCCTTCAGCTCTTCTTTAAAACACTATTCAGAAGCCCTGGTATGTATAGGAAGTGTTTGCCTGTGTGGGAGAAGGTATTTTATGTGTACAGTAAGAATATCAGAGAATGAGGCGTTAGAATGAAGCCTTTCCTTTGCCCTTAAATTCTTGGTTTTTAGTTGCTGGGGCCTCTTGGGGTGTGTGTGTGTGTGTGTGTGTGTGTGTAATGTTTTCTCACTCTTTAGGTTGTTAAACCTATTACTCTGAGTTGTAGCATGGTGTAAGAGGAGAAAGCCAGTCACAGAGTTGTACTGACCTGGCTGGATTCATATCCAGCCTTGTCATTTGTTGTCTGGGCTACCATAGGCACTTCTCTCAAATTGTGGTGTGAGAATGTTATGAGAAAACAGGTCAAATGCCTAATATATACCTGGCCTATAGTAACCTATCAACGTTTGGCTGTTTTCTTCTTTCTTATTAAATAAATAAATTGAATGTGCAGGAAAATATAAGTAGAAGACTGCCTCTTCTATTGATACTGCTTTTTAGGAATAAAACATGCTTAGTGTTCATGCGTTTAAAAAAGCTTTTTTTTTTAAAAACACATTGGAACATTTGCCCAACTTAATGTGATTCAGTATCTTGAGCTTTCTTTTTTCCATTTTTTTTCATTGTGGTAAAAAAATATGTAACATAAAATCTATCTTAGTTATTTCTAAGTGTATTAAATACTGTTAAGTATATTCATGTTGTTGTGCAACTAATTTCCAGAACTTCTTCCTCTTGAAAAACTGAAACTCTGTATCTATTGAACAGCAACTCCCCATTTCTTCCTTCTCCCAGCACCTGGCAGTCACCTTTCTACTTTCTGTTTCTGTGAATTTGACTATTCTAGATGCCTCATATAAGTGGAATCATACATTATTTGTCTTTTTGTGACTGGCTTATATCACTTAGCACAATGTCCTCAGGGTTTATCCATGTTGTGGCATGTGTCAGACTTCCTATCCTTTTTAGGGCTGAGTAATATTCCATTGTATGTATATACCACATTTTGTTTTTCCATTCGTCAGTGAGCATTTGGGTTGCTTCTACCTCTTGGCTATTGTGAATAGTGCTGCTGTGAACATAGGTGTGCAAATATCTCTTCAAAATTCTGCTTTCATTTTTTGGGGGGGTATATACCCAGAAGTGGAATTGCTGGATCATATGGTAATTCTATTTTTAATTTTTGGAGGAACCCCTGTACTGTTTTCCATAGCGGCTGTACCATTTTATATTCCCACCAGCAGTGTATGAGAGGTTTTGATTTGCATTTCCCTAATGACTAGTGATGTTGAACATCACTATGCTTGTTGGCCATTTGTATATCATCTTTAATATCTTGAGCTTTTAAAAGTAGCTTTAGGGCAGGAATGTGCTGACATAAACATTGGAAATGAATGGAGTTTATAAGGCAAAAGGCAAAAAGAACTGCATATGAGTACTGTATACTTGTTGATAGTTGTTTTCCTCAGAGGTATGGGTTAACAATTCTGATACTGTTTTAGTTCTGCAAGATGAAAAAGTTTTATGGATCCATCTTACAACAATGTGAGTATAATTTATACTACTGAACTGTACACTTAAATATGGTTAAGATGGTAGATTTCTTGTTACGCCTTTTTTTTTTTTGCCAGCAATTAGAAAAAAAGTTAAACATGATTGCCATGTAACCCAGGTATACACTCAAGAGAATTGAAAACTATATACCCACGTAAAAACCACATAAAAACCTGTACATGAATATGCATAGCTGCATTACTCATAATAGCTAAAATGTGAAAACCACCCAGATGTTCATCAGTGGATAAACAGAACTGGTATATCTAGACAGTAGAATATTATTTAGTCCTGAAAAAGGAATGAAACACTGATACATGCTACAACCTTGGAAACATTATGCTAAGTGAAAGAAGCCAGACACAAGGGTACATGTATATGATTCCAGAAAGATTTGCTGAATAAACAAATCTATAGAAACAGAAATTAGAGTATTGGCTTCCAGGGGCTAGGGGATGTGGGGAATGGAGAGTGACTGCTAATGGGTATGGCGGTTTCTTTTTGGGGTGATGATACGTTCTGGGTTAGATAATAGAGGTGACTGCACAGTCTTGTGAATATACTAAAAACCACTGAATTGTACACTTTAAAAGGGTAAATTGTATAGTATGGGAGTTATATCTCCATTTTTTTAAAAGAGAAATATCATTGTAAATCATTGTAAAACATAGCAATTTCACTCTGTGTTCCTAATGGGATGTACACACACACACACACACACACACACACACACACACACACACACACACACAGACTACGTTCAGCAGTTTTTAAAAAGGGAATTTAACATACGGTTCTTAGCATTTGCTGTTAATTAACTTTATATGATAAATTTAAAAATTTTAAAATATTTATGTCAAGTAATTTCCTTATTATAAGCCTCCATCTGATGTGAGGGAGGTTCCACTTGAAAGATGTGACCAGGACTTATTTTTCTTGTAATATATCAAGAATATTTGTAGTGCTCCATATGTTTTTTAAGCTTTTTAAAAACTGTGGAATAACTTAGAAAAGTCCATAAAACATGAAGGTTGAGTTTAATGAATTATAAAATGTAACCACTCAGGAAAAGAAATAGAACATTGTGAGCACTCCCAAGCAGGACCCTTCCCGATCATAGTTCTTTTAAAAAAATATTTCCTAGTATCTTTTGAAATTTTCAACCTTAGCTTTTATTTCCTTGAAACTAGTGTGCATTGTTATTTTACAGCTTGGGCCTCATATTTTCAACATCTAGAGTCCCCAGTGTCTCTTATTGTCTTGTTATTTCTGTTCCGATTTATGGTGTCTAGACTCCTAATATGCTTTCTTATTTTTCTTGGAATCCTGTTTTTCCTCCACAGAGGATTTTTGTTTATTTCTGGTGGGCAGCTGAGGGCATTCATAGTCGAGGGCATAGGTTTGCAAACTGTTTCTGTAAAGGACCAGATAGTAAGTATTGCAGGCTTTGAGGACCATAAAGTTGATGTTGCAGTTACTCAGCTGTGCTGCTGTAGTCGAAAACAGACATAGACAATATGCAAACGAATGGGTATAGCTGTTTCTCAGTAAAATTTTATTTATGGACATGGAAATTTGAATTTCATATAATTTTTATGTGACATGAAATATTCTTAAGAAAAAATTTCCCCCAGTCATTTGAAAAATGTAAAAAGGATTCTCAGCTTGCAGTACATACAAAAATAGGTGGCAGGCCACATTGGCCTGGAAGTCTTAGTTTGCTAACCTCTGATATGGGGCCAGAGTTTGAGGTTTACTGGGCGTGTAATATAAGAAGCTGTGCAACCAGTGTAGCACTTTGAGATGTCATCCCAAAATTGGGAGCAGGGCAAGGAATTCTCCAAGGCCAAGGCCTCTGCCCTTAGTGAATACTGAGCAATTATGGCGCCAGCAGAGCTCAGCCTCTCCTCTGTCCAGTCATTGCTGATGCCTCAAGGCCAAAGCCAGAAAACTGTAGGCTCACTTTCACTTTTCTGGGCTCCAGTCCTCTTCCAGATATCAGTCCAGTCATTCTTTAGTGCCTTAGCCGTATAATGCTTTTAAGAAGTTTTTGTTTTTTCATCCAGCTTTTTAAGTTGTCTTCAGCAAGAGGGTTTGTCCAGGTTACTTATTTTGACAATACCAGAAGCCAAAAATGTTCCATATGTCTTAGGTGTAGCTGTTTTACCTTTTCTTTTCAGATGCTTGAGTTCAGGAAGGAGATAAGTGGAGTTGAGGAAGAGAAAAGGCACAGAAATACAAAGTTTTAAACATATTTGTCCTTATGAATGAAGAAGATAGTATATACATAAGTTAAATATATTGAATTTCCCTAATCCATGTGTTATCTAATTATTTTTTGTCTTTCTCTTTCAAACATTTTATAAGAACAAGTAAATGGCAAAAATGATGGATTCATGTTCACCAGTCACTTACTGGAAGGCATATATGAAATATTAGTGAAGTAGCCATTTACTAATGAGAAAATTCATGTAATGATTAATTTTTTGGAAGTCAGATGTATCTATAAGGAAGATTTTCAAATGTGTTCCTTTGAACTAAAACTAATTAAAAAGTAAGGAATTTAAAAGTTGTGTTTATTTAATAATAACTAAAGTTTTATGCTCTTAGGGAATCCTAGAGGCACCAACGTTGGTCTTAAATAGATCACAAACATGCAAGTGATGCAAGGGACTGATTATATGCTGCCCTATCCCTATCCCTCACGTTCCTTCCCCACTCCGAATTTTACCTTCACGTGTGGTCTCATGTCTGCTGTAGACACATATTGGAATAAAATTGCAGAGGGCTAAAATGTTATCTGTGGGTAAACATGGAAGAACTATGGACATTTTTTTCACCTCTTGGGAATCACATACAAACTGCTAGTTTCTTTCATAGCAACCTTTTCCCCCTCTGCATCACTTAATACTCCCTAAGATCATTTTCCCACAAAATCTATGTAATCTCTTGGACATCCATATCATATTTTTCTAATTCTTGTCCAGTTTTCTGAAACTACTCTTCATTTCTTAATTCTATGCCTGAGTCAAAGAAATGACCTAGTCACAGCTACTAAGTAAAGTAAAATAATAGCTACCATTTACTGAATTCTTATGGTTTGACAAGCATTGTTGTGTTTATTTATGATACAACTATGTCAAAGAATTGAAAAGCTGAACATTTTGTAGTGAAATTGAATGTAGTAAAGAATGGTATCACAAATCATACTTTCATGTTACTATTAGGAGACACTTGGATTTAGTGAGCTACTGATGTGACCTGCCTTGAGATTGTTGGTGCTTTTGTTGGGTTATGTATGTTTGTGTCCGGGGGCTGCAAAATAATACTTTAAAAAAATATCCAGTATCCTCTAAAGTCCTTTGGAATGCTACGAGTTTCCCTTAGAATTTCTCTGCAAGTTCTTATTTACCTCAATATTTAAAACACCTTTGTTTGTAGATTTGGGGATCTAAAATATATAAATCATTCTAATGGGAAAAAATTTTTTTAAGTTCCAAATAAATGTCGTAAAAGTAGACTTTTACGGCACAAAACTGCTTTGAACTTCTATGATAGTAGTAGTTCATCACATTGACTAATTTTCAGATGGTTAGTTTTCTCATAGTCACAATAGAGCACTTGATTTTAATGTGTTATATTTAATGATTTTCATATGAAAGATGATGAATTTTGACTCTCTGTGTTGTGAAGCTATAATATCAGACATCTTAGATTTTTCAGGCACAAGACATATATCTCGTTTTTCGTGTCTACTGATAACACCCAAATTTAGAACCGGGTGCTCTGGCTATGCAGAAAATACTGGTAGGAAAGCTGTCTAAATTTTTTTTTTTATGTGCCCCTTCTTATATTTTTTCTTTTAGGTTGTACCTACAACAGATCATATAGATACAGAGAAATTGAAAGCCAGAGAACAGATTAAGTTTTTTGAAGAAGTTCTCCTGTTTGAGGATGAACTTCATGATCATGGAGTTTCAAGCCTGAGTGTGAAAATTGTGAGTATTGTGAATGTGTTTAAAATTAACTTCTTCCATTTTTACCATTGGTCAGAAATACAAGACTAACTTGAAATCATACCATCGTAACGTGATGTCATGTAAAGTTTCACTTGGGTCTAGAATACATCTTATTAATATCCATCATAAAATTAACAAAATCTTACATATTTTATATATTGTATTCTGTATATTTTGTATATTGTTAAGACTTTAGCAAATCATTTTTGTGTAGACCTGTCTGGCTACTTTGCTGTTTGTTTATTATTTAATTTAAATGAAAATTGTGACTCAATTTTCACATTTCTGAATTAAAAATGATAATTGAAAGGATCTGCAGACAGCACAGTGGATGTCATTTTATTTTATTTTTATTTATTTATTTATTAAATTATTTTATTTTATTTTTTTATCTTTGGCTGCATTGGGTCTTTGTTGCTGAACACAGGCTTTCTGTAGTTGCGGCGAGCAGGGGCTACTCTTCCTTGCAGTGCGTGGGCTTCTCATTGCGGTGGCTTCTCTTGTTGCGGAGAACGGGCTCTAGGTGTGCGGGCTTCAGTGGTTGTGGTGCACAGGCTTAGTTGCACCGCTGCAGGTGGGATCTTATCGGATCAGGGCTCGAACCCGTGTCCCCTGCATTGGCAGGTGCATTCCTAACCACTGCGCCACCAGGGAAGCCCCTGGATGTCATTTTAAAAAGTCACCCATGTGTCAGAATTTCAGTGTGCCATTAAAATACACTTTAGTCTCCAGCATAGAAGTGGAAAACAGAAATGACAAGTGTTAATTCCCTCTTTTTTTTTTTTTTTTGTATTCTTTTCTACCAACAGAGGACAGACTACTTCCATTAACAGTGTTATTGGTGGAACATGCTAAAAAAGAATAATAAATAGACCCCCTATTTGTTTACTATTAGGTTATAATTGGGTTTCTAACACTTTCCAGAGAAACTTCAACTGAAACTTTCTATTAAATGCCTTATCCTTAAGATCCAGCTAAAATGTCACCTCCTCTGTAAGGCCTTCCACAGCTCCCCTAGGCAGAGTCAAATATCCCTTTACCATACTCCTATATGGTACTTTTTTTTAACTTTTTTTTTTTAACCCCTCTATTATAGCACTTATCATAACCACTGCCAAAGACAAGGGCCCCAGCATCAAACATTGTTCTTGGAGCATGATTATGGACGCTGTGATTTAAATAATAATAAAGAATGAAAACAATAAGTCAAAAGCAGCAATAAGTGTGGTTTAAGCTGAGTTTTTCTGTAGAATCATAGGATTTTGGAATTGTAATGAATTTTTAGAGAATCATTTAGTCTAGCCTCTATAGATGAGGCCCAAAAAGTTTATCTAAGGTTGTGAGACTAATTAAGTTTTCTTTGTACCATCTAACATATATCATTATTCTAGCATTAGATGATTGTTCCTTGTTCACCTATAACTTTCCCCCAGTTTATCTCTTGTCATTTAGATTTGTTCATTCTCTAGCTCATCCGGTCATGTACCTTTCCACTTGTCTACGTACCTACGGAATTGACTATGTTGAATGTTCATTATGAGTTTGCATATCTGGATGTGCACTTGTATCCAAGTGGGTAGATAGTCTACAGTGTATACAAGTGGGAAGGTATGTAGAGAGCATGTGTTTTTTGCAGCTGAAGGAGTTGGAGAGGGTATGGGCATAAATGTATTATGTGTGTATCAGAGTAAATAGTAAGTCTCAAACTGAAGCATAACATCATCTTAAAATGCTTTCTTCTTACCTAGTGTAACTTTTAAAAAGTTATGTGATAGGGTTCCATTTTAAGAATGCCTGGAAGGATTTCATTAGAATAGTGAACTTCCTTTCTGGGTTGGTTTCTTTCTCAGAGTGTAACAGATATTGCTGTAAATAAAATAAATGCCATAATTTCTGGCTTAGAGGCAATAGGGTATGGACAAATGAAGTTCTTTCCTATAGAAGCAAAGATTAGTCTGGTAAATATGGATGTAGGTGAGAAACCAGGAATGTGGTGCCTGGGAAGCGAAGGGAGTAGAACTTCTCAAGGCTGGCATGGAGGTCAGTATGCTGAGAAGAGATTTTAATAAGCTTAGAATGGGATGGTGTCTGCTAGACTAAAACATTTGTTTATTGGTTTTAGCAATTAGGGTATTGTTCTTCACTGTGGCAAGATCAAGGTAAGTTACATACTTAGGGGGTAAATGAAAGATGTGGAGGAGGAGACAAAGTGTAGATATAGACCAAACTTTCCTAAAGCTTTACTGGTATAGGAGGGGAAACAGATGTAGCTAAGAGAGAACATGAGGTTGACAGAGGAATGTGTGTGTTTGTGTTTTTAAATATGGGGAAGACTTTAGCATGTTTAGGTACAGGAAGGACTCACTTGTAGACTTGTAGAGAAAGGGGTGAAAATGGATGGAGTGAGGTTTCTGAGGATGAGTATGGGAGGAAGAGGAAGGCTTTGAGCCTTTGCTGTATGTGAGACTGATTGGAAAAACTCCAGTCTTCTCCTGTGTTTCTCCTTTACTCTCACACTACTATCCCACTCACAACACTTCTGACACCAGATGTGTGAGTTTTTTCCCAGCACCAAGCAATTCTGTGACACCAGTTGGATGTCCTACAATTTAATCCAGTTCTGACATTATCTACTTGGAAATAACATCAGGTCCCACAGGTTAAGGACTCAGTCCCATCAGACTGCCCTCCCTCCTTCAGATGCCAATAGCAGGTAGTAGGTACCCAGGTTACCCACAACCTCTGTTGGACTTGGCTACAAATTGGAGGTTCCCATGACATTCTCCTTTTGGATTTGATTTTTTGCTAGAACAGATCATAGAACTCAGGGAAGCAAGTAGGTTTACCAGTTTATTAAAGAATATGTTAAAGCAGGGGTCCGCAACTGGGCTGCACAGCAGGAGGTGAGGGGCGGGTGAGTGAGAGAAGCTTCGTCTGTATTTACAGCCGCTCCCCATTGCTCGCATTACCGCCTGAGCTCCACCTCCTGTCAGATCAGCGATGGCATTAGATTCTCATAGGAGCACGAACCCTACTGTGAACTGCGCATGCAAGGGATCTAGGTTGCATGCTCCTCATGAGAATCTAATGCCTGATGATCTGAGGTGGAGCTGAGTCAGTGATGCTAGAGCTGGGGAGCGGCTGCAAATACAGATTATCATTAGCAGAGAGGTTTGACTGCACAGAAACCATAATAAATCAATTGCTTGCAGGCTCATATCAAAACCCTATCAGTGGGCTTCCCTGGTGGCGCAGTGGTTGAGAGTCAGCCTCCCGATGCAGGGGACATGGGTTCGTGCCCTGGTCCGGGAAGATCCCACATGCTGCGGAGTGGCTGGGCCCATGAGCCATGGCCGCTGAGCCTGTGCTCTGCAACAGGGAGAGGCCACAACAGTGAGAGGCCTGCGTACCGCAAAAAAAAAAAAAAAAAATGTAATGCACTTGAATCATCCCAAAACCATCCCCCCCTGCACTGGTCCGTGGAAAAATTGTCTTCCACAAAACCGGTCCCTGGTGCCAAAAGGTTGGGGACTGCTTTGTTAAAGAATACAGATGAAGAGATACATAGGGTGAAGTCTGGGAAGGTCCTAAGCCTAGGAGCATCTGTCCCTGTGGAGTAGAGGTGCATTGTCCTTCCAGTATGGGGGTGTGTTCACCAGCCTGGAAGCTCTTTGAATCACATGCCATTGGGATTTTATGGAGGCTTCTTCACATAGGCATGATCAATTAGTAATTCCATTTCTAGCCCCTCTCCCTTCTCTGGAGAGTGGAGGTGGGCCTGGAAATTCCAAGCTTATAATCATGGCTTGGCCTTTCTGGGTACCAGCTCCCATCCAGGAGCCCACCCAGAGTCACCTCATTGTTTTTGTTTTCGTTTTTTTTTGTTGTTTTTTTTTTTTGCGGTACGCGGGTCTCTCACTGTTGTGGCCTCTCCCGTTGCGGAGCACAGGCTCTGGACGCGCAGGCTCAGCGGCCATGGCTCACGGGCCTAGCCGCTCCGCGGCATGTGGGATCTTCCCGGAATAGGGCATGAACCCGTTTCCCCTGCATCGGCAGGCGGACTCTCAACCACTGCACCACCAGGTTAGCCCGAGTCACCTCATTGGAACAAAAGATGCTTGCTTCTAGTGCTCTTATCGGTTAGGAATTTATAAGGGTTTCAGAAGTCCTATTTCAGAAACCAGGGGTAGAGACCAGTGTATGATTCTCTATTATCTCACAGAAACCATGCTAGATAATTATCTATATTATCTGATTTAATCCTCCTGAAAATTCTATGCAGTGAATACTTATTCTTATTTTCAGAAATATTAAGTAACTTGCCCTACATCAGTCATACAATGGATAAGTTTGTCTCTCTGCCTTTGTTCATAATCTTCTAGGATCTAGATCATGAGTAGAAGGACTAGCCTTAAGAGAGAGAGATGCTTCTTCCATAGTGATAGGAGGAAGGGAGAACAGGATGCAGTTAAGTCAGCCAGTGATTCCTATACCTGTATTTTATCAGAATTCCTAGGCACATTAGAGATTTAGTTGTTTTTTAACACTATAGGACAAAGAAGACATATATTGCTTTTATTTGGTGTTTTACCTTGGCCGGAAGACGGCTAAAAAGTTATTCTTTTAGAACTGCAAAGTAGTTGATTACGAATGTTTGTTTTTTCAGTTTCCATAATAACTATAAAATACTCTGAAAAGAAATGCTGTTGAAATGTGGAAGATGCTTATATAAACAAAATAACGTACTTTAGATTCTTGATATTGTTGGATTGAGCCTTTTAGATTCTCTTAATTTATTTAACTGTTTCAGGTTTTAAAGTGTGTTTTCCACCTTCAAATTTCAACCCAGACAACTTTTATTAAAAAATAATCATAATTTCTTTGTGGTACAGTTCCCTAGTGAGAAAGAGTGGATTTAGAGCTCCTTGCACCATGAGGCTTGGGATGTTTTGGATTTGCTTCATTGAATTTATTATGAGTTTTGATAACTTTGTGTGAGTGGCATTACCTATATCTAATTAGGAGATATTTGTTTCAGAAATTAATTTTTTCTTTTTTTTTTTTAGATGTTGGGGGTAGGAGTTTATTAATTAATTAATTTATTTTTGCTGTGTTGGATCTTTGTTTCTGTGCGAGGGCTTTCTCTAGTTGTGGCAAGCGGGAGCCACTCTTCATCGCGGTGCACGGGCCTCTCACTATCGCGGCCTCTCTTGTTGCAGAGCACAGGCTCCAGACGCACAGGCTCAGTAGTTGTGGCTCACGGGCCCAGTTGCTCCGCGGCATGTGGGATCCTCCCAGACCAGGGCTTGAATCCGTGTCCCCTGCATTAGCAGGCCGATTCTCAACCATTGCACCACCAGGGAAGCCCAGAAATTTATTTTCTTTTGTATTTCTAAATTAGCTTCTCTCAGCAATGTTTGTTTTTAGGTTAGGATTTTGTGTCTTAACCTACTTCCTTGTTAGGGCTTACAGCTTGTAGGGCTGTGCTCTAACAGAGATTTAAAGAGAAGCTCTTTTTGTGCTAATGTTAGTTTTTAACTTTCAAAGAAAATTAATTTCCTATCTACCAAATACTGGCAGCACTGTGATGTTCTGTAATGGCTTTAACAGCTAGTGGTTAATTCCATTCTGAGTAGAGTCAGGAGTGAACATTGTCTGCCTTCTGCTCCCATGTTTTATTTAGAGTCCAAGTATACTGGGCAGGGACATATCTTTCATCTCTGTGTACAGAGAATTCTACAGTGCTTGTACAGAGGTAGCTTATATTGGACGTGTAGTCCCATAGAATTGTCATATTTTACAGACACAGGGCCCAAGAGATTGTTTCTTTACATCCCCTATCTTTGTAGGTGAAAGAGAAGACTTTGGGTGGTTCAGAAACTTGCTCTAAGTTGGTTGTTCTCAACCTTATCGGACCCATTGCTCCATTTTTTTTTTTAACCAGATACTTTAAGCACCCTCTCCCTTTTACTATCCTGAAAGAAATTCTTAGATAATATAAGCCACCTTCTTTCTAATAAATCAACATAATGTTCTAATTATAAGATAAAAGGGAAATTTAAAAATTGATTTAGAATAAAATGATAGGAATTTCAACATGTAAATGCATAGTATGACTGTATAAGTAGTCAGATGCTTATATTTGCATACTAAATCACTGTGAATGTGACAGCTACAAGTGTAGGCTGACAGATATGCCAGGTATCAGTCAGTGACTCAGATAACACAATCGGGACTGTCATCAGTGATGTAATTTTTCAAAGTGGTGAACAACTCTTAGTGAAGTGTCAAATAAAACAAAGTATAATCTTCTCTTGATTTACAAGGTAATTGCCTTCCTGGAAATTGAATGAATTTTATATTTATATGTAAAATGGAATTAGGTTCAAACGTCAGATAATTATAAATCAGTTTTTTTTTCACCCACATAAATGCCAGGTGAGATGTTTGACAGTTTTGTGGGATGCAGAATTGGACTTTGTTGTAAAGGATCGTCCTGGGTACTACAGAACATCTAATGTCTCTGGTCTTTAACTGCTAATTGTTGTTATTGGCTGCTCATCTTTGTGACAATGAAAAACACCCTCAAATTTCCAAACGTCTCCTTGGAGAGAACTACTGCCTTAAAATATACAGCTGAATTGTAGAATTGGGACTAGAACTTGGTCCCTTATTTTTAGTCTCCCCATTGTGCCATGCTGAAATGATACTTCAGCTTGCTTCACATGTTATGCCCAGTATGACTGTTAATAATTAATTTTGAAATCTGAAGAAATGTTGCAAATAAGTCTTTCCAATAATTACAAACAGCACTCTGTCAGTGCTAATGATGTGCTTCTCAATTTGTTGTGATACTAAGTTATCGTAAGTCAGGTTTTTCCTCTAGCTCTTCATTACCGTAAGTCTTGCTTTTAAGTCTGTTGTTGTTAACCTGCAGAATACAGTTTGACTCAGAGCCTTTTCTCCATCAAAGAGCTTCTAGCCTCTATTTCATTCATCCAATAGTTAATGAGCACCTGCTGTGTGCTAGCAACTTTTTTAGGCAATAGGGACACAGTGATGAGCAAAGCAGGTATTCCCACTGTTGTGGAGCCTACAGCCAAGTGGAGGAGAGAGGCCTTAAGCAAGTAAACACATAAATGAATATGGTTACAGATATGTTCATTCATTTATAATGGAGAACTATGAGAGAGAATAACAAGAAATCTCTGTGATTATGAAACAGTAGGAAAGGCCTCCTCGTAGAAGTGACATTTATTTTGAGATCTGAAGGACAAGTAAGTGTTAGCCAGGAGAACAACTCCAGGTCAGGGAACAGGGTATTGAAAGGTCCTAGGGCAGGAGAGGTTGGCCTGTGGCTGGTGACTCCAGGCAGTAAAGCTGCTTTGGTTACTAGGTTATCCTTATTATTTCTTCTTTCTTCATTAACATTGCTCTGTGCTTATCTGGAATTATAGGCAGTTCCCTGAATGTATCTTACTATTTCATGCCTTAGTACTTTTTTTCTTTTTTTGGTACATGCTATTTCCTCTTTCTAGAATTCTTCTTCCCACCTCAGCTTTTCTTTTCATGGTCAGCTCAAAGATTGCCTTCTCTGATTTTCTTCAGCAGGCTTAGCTACTTATTTCTTTGAGTGCTTATTGAACGTTGTGTGTACCTCTGTTATAGTAACTACCACATCATTTTGTCTGTCTGACTGTTTCCCTCTTTGATAAACTTCTTGAGAATTGAGATTGTATTTCATTTGTATAAATCCAAGACCTACTATAATAAGAACTTGACACTTAGTAGACAATAGTATTTATTTAGTAAATGGTCAAATGTATTCTTTTTTCTACTAATCCTTCATTATAAAACTTGCAAATATATTCAGAAGTAGACACAATTCTCTTTTATTTAAAAAAATTTTATTGAAGTATAGTTGAGGTACAATATTATATGTTACAGGTATACAATATAGTGATTCACAATTTTTAAAGATTATACTCCATTTATAGTTATTATAAAATATTGGCTATATTCCCCATGTTGTACAGTATATCCTTGTAGCTTACTTTATACCTAATAGTCTGTACCTCTTAATACTCTACCCCTGTGTTTCCCCTCCCCCATCCCTTCTCCCCACTGGTAACCACTGGTTTGTTCTCTATATCTGTGAGTCAGCTTCCTTTTTGTTACATTCACTAGTTTGTTGTATTTTTTAGATTCCACATGTAAGTGATATCATATAGCAGTTGTCTTTTTCTGTCTGATTTATTTCACTTAGCATAATGCACTCCAAGTCCATCCTTGTTGCTGCAAATGGCAAAATTTCATTCTTTTTTATGGCTGAGTAGTACTCCATTGTATATGTATTACCATATCTTCTTTATGCAATCATCTGTTGATGGAAACTTCAGTTGCTTCCATATCTTGGCAATTGTAAATAATGCTGCTATGAACATTGGAGCGCATGTATTTTTTCTTTTTCTTTTTTTTAAAAGATTTTTTTGATGTGGACTATATTTAAAGTCTTTATTGACTTTGTTACAGTATTGCTTCTGTTTTGTGTTTTGATTTTTTGGTCGCAAGGCATGTGGGATCTTAGCTCCCCGACCAGGGATCGAACCTGCACCTGCTGCATTGGAAGGCGAAGTTTTAACCACTGGACCACCAGGGAAGTCCTTGGAGTGCATGTATTTTTTCAAATTAGTGTTTTTGGTTTTTTTGGGTATAAACCCAGGAGTGGAATTGCTGGGTCATATGGTAGTTCTATTTTTAGTTTTTTGAGAAACCTCCATACAGTTTTCCACAGTGGCTACACCAATTTACATTCCCAGCAACAGTGTACGAGGGTTCCCTTTTCTCCTCGTTCTTGGCAGCATTTGTTATTTGTGTTCTTTTTGATGATAGTCATTCTGACAGGTGTGCGGTGGTATCCCACTGCGGTTTTGATTTGCATTTCCCTGATGATTAGACAGAATTCAGTAATGAATTAATATGTACTTGTCACACACCAATTTATGTCAGTCTTTTAAAAAAATTTAATTTTTTTATTGATGTAACAGTGATTTATAACATTATACAAGCTTTATGTGGACAACATTGTTTTTGTACTTCTGCATACTTTACAACATGCTTATCACCAAAAATTTATTTTTCATTCGTCACCATATAGTTGATTCCCCTGTACCATTTTGCCTTCCCCCCAACCCCTTCCCCTCTGGTAACCACTACTCTGTTATCTGTATCTATGTGTTTGTTTTTGTTTGTTTGGTTTATTCACTTATTTTGTTTTTGTTTGTTTATTAGTTTTTTATATTACGCTTATGAGTGAAATCATGCTATATTTGTCTTTCTCCATCTGACTTATTTTACCTAGCATGATACCCTCAGTGTGCAGCCATGTTATTGCAGATGGCAAGCTTTCATCTATTGTTATGGCTGAGTAGTATTCCATTCTATATATATACCACATCTTCTTTATCCATTCATCTGTTAATGGGCATTTAAGTTGTTTCCATATCTTGGCTATTGTAAATAATGCTACGATGAACACAAAGGTGCAGATATCTTTTCAGATTAGTGTTTTCATATTCTTTAGATGATACCCAGATGTGGGGTAGCTGGTTAATATGGTAGTTCTATTCTTAATTTTTTTTTTTTTTTTTTTTGCGGTACGTGGGCCTCTCACTGTTGTGGCCTCTCCAGTTGCGGAGCACAGGCTCCGGACGTGCAGGCTTAGTGGCCATGGCTCACGGGCCTAGCTGCTCCGTGGCATGTGGTATCTTCCCGGACCGGGGCACGAACCCATGTCCCCTGCATTGGCAGGCGGACTCTCAACCACTGCACCGCCAGGGAAGCCCTATTCTTAATTTTTTGAGGAATCTCCATACTGTCTTGCATAGTTACTGCACCAGTTTAAATTCCCATAAATAGTGCACGAGTGTTCCCTTTTCTCCATATCCTTGCCAACATTTATTTTTTATCTTTTTTTTTTTTTTTTTTTTTTTTTTTTTGTGGTACGCAGGCCTCTCACCGTTGTGGCCTCTCCCGTTGCGGAGCACAG